>NC_026147.1:13695644-13784381 GCF_000512975.1 Sesamum indicum
GGAAAGAGGTTTCCAGATTTTGTGCCAAGTTTCTCCATCATCAGGTGCTGCAGCATGAAGCTTATGCAGCAGGCGATCTGGGAACTTCTGTTAGAAAGGCTTTTCTCAGGTTACTTTTGTTCTTTTTATTTGGCGATTTATACTTAAGGATGTTTACCTGCAAATATATTTCTTGTCTGCCTGGGATCCTCTAGCCTGATTGTGGCTTTGTTATCGGCCAGTGTAACTGGAATATAAGTAAGTTCTTAACAAGAATCTAGCTATTTTTCTTCAATGTTTTAAATGCTTTGTATCTCGCACAGAACAGTGACATTGACAAGACATGGTGCAATATGTCATCTATAAGTACAGAAAGAAACTAATCTTTTATTTTGTATCAAGCAGAGCTGTCCAGCCTGCATTGTCTTCTGGGGGGTGATTAAAAATAATTTGTCAATTTCTAGTTTGCATCTCAATGAGTGCGCTTAAAATTCTTTCTAATGTTATATTCTTTTCTGGTGCAGAATGGATGAAATGATGTGCGGAAAGACTGGGCAAAAAGAGTTAGCATTATTGAAGGCCGCAGCAGACCATTCTAGTAGTAATGGGCAAAACTTACCTGAGAGTGATGACCAGAATGGCCAGACAAACCACTGGCCTTCTGAGGAGGTATTTGCTCTCTGCTTTATTTGTCCCAACTTGCATTCGTCAACTAACATGAGAAATTTATACTGGATACAGCAGTACAGTGTGGAAATGTTCAGTCGCATGACCTGTGTCTACCCAGAACTGTGAATAAGAATACATCTCTGATTCCTGCAAATAATATTTTAGTGAACATGAAATCAAGCAGAAACAAAACGAAAATTGTCAGAAATGCATTGAACTAACAATATGTGTGCACTTTGAAGTACAACCCATAGAATAGCAATTTTGGTATCTAAACTCATTTAAGCTATGTCAAAGGTTGAGAAAATGTCCACTTCTAGAGCAACTCTTGAGTGAGATTTGGGAATAATTGTTCCAGGTGAAAAGTGCAGTATGGATGTTGTAAGTATATATACTGATATATGTGTATATATAGGGATATATATGTATATATACTATACGGATGTTTTCCATTTTCTTAAGAACTAGAGAAGATTTTAGGTTTGATATGTTCTCACAAATGAATAACCTGCAAGGAAATTAATCTTTTTGTAGTGCAGGATTACCAATATGAACACTGGTTATTTGCTATTAAAAAGCATTCAACGGAGTTACAAAAGTTAAGTAAATGATATTGCAATCCTTTTTGGGAGTAGCCAAATTCAATGATCCAATTGTGCTATTGTAAGTTTTGATGTAATGACTCATAATATGTCAGTTTGTTTATGTTCTGTTGTGGGTTAGATGATACGCTTGTTCAGCTTTTGCTTGTTCAAAATTGGATAATTGTGGATTTCAATTTTCAAAGATTTCTTATTTCACTCATTTTCTCCCTTATTGCCCCAAATTTGTGTGCACACCCATGCTTTTCTATAGCAACTAGACTGCATGTTACGCTCATATGAACCATAGGATTCATGACTGTTAGATGTTTGGGATTTTCTTTAAAGAGTATATAGCATCCAAAGTTTGTCACATATCTTCTAAAATGCAGGGAATTAACTCTGGTTACAAGGGCCCCAGTTCTGGAACCACTGCTTGTGTTGCAATTATCAGAAATAATCAACTGCTTGTTGCAAATGCTGGTGACTCTCGGTGTGTAATATGTCGGAAGGGAAAGGTGAATTTCCTTTTAACTTATCTAAGGAGTGTCATTTTAATTTTTGATATTCTGGATGTGTTAGCCCTCATGTAGGATTTAATTTGAGAGCAGAAACTACTTGGGTGACTAGTCGAACTTTTATTAATTAATGTAAAACATTTTCGATATTTTTCTTGTTCATAGGAAGCTGACAGTTAAGGATTTGGAAATTTTTAGATAATATGTAGGATCCTGTCTCTGTAGAATGTGCACAAGAATTTTCAAGACCATACTTTTCATGCAGGCACATGATTTGTCCAAGGATCACAAGCCTGAACTTGCTGCTGAGAAAAAAAGGATACTAGAAGCTGGTGGATATATACAATATGGACGGGTCAATGGGAGCCTGAACTTGGCAAGGGCAATAGGTACTTCTTCACCCAGGTTTAATCCATTTCAATGTGTGTGGCAGATTGCTGCATTATTTTGTTCAGGAGTGATTGTTTCAAATCTTTTCAGGTGATATGGAAATGAAGCAAAATAAATCGTTGCCTGCTGAAAAGCAAATTGTGACAGCAAACCCTGATATAGTCACTGTATGTGGAAGCTTTACTTTTTAATTTAGATTTCACTGTGTCCCTCTCAATTTTTGTTGCAACAAATTGAGTTCCAAGTTTTAGTACTATACTTTGCTGTTGTACAAACTGGTTCCACAAGATCTCAATGTGATTGGCTGGAAACTGTCAGAGTCTCAGAGAAGAAGCCATGTTATAACTTATGTCCCTTGCATGGTTTTTCTGAGCACTTATTTCAGTCAGGATAACAAATTTTCTCTTTGTTGGTTCTCCCTCACTAGGTTGAGCTTACTGAAGATGATGATTTTCTTATAGTAGCCTGTGATGGGATATGGTAAGTTTTTGCAGTCCAATATATTTTATATTGTATTTTTTGTGATACAGAAATATCTGATCGATTTTAGGATTTTCTTCACTAGAATTTTTGGGTTTGTGTTGTAGAGTTTTCTAATCGAGTAGAAAAAAGTATCCAAATTATGGCATTTTACCAAAGGCATGTGGGCAAGTGCTTCATCTGGTGATGCTAATTTGACGTTTTGTATGTTGGACCTTTTGGAGCCTCGTTTTCGATTTCAGCAATCATCTTAACATGTTATTGGTACTTGCTAAATACAGACCTGAGGAAGGGAGGGATGCTCTTAAATTTACGCCGCATTATGTGTGATGATATACTGATTTCTAGTGAGAACTACACTCTTCTTTATATCAGTTCTATCTGGTGATCTTGTGAATTTACAGATAAAACTAACATGTCAGCATAATTTACATTTTTGAGAAAGAAACTGCTCATACCTTTTCCTTTTCTTTTATTATCACATTTACAATGAGAGGGATCTCCTTATCATTAGATATAGGATATAATTTTTCATGCGAACAAGTTGATGAAAAATCTTACCGTCCTAAGTGTTTGGTAATGGAGTATGGCAAACTTCATGGTTTATATGATTTCAAAATCTTTCATTCGTATCTAATCCACTCTGCAGAAATTAATGCTTTGTGCGTCACACATATATGTTGTTCTTAGCAACTAATTCTTACAAGCATTTTTCTGTTCTTAACTGTTGTAAAATTCTGCTTCTTTGCAACAGTAGATACTTATTGCCTTAAGGTATTATACCTGTTCTTTATGTTTTCTTTTGCTAGGGATTGCCTGTCAAGTCAACAAGCTGTTGACTTTGTAAAGGAACAGTTAAAAACTGTAAGTTTCTGCTATGTCTCGTTGGACTGTTTCGACTATCTCTCATCAAAATAAAGCTAAGAACTGTCAAAACTATGCAGGAAAAGAAGCTGTCTGCAGTGTGTGAAAGAGTACTTGATAGGTGTTTGGCACCATCATCTGGGCAGGAGGGCTGTGATAACATGACAATGATTTTGGTGCAATTCAAGAAATCCATGGACCAAAAACCATCCTCCAAACAGCAGCCTGGGCCCTCAGCAAAGTAATGGAAATCTTACCAAAATTCTAGAGCTCCTGCAATCTTACTTTACGGTAGAACATTTTCAGATTCCAGGTACTAGTCGTCGCCCTTGTTACATTTTTCAATGTGACAGCTTTTTGTAAATATATGTTCTCTCTAAGAGCAGCTTCAGCCCCAAAGAGGAGTTTTTTTTCTTTTTTAATTTTTTTGGATGAGTTAATTTCACTAGGAAATTTGACATGTAATGCTGGAATAAGAACTCCATTACCACGTTGAAGAATAATAGATGAGTTGTGCTTCCTGGTGGGAACTGATGATATTTTAGCTTCTAATAGACAATGTTTAAATCATTTCCATAAATCCAGATATCTTTTGGAATGGCTGGTCTTGCTTCATTTCTTCAGCAGATATTACCATATGCTAATGGTGGCATTTTATATATTGCGTTCGGAGCTATGAAATTCTGACTGTTGCATTACGGAAATTGGCTCGATATGTACAAATCATGAATTGAATTATGCTAGTTGCAAAGGTTCAGTGAATCTGACATGAATTCCAAGTGGCCCCCAATGATGTTTTATTTGCCTCGCGTGTACTTTTCTAATTTTGAGAAAAAAAGTATATCAATGTGAAAGACTGACTTTGTCTAATATGGAACCTTTCACTTTTATGTTTTGACTGTTGAATGAGCATTTATCTCCTCCATCGGTAGAGAATTATACATGTGTTCCACCTTGATATTTCATTTCCCTCTGGAGAGGTTAACTTCTTATTACTTTTACCGTTGATTTGATGCACATTAATGTTCGTTTTCATAGCTGAAACAGTTTTCAATGTGCATTACTGATGACAAATTACTGGAATTCTCATTGCATTAGCTACCCGTAAGTAAACATGTCCTGAGACGTGAAATGATGAGTAGAAACGAGCATATGAATTTATATGACTTAGGCATTTATTTGTGAAATTTGAGATATTTATATATAATAGAAAGGATAGATTAAGTCTTTATCATGAATGAAATTGTTCCTTTGTATGCTCTATGCTCTAATTTAACTTTACTCTGAAAATGAGTGCTCTGTCTTCCTACTTCACAGTTTCCCTATCTTTCCTTTGTGATTATTATCATCCTCCTTATTTTATATAAATCCATATAAATAATAATTTATGAAAGCAGGTTTTTCAGAAGAAAATATCCTTGTTTCCAGAATCTAACCCCAGTTTGTCTCATTCTGCACCCATCGCTTTTGCTTTCATTTTCAGTCTTCAATTGAAATATCGCCCTCCACATTTATTGTTTTTTTTTGTTATTAGAAACGTCCCAAATATCTGCACAATTGAACAGGTTAAAAGGGAATGATACTGCATGCTTCTAGATTTTATGAGATGAATGGAAGACTTGTGGCTTTTGCACATATCCTGTACTGTTATCATCTTAAGATGGACGGAAGGCTTAGAATATTTTCAGTTTTCTCGACCTATCTGTTTGAACACAATTAAGACTTAATTATCAATTAAGGAGTCTATAGGTTCATTTATGTGTGGTTGGAGGAATTAGTTTGAATGGCACATTTCTTAATTCAAAAGATAAATTGCAACGACTCCTCTTCACATTTGATATAATTATGAATTTTCTCTTATTGTTTGAAAAATTATAAATATTTTTGTAATGTTTGATGAAATTGTGTAATTATTTGATGGAGGTATGAGATTGTTAATTTTGTTCTTGTCGTATTTTTTCTTAGAAAAAAGAAAACCGGACAAGGTGGATAGGAAAAAATTTAAAAATTGTGAAAAAAATTAATTATTCACTTAGTCTCTAAAAAATAATTTAAAATTATAAATTCATAGTTTATAAGGGTATTTTGGTTAATTTATAAAAAATGAATGAAAATTTTATGTGGATTAATGGATTCTACTAATTGTTAAACAACTGTTAAAATAAAGGAGTATTGATAATTTTGCAGGAAACTAGAGAGTACTCGTAATTATATCAAAATTTAGTAAAGCAGTTGTAATATGCTAATTCAAAAGTCTTATGACATTTCTATGTTTGAAAGAGCTTACTTTTTCAAGTCAAAGGAAATTTCCAAGCTTAGGATTTGGCACAATGTTAAGCTAATCTACTATACATTAATGTTCACGCAATAATTAGACATCACTTTCAAGTTTCAACTACTTTTATTAGTTAGTACAAAGTCACACAAAAACATTATATTCATCGATTTTCATTTAAAATTTTAGAGAAAATTACAATTTTCGTCCCAAAATATAGGGTGCTTTCATATATTAATGACATATGTTTTAAAATAGTCGATATTAGTCCCATATTTTAAGAAAATGTTCCAAAGTTAATTCCCACATCAAAGATTTGCAACATTTGAAACTAACTTTGCAACATTTTGTTAAAGTGTGAAATTAATTTCTGCAACGTTTTCTCGAAGTAAAGGTTTCGTGTTGGTTAATTTACAAATATATGGGACTAATATCTCAAACACTTTATATTTTGGGATCAAAATTGTAATTTTCTCAAAATTTCATGTTGGGCCAAACTGACCACTTTATTTCAAGCACAGAATTTAGTTTAGACGTACCTTTTGGTAAAACGTTTAGTTATGATATTTTGAAGATAAATTCAATGGATATTCATGTCAGGCTATCTCTATCATACATTATTTACAACAATTCATATTCATATTTTTATACTTCTTAAATTAAAAAATTATGTAAATATCCATATTTTTGGTAAAATTTTATAAATTGAAAAAATTACGTATGAATTCATAGTAATTCAAGTTATACAAGAATCCAAAAACTTCATTGAAGGTATTAAATCATATGGCATGCATTATTTTTCGTCCGTACTAGTTTATCTCAGCTTTAAATTACAAAAAATTGAACTTTTAATCCCTATCCAACAACGGTATTGCCCTTTGCTCCCACAACTTTTATGAGATTAAGATTTTTGGTCCCATATAATTAAAAAATATTGTGGATGTGGTCCCATACACTAATTTTATGGGACCAAATTTGTTAAGACTTTGAGACCATATTTTGCACGTTTTTTTTTTTTTTTTTTTTTTTTTTGGGCAATAAAAAATAGTAATATGCTAAAAAATGCAATACTTCCTGTTCTATTGGATAAAAAATATAATTTTTTTAACATTATTACCCTCAAAAGTGGAGACTGAAGGTCAGTGCTACTAAATCACATTTTTAAATAATAAAATACTTGAGAAATATTTTTAATTCCATAGGACAGGAGGCTTGTAAGGAAAAACGACAATTATTTTTGCATTTAGGATGGGAAATAATAAATATTATTTTCCAAATAAAATAAGAAATTAAGATATTCTTATCTTCTTGCTCATCAAAATTAATGCACGAGGATTCATTTATTTTCCTCACCGGGCAAAAAGACATTATATATCCTTTCATGAAAATCAATACATTGTCTATTCGTGATAGCAACTTTTTCTTTTCCATTTAATCCAATAAATCTATGCTACTATAAAAATAAAATTTACACCTTACTCCATTTTTTTAGAGTTTGAACGAAAAATACTAACATTGGCAAAAAAGTTTCATAATTTTTTAACTTTACCTCTCATTCAATATCCTTATCCTTATGTAGTATTTTTATACTTAATAAGGAAAAAAAATGTAATGATGTTAACATCACTCCATATATATATATATATATATATATTACTTTTATCCCTTTATAAATACAAAAATATTAAATGAAAGGTAAAATTAAAAATTTAAATAATTTTTTCGTTAACTATATTTTTATCCAAATTATAACGAAAGAGAGTCAGGTGTAAATGAAAATTTTTGAAAAAGGTTTAAGTATAATTTCAAAACTTATTTAAGAAAAAGGGTAATTTCGTATTTTTAGAGAGAGTCTAAATGTAATTAATCCTAAAAATAAAAGTCACATCTCACACATAACTGACGATATGTGGCGCTACAGCATCAAATTTTAAACAAATAACACACTTAAATATTTCTCACAATATAGTTACTTATTTGTTTCAAATAGTCCAGCCCATGGATCTTTTAGTCGCCAATACATTTATCATATTTAGCTTACACTTTCATATATGTTCAATCATTTGCTTTGATTTAATTTATATATATTATTTTTATTTTTAAAATTTTCATATATATATATGATCATATGCGCGCAAGTATTATGTGTTGCGATAGTAGTAGAATAATAGAAAAAAGAAACAAGAATGAGATTACGGGTGACACCAATGTCATAAGAGACGTGCAGTGTTACGAACTTTATCATGTGTTTGAGCGACATCAATCATCATCTATGTGTATGCATCGTACATCATGACCAATCACTTGATATGATTTAATCTGATCGGAATAAATTTATTAATTAAATTTATTCTCCAATTTGTCATTCATCATTTTTTGGCACAAAGGACGATTATGACACCAGCACACCAATATTTTTTGTTGTGTCAATAATGCCCTTAAGTTGATTTTTTTTTCTTTCTTTCTTGTTTTTTTTAAAAGTCATATTTTGATTTCTATACTTTATTTTCATTTATTATTTTAAATTCTGAAATATTTTTTTATTATATACACGTAAAAATATATTACGACTGCAATTATATTAATAAATATGGTTTGTTACATCATAGGTCCGTACATTTAAATATAACAAGTTTGATTAAACAATTCAATAATTCCCACTTACATACTATATTTAAATAAATTAAAGAAACAATAAATTACCATAGAAGCAAAAAAAATTACCTAAATTTATAAAACTCAAACAAAAGATTATTTAATTGTGAACCCACAGCCCACTTAAGCAAGATGTCGTCTGCGAATAGCTGACTTTTGAATTATCCTAAAAGCCATTTCAATTGATGTTAGGGTCATTTATTGTTGGGATAATTACATCCACACTCTTTGATCAAATGATCTTTATACACAAATTACTAATATCTTTTAATAAATTAGATATACGTTCACTAAAAACGTTAATATTATTTGTACAAATTATTTTTATTTTTTAAAAAATTACAAATACACCTCAAAAAAATAACATCATTATACAAACTATCTTTATTCTTTTACTGTTATGAGTATAATTACATAAAAAATAGAAACAATTTACATAAATAAACTTTAGATCGCAGAATATAAATGCAATTAACGCTCCACTGCAGTTTTTGTAGGAGCAAAGACATAATGCGTTATGTTATTGTCTTAAACAAATTAAGTAGCCTAAATGTTAAGACGGAATTGATTGAGTTCGACCAGACTTAATTTTGTTAAGACATTTGTGTAGAGTAGACATGTCCCATCACCTTTGCCTTTATATCCAAGAAAGAGACTTCCATGCATGCGTCCAAACTCCAAATTCTCACCCTTTATAATTAAGGGGGGGTGTTTTGCATTAAAATTAAGTATTTACTAACTTTTTTTTCAAAAAATCAATTTAAATTAGTAATTTCAATTTAGTTTATATTTTTAAAACTGATTAAATTAATCAATTTATAAAAATTATAAGATTCTCACCATCAAGTTTTACAACTTATCTATACGATAATAAAAGAAAACTTTAAAATCATACCAATTTTTTATGATCAAAATTTACCCTTTAATTTGTTTCCTTCTTTTAAAAACTTTGATTGTAATAATAATTTTATTATTTTTTAATGAATTTACTCAAATACCCTTCAAACTTGCACCTCTCTACTTTTGATATGTTTATGTTTCGAAGTCACCATCTCATGATTAATATTTAAATGTGATTTTTTTTATTAAATAATATTTAAAAGTGATGTTATAGTTGTGGCCAATGAATATGGGCCATTAGATGAAGGAGCAAATCAAGGGTGCATGGATGACAGGTGTTGGGCGCAGGTAGAAAGCTATTTTATCCACAGTTGTAAGGGTGTGTAAACTTCTTGAACCACTAGATCACACAAGGACAATAGTTGGAATCCGCGGCTCTCTGCACTTTCCTTATCCAACACCCCGTGAAATTGAAGTCTCATAATTATTGAATTTTTTATATATAAATATTATATTTATTTTTTATAATAATATGTCGTCTTTTTATTTACTTTTATTTATTAATTAATTTAAAATATAAATGATGTTGAATTTTGTTTAGTGGTATATCGATTAATTTAAAATTATTGAATTATATTAAAGAAATATTTAGATATTAATTTATACAATTAAATTAGATAAATTGCAAATATTTTGATTGTACTCCACAATATTTACTATTTTTAAATTAAATTTAAATACACAAATTCATTCCAAATAGTCTGATGTAATGCTTTGGATTATATTTGGATTGATATATTTAAATTTAAAGGGAAAATTTGGAGGGAAAAAAATTAAATTATTCATATTAAAAAAAATCTTTAAACGGATATTTAATTAGAAGTGACAGTGTCAGAATATTACTGCTAGTATATGAGGGTAAAAATGAAATACTAATAAAATTACGAGCTTACTTTTGCATATTGAATGTTAAAATTATGGAGTTTAAAAGATTTTATAGAAAAAATATGGGTCGAGCCTACCTTTTTTTCTAAAAAAATTCATGAGATTTCAAATATCTTACTTTGAGATTTATGAGTTTTATTTTAAAAAAAAAAAAAACTCTATACAATTTTATTGAGCTTATAAAGTTTTGAAAATTTTATAATATATTTTGAAAATTTTATAATTTTAGCCAAACAACCTTTATGTTGCACAGTCAAATATGCAAGAACAATTAATTTTAAAATTAAAAATTGATTTTTTTAAAAAAAATTATACTTATTATATAAAATAAAAATTATTACAAAAGTTAAAAAGATTATGAGAAATTATTGGAAAAAGGGGAAGAGGAGAATAAGAGATATGAAGTTTATAAGATAGAGAAAAATAAAATTAAAAATGAAATAATTTAAGAATTAAAAAGTGAAACCAACAAAATTGAAAACGCTGAAAGAATGCTTTTCAAGTATATAAAAATTAACTATTATTTTTTAAGGAAATGTTATGAAATATAATAATATTGTGCATGCATTAGTTCACACAAATATTCCAATTCCAATCAACTATTTTAAAATATCAATAAGCTATTGGTCGATTAGTAAATTTAAAGACTCATAATCAAAATATTGTGAGTTCAAATCACACGTTTATAGGAGTTTATTGTTGCTTCATTTCGTCTGAACATATTTTGTTTATTTGAATTATTAGTGTATTAAATTTTAATATATTAAATGATGAAATGAATTGCAAAACTGTTGATATAAAAAATATAAAATCAAGTCCTACAAAATAAAAAAATTACAAACTGCACTAGTTTCTGCAAATACGTGGCATTTGAGAAAACCATAAATATTTGGGGGCCAAAATCTAATTATGAAAAGATAAAGCATATCCCTCCAAAACCCAAAATAGATTCCCCCAAACAGAGATCAAAAACACTCTCATCATATTATTCAGTCTGACTCGGACCAAAACCAAAGGCCAAGACACGGATAAGACTGTCTCCACTCAGACCCCATTGCCTATCCACACCACTAAATACGTTAAAAAAGAAAGCAGACACGTCACCGCCCCTACCCCCCACCCGAACCCTTCCCTTCATCCGTGTTTTAGATAAGGACCCTTTAACACACATCAGCTTGACATCACATACATCATGTGTTTGTATGTATATATTATGCAAGAATGGAGAGAACTCCTTCATTGAACATTTCTTCATCTTTTCCATTATTGCGTTTTCAAAAGTGTCACCTCATAACAAATCCTATTGACTTTAATATTTGTTTATTCCAAGTTTCAATTATAGAGGGCATATACATACACTATTATAAAGGTCATTCATCCATCACCATTTTCTTGCCGTATCAAGTCCGCTTTCATTTGTTATTTTTCAAGAAAGGAGAGGGTTTTTCAGGGTTGACCCTGTTGAGAACTGCTGTGATTTTTCGCGTTGATTGAAACCCATATAAAGCGGTTGAGGGGTAGCTGTGGTTTCATTGCATTGTGGGATTTTGGAATCTTGAGGTTTTTTGGGCATTTTTAGCTTTGCTGTTGTTGTAAGAGAATGGCTTGTGCTGTGGGTTGTGGCTCTGCATCTGGTTCTTGGACTCAGTTTAAGGACTCTGCATCAAGAAGAAATGTGAGGAGTAGTGGTAATAATAAGAAGGGATTCAGGGTTTCTTGTGTTTCTTCTGCTGCTGTGAGTGATCCCTACAAGACTCTCAGGATTCAGCGTGGTGCTTCTGAATCTGAGGTTAAAAAGGCATTTAGGCAGCTTGCTCTTCAGGTATATCTCTTTAATCCTTTGTTTTTTCTAATTTTGTTGGACTAAAGATTTTGCTCTTTCAAGAATTCTCATGGAAAATTTGTCTTTTTTCCTCCCTTATTTTTTGGGTATAAAAGTACAGTCTTTGGGATGGTTTTATGGTCAGTCATATTGTGCTTCAAGAGTTGATTTTGAATTGAGTTTTCGATTTTCCTGGAAAGATTGTGCTGATAAATGTTAAATCTTGAAACATAATTTGCCCTCGATGAGCTGAAAATCTGGTTAATTGACCTGTTGCTTTGAATTCTGTTCTTGCAGTATCATCCAGATGTCTGCAGAGGTAGCAATTGTGGCGTCCAGTTTCACCAAATTAATGAAGCATATGATGTAAGTAACTTCATAATCAGCTTCTGTTGTAACTTTTCTATTAGGTTAAGTCAGTTTTCATGTTGCTAATTATGTCTAACCTTTTTATCATCTTGGATTGGGTGGATTTCTTGTATATAATCTTGCAAACTTTTGAAGTTTTTAGTGATGTGATGTGTGTATGTATGTTGTAGAAGCAAAGAAGGGCAATGAGAACTATTTGTAGTACCAGCTGCTCTGTTAGTTCTCATCTGATTGAAGTTGGGACCAAGTTGGTGATTAGTCATTCTAATTCACTGAAACCTGTGGAAATTCCAAATCGGATTTGGCTAGACATAAAATCAATTATACGGGGTGTGATACACTACACCTCCTGTGATTGATGTACAGGAAAAGCGACTAATCATAAACTTGCTTTGTGATTGGTTTGGATTTGCCGAATTTGGTTTGTATTGGAATTTTTCCTGAAATCAGTTGAAAAAGTAGGAAGAGTACAACACAATTATGATGCTGATTTAGGCTTTTGTTTTATGAGATAAAATGAAAGCAAGCAACCTTTGTTGATAGGGTGATGATCATCCTCTTTGTTAGCTTTGTTTGATCTGGGGTTTTGGTGAGGATAACGAGAATCAAAAGCATAACAGGGATTATTAACATCAAAATAGTAGATTTGGCTAGAGTCGGTTTTGTTCTTGAAAAAAGACCCTCATGGAGAAGGAGGCCGTGAGGCTTAAGAGTTACGCAAGCTCTTTGTTTGCAATCAACGTGTTTTGGGCCAAAAGGCTGATTTTATCGATTTACTATGGTTGGAAGCATATCAAAAAACGCATTAGGGGACTTCTTGTTTCTTTATGTTAAACTGGTCCCGAGTTGTTGAATTTTGATTCTTGTTTGGATCCTTCAGTTTGATTTGATGTATGTTGGTGGTGGTATATGGTGCAGCTTGTGATGAGTAACCTTAGAGGGGAACAGAGCGCACCGGAGATGGAGATGTACGAGCATTATGATGTGGGAACGGATGAACCAATGAGAGGAATGCACGATCAAGACTGGGACATGTGGGAGGAATGGATGGGATGGGAAGGAGCTGGAATTCGCGACTACTCGGCCCACATCAACCCTTACATCTGACCTTTCTGCACAATGAATACAAACGATCGACGACTGTTCATATGATGTTTCGATCATAAAACCCACATCTTCGACATTCATAAGTTGTCGGGATGGTCGAGGTTGTGTCTGTACAGAATTACGTCTACCGTTCTTTTTCCTTCCCTGTACATATCGTGGTATGATGATACGGGCGTACATCATCGGTAGCCATTGTAGTATGTAACTATTATTGAAATGAAATGAAATAATCAGTTTCCAGTGTACTGATTTCCTGAGATTGTTGTTAGTGCAGCTGAAATTGGAGCATCATGAGATCTCATAGTCTGATGTTTAAAGGAAAATTCTTACACATATCAAATCTTGTAAGAAATGTACAGTATAGGGAATGTTACAGATAACAATGCAAGTGCTACAATATTTGGAATTCACATCATCAAATTTGGTACAGGAAATTTTGTTTCCATATTTAAGATCGGATTAAAGATACAGATTTAACGGATTTAGAAAAGAAATTTAAAATTTATTTATATTTAATAAAAGACGCGTAAAATTAGGATCCAAGGAATCCTTTGAAATTAAATTTATTAATATTGAATAAATGACACGGAAAATTAGGATCCAAAGAATCTTTTGAATTTAATTTATTAAATTGATTAATGTTTAATCAAAGACACGTATTAAGATTGGAGGAACCTTTTGAATTTAAAATTATTTGAGGAACCTTTTGAATTTAAAATTATTTAATCTAACAATTGTATTTTATTTTATTTTTTTGAAGTAGAGCCAATGAGCTATTATCCTTTTTTGAACAAGTTTATTACAATACTAGCACTAAATATCTAACCACTACAGCTAGGTCAAATATATATTAAACATCAATACCATATAAATGTATTTAATCAAACACCTATTATTAAAATAGACTTACATCCCACATCTTGGTGGGGTTCAAACTCATGACCTTAGAGTTAAAGACACCTCAACTTTTCTTAATTAAAACTAGCTTTCATCGGCAGAATTTTATTTTAGGTGACAAATACACATATTCGATGGTATTCGAATTTATAACCTCCAATATAATTATAAAATTTTGATTTTAAAATTATATTTGTATCCACCTTAATATTTTATTATAATTGTACTCCTTCCATCAGGGTTTGAGAAAAATTATTGGTTTTAAATAAAAAAATATTATAACCTTTTAGTTTTACGTCAAATTCAGCCTTCCGTATGAATTATTGATAATAAGGGTAATTTTTTTATTCGTCAACAACTACTCTTATCTAATGGCAATAATTTGAGAATAATATTATATTCATCCCCTCCAAGTATAAAAATATTATAAGGGTATTTTTATTAATAAACTATACGGAATATTCAATAAAGATAAAATTGCTAATTAAGTGATGAATTGAAATTAGTATTCAGTGTTAGAATGCAGCGTATTTTTATTAAAAATATATTTATTTGACACTACAGTTCAATATACAACACAATCACATTTCACATTAAAATTATAAAGTTGAAAACATATATTTTTTACTAAAAATAAAAACACAAAAAGAAGGCTTGTCATTCTATAAAATTCATTTATTTTTAGAAAATAATTAATATAAAATTTAGTTAAACTAAAACTATTTCTTCTATAACTAATCATTCAGAAATTGAGAAAATTGACCCTTAAAAATTTAAGAAATTTGTTTAGATAAAGTGTAAGGAGAGGACTATAGGGACTGAAACAAAAATAAAGGAAAAATGAGGGACTAATCTGTAAATAAAATAAAACATAGATATGAGAGTTTGGGCCCCAAAATCAGGAAGTAAAATATTCTCATCTCTTTCTCCATTTGTTAGTTTTGCTTGTTCCAGCAATTACCAAAAGTACACACATCAAACCTCAACTCTACAACTACTGATTCCCACTTCCTAGTTATCAGTAGCTAATCATTTGAGGTTTCTTGTTGTTCACTATTCGCCGGCGTTGCGGCCGCCGCCTCCCTCCATCAATCGTCAATCGGCGATTTGCTTCAGCGCTTCAGGTATGCTCTCAATCTTGGTTTTGGAATCTTTCACCTCAAGTCCACGGACATATGGGATATCGGTACGAGTATGTTTGTGGGTTTTGTCTTAATTTTGCTCAAAGCTTGACTTGGTTTACTAGGCTGATTCGTGTGTTAAACTGGAGAAACCCTAGTTTTCTTCTCTCCTAGAGGTAATTGCTGGATATATTCTGCTGGTGGTTTATTTTGGAATAATTATTACTGTGTATTTTGGTTAAGTTTTATGGATCATTTAATCATTTACGGGTTTATTAAGCTGGGACTGCGTTGAACATTCCGTCTTTGCTCTTCTTGTTGGGTATTATTTCGAGGAGAAAGTATGAAAAGGAGGGGAAAATGAGTTTCTTCGGTGAATATGTGATTTTTAATGATTCTTTTGCATCTTGTTGCAATCGATTGTTTCTTGCACTACTCTGGTGGACTCCTAGATTGGCCTTTTTTAGCTTGAGGTCATTTAATGTTGATGATTTTGAAAGGCTAAGATTTGTTTGAGTTTTACTGAGGCTGTTGGATTATAGATATCTTCAATGGTATTATAAGAAAGAGAAGCTGAGGAGTGCTGCTTGGTTATTTGGTTTATGGAAATCGAGGTACTCAGAGCAATTACGAAGAATTAGACCATTTCCTGACATTTGTCTTGAATATGTGGTCACCGTATAGTCATGCAATCAAGTTTGCATTTTGGATATTTCTGTATCAACAAACCAACTAACCTAACTCTATGAACTCGCTGATAGTTTTTCATACAATGTGCTGTGAGAGTTCATTTTTGCAAGAGTTGGATAAAATGCCTCCTTCGCTATTGCTCTGATATTCATCTGTGCTCGAACACATGTTTCATTTACTGCATCTTATCTTCTGCAGTTGTGGAATCTCTTTGGTGATGGCAGACCTCAAAGAGCGTCTGCTCCCACCAAAACCTTCATCAGCTGTAAATCTCAGAGACTCTTCATACAGGGCGTCTGCCTCTGGTCGTCTCCCATTTCAGGGAGTAGATGTTTCAGGCCTGAAAAAGCGTGGGCAAGGGCTTCGATCATGGATACGTGTTGATGTATCTGGGAATTCCCAAGTGATTGAGGTTGACAAGTTCACAATGATGCGTCGTTGTGATCTTCCTGCACGTGATCTAAGATTATTAGACCCATTATTTGTTTACCCCTCGACTATTCTTGGAAGAGAGAAGGCAATTGTGGTAAATCTTGAGCAAATCAGATGCATCATCACTGCAGATGAGGTTTTGCTCTTAAACTCCCTTGACAGCTATGTACTGCAGTACGTAGTGGAGCTGCAGAGGCGATTACAAGCTCCTGGAGTAGGTGAAGTTTGGCAGTCTGAAGGTCCAGAACTAAACAGAAGGAGAGGAAGTAGAAATTTTGACAATATGTACGGAAACACATCTCCTGATTACTTGCCATTTGAGTTCAGAGCACTAGAAGTTGCTTTGGAGGCTGCCTGTACCTTTCTGGATTCTCAGGTACATGCCACAAAAGCTTCTCTTACATGCTTCCCAGCCTTACCAGTCTTGTAAGTTCTGAAGTACATCGTGAATATGAGCATGAGTAGATGAATACTTTTTAGCATCTTTTCACTTTTGATATCTCTTCTCATGTGAACGTACTGGTACTTGTAACAAAATATACATCGGTGTTTCCGGATATTGTGAGGCAGAACATATTAAAGTAGTTTCTATGCATACCTCATATTTTATCTCCAACTTGATAAACCTTACAAAGTGAACATGTTCAAGCTTTGATTTGTAGAGGTTCACATCAGATGTGCAAATCCTTTGCTGTCAAAGTGTAAAAGAGAATTGAAACTTAGCAGATTTCTGTTTTGAGCGGACAGAAACATGTGAATGCTAGACCTAAATGCTTAGATCAGTTTGTCGGAGTCGGCTGACAGATTGCATCATCTTACCTAATTAAGGACAATATTCTCTGGGCCACTCTCCCAGTAAATCTATATTAACATTCTAATAAGTCTGCTTGTTCCATGTGACAGTCTGCTAGAGCTAGTCTGATCTGGTAACTCTTGTACATATGCACCATGAGAAAGTGAATCCTACTTGATTGATACAGTTTCGGGTGGTTGTGTTGTACTTCTTTTCCTTTAATGGAATTGTTGAATTGATCATGCAAAGCAACTGTGACTTCTATTTTTCTGGATGGAACTGCAGATGTATAAGAAGTGCGATAGAAAAGGGAGATGATTTATGCACTTCAATCTGTAAGAAACAACAACATTAAACAGACAAGAAACCAGTAAGAACTTGGTTTTCAGTGAATCCTAATATATACTGAGGAACAGTACCTTTGGACCATCTATTTCCTGTTTAAAGACTCCAGAGATTCATTCCTTTAAGTACCTTTTTCAATATTTTGTATAAAAATTACACCAAACTAATTTGATTTGTATGTTTCCGGAATCTTGAATTGAACAGGCAGCAGAATTAGAGATCGAAGCATATCCACTGTTGGATGAACTTACTTCAAAGATCAGTACACTGAATTTGGAACGAGTTCGGAGATTAAAAAGCAGACTTGTCGCATTGACTCGGAGAGTCCAGAAGGTAAAACTTAGTTACATGGGCTCAACATATTATGTAGCCCCATTTTTTTGCTCTCTGATTTCTGCTTCTTATAAAGTCTTATTGTTATCATTTAGGTCAGGGATGAGATAGAGCAGCTTATGGATGATGATGGAGACATGGCTGAAATGTATCTTACTGAGAAGAAGAGACGCATGGAATCATTGTTTTATGGTGAACAATCTTTGATGGGATATCGGTCAAATGATGGTGCATGGTCTGTCTCAGCGCCTGTTTCTCCTGTTTCTTCACCCCCTGACTGCAGGAAGCTTGAGAAATGCCTGAGCATAGCAAGAAGCAGACATGAGAGTGTGAGAAGCTCAGAGACTGCCACAAATAATATAGAAGAGCTAGAAATGTTGCTGGAGGCCTACTTTGTTGTCATTGATAGCACCCTCAACAAATTGACTTCGGTATCATCCGTAACCACGATATTCAGTTTCTATATACCTATTCCCCTCCCACTTATTAGCTGAGTTTCTTGTATGATTTCAGCTGAAGGAGTATATTGATGATACAGAAGACTTCATCAACATTCAGCTGGTATGAGTCTCTCCATTCCTTCTCTTCATTTTTCTTGGAGATGGATAAATGTGATCTTAGTGTGAACACGGAAGATATGTTTCAATTAGCATACAGTATTTTATCTGAAACGACCTCTGCAGCGATGATGGGGTGATGGTAATAAGTTTTTCATACATCTTCTGTTTATAACCATAAAAAATTGACACAATTTGCCGTTCTCGGAACCAAGGAAAAGCAAATTTGAATTGGACTTACAGATGTTCAGCAACAACAAACTTTATGATTTTGCAGGATAACGTCCGAAACCAGCTTATACAGTTTGAGCTGCTGCTGACCACTGCAACATTTGTTGTCGCCATATTTGGAGTTGTAGCAGGGATATTTGGCATGAATTTTGCAGTACCAATGTTCGATGACCCAGGTGCATTCAAGTGGGTCCTGATAATCACAGGAGTTTGTGGAGCCATCATATTTTGCTCATTTTTGTGGTTTTTTAAGTATAGAAGACTGATGCCGCTGTAGAAGGATAAAACTGGCAGGCTTTGAGGCCAAAAAAGGTCTTGATATTGTTGCTACAATATAATTTTTTGAATGTCAACCTCGTTAGGATGAATAGGAGACTAAACTACTATAACTCTTTTATTCTTGTTTTCTTGTTCAAAGATAATAATAGAAGTTTCTGTACCAGTTGCCCCATTTGCAACTGAATACCGGTGGCCAGATTTGACCACATACTTTTGTTGTTTCAAACTCTGCTTCACTGCATGGATCAGAATATGCCTTCTGATAAATTAGTTTACAGAAGAGAGTTTAATGTTTATTTTCATTTTTCAACTATGTGGTTGGCTGTGCATATCTTTCTACTCGTGGATGCTGATTCAAGAATCTCTCTTCCACTGTAGCTCTTTCTTGATAGGATAAATTATATTTACGGACCTTGAAGTTTGTCATAATTATAAATACCCTTCATTATTTGAAAAACTACAAATATTTTTTTGATATTTGATGAAATATGTATCATCTTTGAATGAAAATCTAAAATTATTAATTTTGTTTTTATTGTATTTTTTTTTAAAAATAAAAATTGTAAAACAATCAGACATGTTGATGGAAAAATTTGAGAATTGGGAAAAAAAAATTCACTTACTCCATAAAAAAATTTAGAAAATTTTAAAATTCATAACTCATAAGAGCATCTTAATCAATATAATAGATCATGTTGTTGTTAGAGGACCATTAAAATTAGGAATATTAATAAATTTTCAAATAACAAGGAGTTATTTTATAATTATACCAAATCCCAAACAACTCCTAATTTACCTTTCTTGAAATTGTAGTAGTAAGCGTGAGGAAAGGCAAGCAATCCCGAATCATCTGATATGCAAACCTGATCCAGGATAACATGCAAGTAGACTCTGATCCTTGCATAGGGTTTCATTATATCCCACTGAATTGAGAAATGTTATTATTTGACAACCTGCCATTAACTCCTATTTCTTTGCTGACTTGTTTGGTGGTACAAATAACATCAAAACTATCACTCTCACCGGTAACAAGGAATACATGAATTTTCTCTCCTAATAACCTGTTAATGTCATACAAAAGAGAGAGCAATAGAGAAATTTGTTGAAGGATTCCACTTGTCTTCATCTGGTTAAGGATGAACCAGCAGAAAGTCTTTCACTCCTAGCTTTGTCAGCCCTTTCCAAGTAATCTTGATGAGATTGATGCTTTGAACCTTCAAGAAACAAAGTTGTTTTAGATATATCTGCTCCTTTTAAGTAACAGTTAAAACTCAGAAAATTAAGTGCACATATAGTAAGATGTTGAAGCAAGAGCAGTATAAATGTGCCATCTCGGCAACGACTCCCCTGTCTTTTATTTGTTTCTTTATCAATGAAAACCTACATCCCTCGGCCACACATACTCAGCCATATAATTGTATAGCTTGTACATTTTTACATTTAATGCAATTTACCTTTATCGAAAAAAAAAAAAAAACCTACATCCCTCTTCTGGCACAAAGAAAGGTGAGACACGCGAACTCATGAAAGAAACGGAAAATTCCCCAGAGTAAGGTAGGCGACAAAAATAGCAAGAAGGCATCCTAACATTCAAGTTCAGGGTTTATGGACTTCCTCTCAGCTTTATTTTGTTTATTTATCATGTTCTGCAATCAATTGAAGCAACCTAGCAAATGTATCATCAGAACATATCACATGGCCTCCTTGTAAGTAGCAAACGACAAATATACACAGGTCAAGGATCGAAATAGAATACCAAACTCCATCAACAGACTGACTATTAGTTATGGAAGTACTTAGATAGCTTTCAATAATGAAGCATCATTAGGCATGTTTATTTACAATCTAGTCGTGCCATGTCAATCAATCTAGTTTTAGTGGTCCAGATCATGAATTAGGCTGCCCTTATTCCAGGAGAAATAGAATATTTCCACAGGAAAATAAGAGCAGCTGCATAAATGGCAGAACCTGAGAGCTAATGCCAAATTTTATAGTGGGTTCATTATCATCTACTTGGAAACCAAGAAGCATGAATAATCTTTCGATTTATATTTTAATGCAAATTTCCTATTTCAGTAGCATATGATTTTGCACTTTGCTTAAATAGCATGGTAATATTTTTCAATTAACTGGTTAAAGGATCGTCATTTGCTTAACACTTGCTTTGAAAGTGCAAATATAGACACATAATACTGAAGCATCATAACCTAGATTCACAAACTTACATCGATCACACCCCAGAAATAAGTGTTTGATCCACTCATAAAATAAATATATACCTTTGAAGATTTTTCCATGATCATGTTTACATAATGAATAACCAAACACCACAAAACAAACATCATAATTGCCCAACCTAGGATGTCATGTAGAATTTTTCACCTCCCATAAACTTATTTCAGCACCATACTATTCACAATCATTCAATTGAATGACAGATAAACTTGCACAACCTTTTAATCGACAGTCATTCTGATCAAAATTTTAGCAGTCTACAGATGTCCCAATTTAAAAACATACACCTCCAAATAGACACCGACTGTCAATAAATACATGAAGCCTACTTCCATGGAGCTTCTCTTATCTGACAGACTAAATACCATTCCCAACAAGCTCTACAGCTCCCATAATAACTAAACAAATGGCAGATGCACCAAAGAAACCAAACAGGGTAATAAAGGGGGAAAAAATTCCTTCTAAAGAAATGTTTGCTTAGATTTTCAGAATCCCATTTACCAAAGTCAAATTCAAGAACACCCAACATTCGGATTCCCAATAAAATTTTCAACAATCAAACAAAGGGTACAATCAAAAGACTAAAAATCACAGAAACAATACCAATCTGCGTGTATGCGTGTGTGCATAATCTAAATCTATTCAATATCACATCCATGTAACCCAAAAAATATCATCCCACTTCCAGTAACCACATGAAACGCCAGAATAAAAGAATATCCAAAAAAAAATGGAAAAGAAAAACTCACCCCGATTCATGAGGTACCAGGGAATACCAAAGAGGACTCCTATAACGGCGATTCCTGCAGCGACATGCTTTTTCTCACCACTATACAAATAATGCTCCAACGTAGCTCGAAATCCTCCTCCGCCTGCTACTCCCGATCCATTCCCGGCTTTCTTCGTGTCCCCGCTCATTTTTCTCTCTCAACGAATTTGCTCTTTTCTGCTGCGAATGTGGTTAAACTTAAACCTGTTTTCTTGTTTTCAGCTTAAACCCCTTTTAAAGGGCTTTTAAATATATTATTTTTCAATTATATATATTGGTATTATTATTAGGACCAAAGGAGCTTTAAATTTACAACCTTAAATCCCATGATTTTTAACTTAATTTAGTTTAATACTTCCTCCTACACCCCATGCCTTTTATTTAATAATAATTTTTAATTTAACAATAATGTATTTATAATTATAATAATTTCCTAATTTATAAAAAAAGTACTTTACCATATAAAATATCTTACAGAATTAATGTTCGTTTAATAAATAATTTCTATAGTAAACTACTTTGAAAATATTTATTAAATAATAATTAATTTTAAATATATATTTATAATTTTTTAAATAATAAAAAAATTATAATTATGATAAATTTGGGTAGCGATTTATAATTTAGCCATACAGAAATAAGTACTTGTACCACATAAGTCCAAGTTTGAGCAGGGCAGCCGCTAGCAGTTCAGAGAAAATGGAGAAATGATATGGAAGCATGAAATTGATTCAGCAATCTTATGGCGTTGCTTGCTGCTGCCAGGAGACTCCAATCCCACAGATTGCGTCCACTGATGAAATGCTTCTCTCAGTTTTCACCTTCTCCCCCTCACCAAGTCATTCCTTCTCTACTTTCTTTCCCTCGAGCATTTCATCAAACACCTCGCAGACCGTGTAAACATACTCCTCATTTCGGCGGTTTCCCCGGCGCTTGCGGCCAAAGCTTTTACCACTTGATCAACTTTGCGGAATATGTAGACGACTCTGATGGAGATATCCAATTGGGCCTGCGTGAAATTCTTGAAAGAGTTGAAACGGCTAAGGACTTTGCTTCTGGTGATGAAGCTATAGCTTTTCTTGATAGTTCTGGTGTCAAACCCGATAAAGATTTTATCTTTTCGGTTATTTGGGCTTTGAGGGAAGAGTGGAAGTTGGCATTTTTAGTGTTCAAATGGGGTGAGAGATGGAATTGTGTTGTTGAAAAGACTTGGTGTTTGATGTTATGGTTGTTGGGTAACCATAAGAAGTTCAGTACTGCTTGGACTCTCATTCATGAGCTTCATCATGCTTCAAAGGACACTCAACGAGCAATGCTGATCATGATTGACAGGTGAAAATTGAACCCCTGCTTGAGACATTTCGGCGTTCTCTTATTTGTTTATATGCTGCTTCTGCAAAATCTAATGCTGGGATTAGCGAAAGACGGAACGTTTACTGATTAGGTTCACTGTGCAAATTGAACTTATTTATAAGAGAGGATGGTTCATATCATTAGCTTGTCTCATGCTTATAGGTGTAGTAGATAACAACAGATAAGAAAGGTTTCAGAACTGAGGTTATAATTTTTTTGATTCTCTTGGAAGGTCCAGCAGTTGAAATGTGGTTTCCTCGCGTGTTCTTGATTTTTATTATGTGAATTTTTGTGTTTTCAGACCTTAGTTATTCATGGTCAATAATAAAGGGATCAACTTCAGGTTTGTCCACCTAGTTAGACATATTAGATGCCACAAAATAACTTCTATGCCATTTTGTCACAGAATGTTCTGTTTTTAAAAATTTACCAGAAATAAACATGCACTCGACTTAGATGGCATATTCCTCTGGTTGGGAACGGTAAGTCAGTAATATACTATAAACTTTATGATGGAGAAGTCTGCGCTGAAAGATTAGGTCACACCTGAAGGAACTTTGATAGGTTTGTAAAGTTAAGCAGAGTCAGTTATAAATTTGGTTATGAATAGACGGGACAAATTCTGATAAAAGCTGCCTCATTTAAGTTAATTGGTGGCAAGCTTTTAATTCTTTGACATAGCCAAAATCAGCAAAAAGAAAGGACTTTAAGGTAAAGGTATGCATTTTCTCAGTTTGTGAAAGTACTTTCCATGTCGTTAATGTTCGGTAGTTCATAATTCTGATTGTAGGTTTGCTTATGGGGTTAATTTCAATTTACCCTAGGTTACTTGTTAGAAGAGGTGCAAAAATCACCTTTATGGGACAGAACTCTGATATACAGGTCCATGAATCAACAGTGCATATCTTGTTGGAGAACAATGGTCCACATTTGATGCTTCAGACAAACCTTAGGATACATTATATAATGTTTACCAAACCGAAAATATATACTCTGTAAACTGAGTCCTACAACCTACATAGAACTCCTAATAAAATTCATAAACTCAAATCCAAGTAAGATCCAAAGGTATTTATTTATTGTACCTGGCTATCTGTTGCTAATAGAGAAAGTCCCTTGAGTTAAAAAATAAGAGCATTGAAAATTAACTCAAAGAAATTATTCACATCTTCCTGTATACAGGCCTCCGATCTGCACCCTATTCTTAAAAATGTTACAACTCGACTCTACTTGTTTTACTCTTGCGACATTCTCTACTGGTAATACTACTCTCCAGAAAGCAAAAATATGTACATTAAAGGGAAGTTGACATTTTGTTTGCATTGAAGTACTATATCAGATTGAATTTTAACTTTTTGCATTTATTGAAATTTCTGAATTCAGATGCCATTGGCATTGTATCATCCACAAATGAGTATCCAAAATCTTGATTCATATTTCCATAATTTTTCTCTGGTTTTTTATTGTATTGTTTTGCAACTGGATAGGTATGCCGCTGCAAATTACACAGACAAGGCTATAGAAACATTCAACTTGATACAGAAGTTTAAATTCTCTCCTGAACAAAAAACATACTTCATGTTCTTGGATATTCTTTGTAAACATGGAAACATAGAAGAAGCAGAAGATTTTATGTTTCGAAATAAGAAGTTCTTCCCTTTGGGAACAGAGAGCTTTAACATAATTCTAAATGGCTGGTGTAACATAGAGATTGACATATATGAAGCTAAGAGGGTTTGGAGGGAAATGTCCAAGTGCTGCATTGAGCCAGATGAGACATCCTATACGCACATGATTTCCTGCTATTCAAGTGTAGGTAATCTATTTGATTCACTGAGATTGTATGATGAGATGAAGAAAAGGGGTTGGGTCCCAGGAGTGGAGGTGTATCATTCATTGATTTACATACTAACTCATGAAAGTTGCCTGAATGAAGCTCTTAAAATTGTAGATAGGATGAAGCAAACAGGTCCGAAACCAAACTCCACCACGTATAACCTTATTATACGTCCTCTTTGCGAGACTGAAAAGTTTGAAGAGGCAAGAACTATTTTAGCCAGGATGATCGGCGAAGACATTAACCCAACTATTGATACCTATCATGCATTGGTAAAGGGTGAAAGTTTAGAAGGAACATTGGGACTGCTCAATCACATGGAAAAAGCTGGTTTCGGTCCAAACAGGGATACCTTTCTTCTTATTCTCGAGAAGTTGTTCAAATTGGGTCAGCCTGAAAATGCATTAAAAATATGGTCAGAGATGAATCACTATGCGGTAAAGCCAGATCATATGCATTACAATATTTTGGTGAAAGGATTGGCTACATGTGGGTTGATTGCCAAAGCTAGAGAATTCTACTCTGAGATGATATCTGCTGGACTAGTAGATGATCCGTTGCTGAAGAAGCTCTTGGAAGAACCTGATCAACAGGGGTTTCATCCAAGAAAAGGAAAAGGACAGATGACAATCTTGCGGCGCGTAAAGAAAGGTAAAGGGTTACGGTATGGGAAAAGTAGAGTGGTACGAGTTAGAAAACATCATAAACAATGAGAAAAGAAGAGAGAAAGCCGAACTTCATATATTTGGCCTCAACTTTGAAGCCAGAATCAATCAGCTTTGGCAAGCTTATGATATGTTGATTCCAATAGAATATCCAGATCACTCAAGCACGGTAAGAACAGAGACCAATTGCCCATTTTGAACAGAGGAAGCAACCATGCTGCCCCTCACCTCAGCCATCTTCAGACCATGAACGAAGTATGTGACGTTCAGGGTGCTCTCGAGGAGCTGAAAGATGGATGATTACATTGGGATGCGTGAGATGGACGAGGTACTTAACATTTCGACCTAAACATCATTTCCCTTGATCTGCACAACATAGACACTTTAAAAGCCGCACTTAGAGCCCAAAGTGTCTTAATCATCTTGAGATTGAAGTCCATTTCAAAGTAATATGGTGGATTATGGACTGAAAGAGCAGTTTAGATCATATCCCATCTTTCCTATGGTGTTGCACTGTTGTTGATACCACTGAACTGCTTAAATGCTGCATAATAGACAACAAAATCATTGACACAGAGTTGCTCTTTTGGTAAGAAGTTCCGGAGCAAATGGTAGGTTGTCTGGGGATCTACAGTAGCATGGAGTAATTCATAGCTATTAAATAAAGCATTTGTTCTTTATTTTCTTTGTTTTTCAATTTAATTTGTCCTTTCCATGTCAAGGTGCAGCGTTTTTTATTACCTTATAGCAGAGAAATTAAAATAAACCATTTTTCTTCGCAATGCAAGAATAATTGTTACCATATATTGGGGAGGGTTACATAACTTACATTACATCCACAGATATCGAAAATTCCTGTACTGTACCTTTTTTCTTTTTTCTTTTTTTAGAAAATTCCCAAAATCTTTTTGCTGCAATCAGTATTTTCTGTCCAAAATTCTCATTGCGAAAAACTTAAATAAACACAGTAAAGTCAGTTCGGTTTTGTAGCCCTGACAAAGATAATTAACTATACCCATTTCTGTA
Organism: Sesamum indicum; assembly: GCF_000512975.1. Lineage (NCBI taxonomy): Eukaryota > Viridiplantae > Streptophyta > Magnoliopsida > Lamiales > Pedaliaceae > Sesamum > Sesamum indicum. The sequence goes on from NC_026147.1 coordinate 13,722,702, forward strand.
TTTTACCTGTTAAAAATTTTAAAATAAATACACAGTAAAGGCTGCAAAGGGCATAAGAGCAAGTAGAGTAAGATTCATACCCCCACATTTTAAAATATGGGTTATATGATAAGAAATTTTTTTATCCAAATAAAGTTCGTCCGAACCAAACAAATTACAGAACAAGTGTGATAGATATGCTTGTCATGTTATTGATTAGTTTATCAAAATTGTACACCAATCACATGACAAATGTATTGTACTCATTACATAATTGGTTCAGCTTCAATCAAACTCGACTTGAATTAAAATTTTCAAATATGACAGTCATCCAAACACCCAATCCACAAAGCACCGTATGTGGATTTGACCTAAAAAACTCAATATATTTCCGTCTTCCATGCCATTTCAATTCTAGTTAACTACGGCTAATGTTACATTCACATCATCAAACCGTAGATGCGCATAGTGAAGAACAGTGTCTCGATGATGACTAATAAGATGCATGCAAACTAGGAATCATCCGGATCTTCATGATCAACTTGTAAGCTAAAAGGTCCTATTCATTCTCATTCCTCTGCCTCCTAAGAATGTTAAAGTTCCTAAATTCATGGATGAACACTAACCACCAGTAGTTCCCAGTCATATTCTATCAGCATATCGGTTCCGTTTTTGTCAGTCGGCAGGAGCTTGCATAGTTCAGGTCGGTAGCCCGGTCTATCAGACACAAGAATTCTCTAGGAAATCACATAGCCGATGCCTGAACAAAACTCGAGAATTTGGATGACTCGTCACCCAAAAGTACCTGCGGGTTTCCCTGTTCGACCTGCAAGGAAATGAAACGCGAAACATTTACTCATGGTAGTAAATTTTGTTGTGTTAAAAGTTATAACCAATCACGAAATTACTAAAATTTCAAAGTGGACACTACTTTAGGTGTACCAGACCAACACCCATCACATTGGCCCTAAGATTAGACTTTTGGACCGATTCAAGTGAGCACAATGGTAGGCTCTCGCTGCGATAGGTCTAATAATATCAAGTGCCATGTTTTCGTATTGGGTTTGGACCGAGTAGGGTTTGGGTTGGAATGACGTAAAGTGTACAGATCCAGGCCTTTTATGGTACTACACAATCACGTCTTGGAGACGTTTTAGTCATTTCGAGGAGTCTAGATATTGGCATCACATCACTATCAAAAGAGTATCAGTATTCTACCTCAAGCGAAAACAACTTATCAACAATCTGGTTAACCTATGAATCAATCACCATTTCAAACAAGTTTCCACTTTTTGTTAGATACGGCCTCTGTTTAGAGCACGCGAAAATCAGTTGATAAGACAAACCAAAAACTGTTTCATGCCGTTCTCGGTGGTGTAAACTGAATTTTACAAAGATCAGTGCATAAAGTATGTGATAGTAGAAACATACCAGAATCCCCTGATCCAAAATGAAGATATTGTCCATGACTAAAACGGTGGAAATGCGATGGGCGATTGTGATAATAGTTCTGCCTCGACATTCACTTGAAATAGCTTTCTGCAGTGTGGAAGCTGTTTGAGTATCCACATTTGCAGTGCACTCGTCCAAGCAGAGTACCTGAATGTCCATGGTTGTAGATTCTGTCAGCGATATCTACCAAACCCATTAACTAACACCTCTAAGATTTGCTTCCGTCCAACAAAAGTCCTTGCGAGTCAAAATTTACGAATTTGTTGATATTAACAAAAAAGTCGGAAAAGAATCCATATTAACCCTCGATTAACTTATTATGCAGGTCAAATAAATCTCTTTATGATTCCCATTAATTTCATCTGCCATCATCTATTCTTGTACCTTAGAAGACTTGAGCAGCGCACGTGCAAGGCACAAAAGTTGTCGTTGCCCGACTGAAAACGTTGATCCAGACTCTTTTACATGGCTGTCTAGTCCACCTGCTGCTTCTATTTCCTCCTTGAGACAGCATTTTTCTAGAATGCTCCAAATCTTCTCATCACTGCTCGTCTCCAGTGGATCTAAATTGGCCCTAAAAATCGATGCAGAAACCAAAACACATTATAAATGCTCATTTTTTTTAGCACGCAAAAAATATATATCATGTATTTCCTTCACTAGGGAATGCTCAGACTACCTTAAAGATCCTTCAAACAAGAACGGGGTCTGAGGAACTATTGCAATGTTAGACCGAAGATCTCTAACGGGAACTCCAGCGATGTTCAAACCATCCAGCAGAACACATCCAGTACAAATTGGGTTGAGACGAAATAAAACATTCAAGATACTTGATTTTCCAGCACCCGTTCTTCCAACAATTCCAACCTGATTCAACCCCATGCAAGGTCTTTCAGACATACTATAAGTAGATTCTTCATAGAAATAATTTATACATAAGAGATTTTGAATCCACTTGGTAAATATTCGACTCCCTTTACCAAAATACATGCACACAAGCAAGAAATTTATCATGAGAATCGAGACTAACCCAAGTTCCTCCAGGGATATGAAAAGAAACATCAAATAATGCAGGGGGCAAGGATGGTTTATATCGGAGGGTCACATTTTGAAGCTGTATTTCTCCTTTAGATGGCCAGTTTGGATCAGAGAGACTTTGTCCTGTCAGTTTCTCCTGAGGGATGTCCATGTACTGGAGCAAGAGAAAAGCGTCAGCGCTTCATTAGCATGCTTAAAACAGCGGAAAAAATCAAGATTTATCTTCATCTAACTCACCTGAAGAACCCTCTCGACCGCAACCATCTCCTTCTCTGTTTCAGTGAAGCTTGTCAAGAAGCTTCCCAACAATGATACAATTGGGGAAGCATAAGATAGAGCCAGCCCAACCTATGGAAAGAAGATTCAATGTTAGTAATGGACAAGTGTGTTCAATCCTTTCAGAGCATTTCAAATTTGTTTTTTGTCATGTTGCCGTGATTTCAGTAGCATAATGCTTACCAGCCCAGGTGTACCTAGACTGACAGGGAGATGTCCGTGCATTCCAACAATTGCCATCACCGCGACAAAGGAGACAATAAATGCTGCTAACAACTAAAATAAAGTTCATCTCTTAGCACTTGTTAGGAAAATGCAAAACATGAGAGGAGAAAAGAAAGGAAAATCAAAATCAAATGGAAGAACAGACAAATTTGTCATATGAGGAATGCTCCTACATCACGGTCGCTCAAGTTTACTCAAGTTTGTCATACTAGGATAGGATTTTGTTGAACTATAATAAACTGTATATACTAGGACACCTTAAAATATTGTGAAATTACTTATTTGCACATGGAAATGAAGTGCATGCCAAAAAGGAAAAGATTATGTTAAAGTGTAGTATCGGATTAAGCTCTGAACTCCATCAGCACCAGTTCAAGTTTTTGGATACTTGAACATCAGGGGCTTAAACAGAATAAAAAATGTGAAAGTTCATAGTTTCTGCACAATATGCATCGAATATAAAGGATGCAGTTATATGTAATAAGCCCATGGAGCATACCTGAAGGCGAAGGGAGAGCCATAAACTTGCAATAATTTCTGTATAAGAGGTCCGCTGATATGTTTGCACATGCTGCATGAATCTGAATAAGAAAAAATCCTGTCCAAAAGAATAATCAATTGGCATCTCCAAACAGGACAAGCATGCTTAGAATAGTAATATATAAAAACCAAAGTAAAGAGAAGTAAACTCCAAATAACAGGAAGCATAATCGACATACGTAAATCAACTACACTTTACCACAGAATTAAAGGCTCTAATAGTTGAGGAACCATCTAACGTCTCTGTAAATGAGGCATAAATAGGCGAACGAGAAACACTGTCCAGTCTTCGCAATTCCCGCGATGTTGATCTGTAGTATACCTGAAAATTCTTATGTTTAGTAACTCCTACACTTAAATTCTTGTATCCTATTTTAAGTTGTTAAACCTGTTACAGCCAATTGGTCAATGGCATGTAATAAAGATACAAAAGATAAATGCCAGCTTAAACATAATGCTAAGAAAAACTGTCTACTGCTCGTTTTGATACATCCAGCTTCCAGAATTAAGGAAGCAGTCTTTAGTTTAATTACCACATATCCGAAAACTTTTATATGACTAAAAGATATTTCTTGTCCTATTTTCTCCTTGTCCAGATTTTGCACTTTCTAAAGAGCTCTACCTCATGCCATTGGACTTTTAAAACTAGATAAAGATATGCTACAAACCTGCAATTTGCTATACATAAACCAAAAGGGTACTAAAAGCAGCAAAAGCATGACCTGCATATACAAGAACTCCTTCAGTGATGAATATTCATTCAAATAACAGTTAGAGAATAATAAATTTCAATTTTTAAGAGCTAGCACACAAGTTGAACTACAAGGGGCTCTATGTACCTGTACAAATGACAAAACTACGGTGATTCCTAAGAGACCCACAAAATTGGCGAGGAGAATGTTGAGAATAAATGGAAGCGAATCATCAATGGTATACAGATCTGACGACAATCTATATAAAACGGTTAGTGTGGAACAGAGAAAATGACAGATCTATTTATTGAAAACGGAACTGTATGCTACCTGTTTAATATTCTTCCAGTTGGGGTCTGATCAAAGAAACTAACAGGTGCATCAATAAGGTTATGCAGCAGCTGATCATGCACTCTAATAGCAGCCCGTAAACCACCAAATGCAAATAAAAATGCTCTCATCAAAGTCAGGGACGAGTTCACCAAACAAAATATACAGAGTATGACCTGCAAAATCAAATAAGAAAACATCAACCAAGTCTATACATCCTGCAACTCAATCCTGGTCTTCCTGTGAACGTACAGTCAAATATGGCCCACAGGGGCAGTAACAATCACTTCCTAAAACTTCTTACATGTGCTAGTTCTGATTTCTACATCGAGCTTTTTATCTTTTATTGAGCACAAGCTCAGTTCAAATTTATGCCAGTAGCAGATAATTGATATGAAGACTTGTGTTTCCTTCACAAAAGAGCTCCTTGACGACCCTATTCCACTCTTTCTTTCCATCGTTTTCCCTTTTTTCAACCTTGTAGAAATAGGAGTTGGAGGGGAATTGCCAAAAAATGCATGAATATCATCTTCCTGGACCGTAATATTAATCTTGCTTTAAGTTTCTTCCCGAGAAGAACTTCTCTACATTTCCTCACCCTAAAGGTATGGGCATATCAAATAAAAGCTCATCTGGTTAAAAAAATTACATTACACTTCCGATACTCACGTTTACATAACAAATTTCCTTCCTAAAGATCGGATAGCCCTTAGGAAATTTGTGATGACATGACCGTTGGGAGTTTGTTAGTGTAATTTTTAGAGGAACTTACTGTAGGGATGTCTATGTAAGTAACCCTAAAGTACAAAACAAGAGCATCAACATGCTTATTATGTTACCAAGTGCAACTTCTACGTAGTCAGAAAGTTCTGGTTTCAAGAACTCTGATTAGACATCCATGCACTTCCAAAAAACTAACTGCTCACCAGATAAAAGGTGGTCGAATACTTGCTAAGGCTGCTTCCCGTCGTGTCAACCCAAAACGACAACCACAGATCATTCCCATTACGAGAAGCTTGCATCAAGATTGCTGAGAGGCACGTCACTACTGTTATGAACCAACCACAAAATGCAGCATAGTTTCTGGAAGAGGTGCAAACAGTTAAAATGGATTGTGAAAATTTGGTTACAAGGTTCTCTTTATCCCTTGATTTGAGAAAGCAGTAGCTCACTTGTATACTGTTGATTCCACTCTTCCCTCTTTCCTGGTCTCGACCTCAACAATGTCTTGGCCTTCAGTAGAAGTGCTTATACACTCAACTTCCTGGGCTTTGTCTGATTCACCAGAAATATTTAATAACTTTTTACTGTTTTGTCCTTCGGCCAATGTGCTAAACTCGTTTGGTGACAAAAACGATATGTAGGAAGTAACTGATGAGTCAGCTGGACCTCCCACCCATTTCACATGTCCTTTATCCAACACAACCACCATATCAGCTACATATATTGCCTGCAAAGGGGTGGTAACATCTCAAAATTACTAGCGCATAAGCTCCGAAGCTCATTAATAACGAAATTAACAAGGTTCCAGCTGTTTTTAAGGAAACCTTAAAGGCTGCTAGCTATTGAATAAGTGACATCAGAGTTGGAGAAGATTTTAAATATGAATCACGGTCACAAATTTTCAAAATGTCAATCATGTCTGTCCTTATTATCCATGGAATATCTAGCTACAAACAGCAATTATATCAATTACAGCAATTATCACTTCAAATTCTACAGTTGAACTTCCTTAGCAGGTATCTACGGCCAGGCAACTGAATTAGAGAAATAGTCAAACCTGAATATTATGTGTACAAAGAATGCATGTTTTCTGGTTCATAAAAGGGCCAAGAATGGCATTTTGTAGAATTGAGCGAGCAACATGTGCATCAACTGCACTCAGAACATCATCAAGGAGGTATGTGTCGGAGCCATGATAAAGAGCCCTGTCCATCCCGATAATAAATTAAAGACTTGGGAGAAGATAAAATGATGTATCATATTCTCCCAACAAGTACTAACCTGGCCAGGGCAAGACGAGCTCTTTGTCCGCCAGATAAATTAAACCCTTTCTCACCAATACATGCCATGTCACCTCCCATCATCAGTGAAATATCTAGATCCAGACTACATGCCTGTAATATTTCTGTGTATCTGCTCCGGTAAGAGGACAAAGAGATATTCATTTAAATTATGTAAATTGGAAAAAATTTAAATGTATCTCAAGGGGGCAGACTAATAAGCAATAAACGAGATTTAGAATACTTATTGGAATTAAAACTATCATAACCTACACATTTGCCATTCATATAGATACTTAATATCACCTTTTTTGGTCATAGTCCTTTCCGAGTAAAATATTGTCACGGATAGTTCCAGACAATATCCAGGGGACCTAAAGCATACGTGGAGTATGAGATTTTGCTCTGAAACAAAGCACAAAGATGATATTAGGAAAAGAAATTAACCTGTGGTACATATGCTCTGGATCCAGTTAGATATACAGATCCATTCATCAGTCTCGTCTCGCCTAGGACCAAGTTTAATAGGGATGATTTACCTGATCCAACCTGTAATACAAGTATATATTCCCAGCTTACTTAAATTTACTATGTCAATGGGGATCTTGTTACAAAAGTATTTAACTGCAGCTCATTGGCCGGTTCCTGTGTGTAAAATTGACTCTCATGTTTATTGTAGAAAAATCCAAATTGTGTAGCAGATTCATTTTGACAATATTTAACTCATCCTTAGTGTATGCTTCAGAAATATGGGAAAATCAACCACTATAGGAAAAGAAATTATAGAAGCTATTCACATAACTAAGTTTGACAAAAATAACTAGTTGCATACATTGGAAAATATGAGAAATTTTACGACTTAAATTCTTTGCAATATCACAGTAATAGATTTAGCATCTAAGCTAGAATAATGATTTTAGGAATATCACCTCTCCGATAATTGCAACCATGAAACCCTTTGGAACAACGAGATTTACATGTTCTAATACCAGATCAAATCCCTTCTCATCATAGCTTGACCATGTACAAGATGCATCATTGATGGAGACAGCAGTATCTTTGGAATCAAACTTCTCATCATAGAAAATCGGAGAAGAATGTTCAAGCCCAAACTCACTTTCATGACAAGAGAGGTACTTGCTCAATCGTCTAGTAGATATAGCTGCCTGGAGAAATTATGATCCAATTCATATATCTTGACATGCAAAGGAAATTATTTCAGACCAAGAGCTCGAAACTTACATCTATCAAACCATTGATGACCCATGGGAATGAGTTTAGAGGAGAGATCAAATTATTAAACAAAGCTAGGCAAGTGAAAACCTGAAACTCAACTCAAGTGATTTAAGAATCATCAAAGTAAGCTTAGTTCTTTAGCAAGCAAATATGGAAGTGCTGACAATACCGTTGCGGCATCAAGCTGGTGGCCCAGTAAAGAATAGAGTCCAAATGTGAACAAAGAGAAGAGAGTAGGTGTTGTTGCCCAAAAGAACACACACCACGCGTCCAAATATTTCCTAGTCTGATAAAAAGAGAGGAGCTCGATATAAGTTCAAGGATATGGAGCCACTTCCTATTCTACAGACTAACGTACAACCGTGAATGACACTGAATTAAATCCTTCTTACTGATAAATATTGGACTTCAGAGGACCTTGTCTTTGTCAACCAGCTTGCAAAAAGAAGCTCCCAGCCATACATCTTTAGAGTACGGATATAAGATAATAATTCTGCTGTCTTTCTAATCCTGGAAAATGACGTATATATCATAATTCTGAATTTAACACAATAGAAGCATTCTGCAATTCCAAATCAAAATAGATCAGGTAATCCCTTGTGTATTACCTAGTAGGAATCAGGATAATCTCCTGTTTCTGGTTTATCTACTTTCTTTGCTTAGATATATGTTTATTTAGCTGAACCCCACAAATCCTTGTATTTATTATCTTCACTTCGTATTTTCTTTTAGTATCTGGTAGTCTCAGATAGACCAAATGTGAGTAGTATGCAGGTTAGCTGAGGGATTTTGAAGATAATGATTGTTGTTGTACAGCTTAAAAAATGAGGATTCTTGATTCTGTCTTGTGACTTTAAAACCAATTGCTACCATACATGTATGAGAAGGACTAATGCAATGGAAAATCTGTGAACATGAAAAATGATGCCATGAGGACACGCACAATGGTCTAGGGGTTTCAACCATTGAAGCTGCAAAAATAGCAGTCAAATATAATTGCATTACTCATTGTTAGTGTTATAAGTGAACAGCCCTAGATAAAAATTTCAACACAAGAAAAACATATTAAGAAAACTCAGTTTTAAAAAAAACAAATTCATCCTAAAACATTCTAGGAATTAATCATGGAGTTCTGAAGAATAAGTATATAATACCTTTCATCCTTTTGCTCCATCATATTTTTGGTGGCACTTGCGATCAGATTTGCAATCCATTTGTTAACTGCAAATGTGATCGTAAATATCCAACAAACAAGAAAATGTCAATATTTGGTAAGTAAAGAACATCTCAAATTGAACCAATGGTAATTGAAATCATATTTGGGCATAACCATTTTTGCTTATTGAAAAAAAAAGATAATAACGTAAGATAAATGTGGCTTAAGGTCTGTTGAGCACTTACGATTACCAGAAAACTTAAGAATCCCAAGAATTTAGGAAACAAATCTAATATAGTTATGGAAATTAGTGAAAATTTGTGAATTATTGCAATAAAAAAATTCAAAGAGTTATAAACATTTAAAAAATCATAGTTTAAATATATTTCACCACAATAACTTAATTCACTTCATTTCATACATGTTACTCCGAATCGAAAAGATTATAATCACACACACATATACACAATCATGTTTGTATGTTGGTGTAGATGTGGGCCTCCATATCATCCCTATCAGATGACACATTTGCTCCACTAACAAAATTTAATCTCAAAACACTCTAGGGTTCTCATGCTTCTTGCATGGTCGACAGACCCATCCCAGCAACACCCGCATGCCATCGGTCGCAGCCACCTGGCTATACGAACATGCCTCTACCACATGAACTGCTGCACATGTAGCGCCAACTGTAAATACTATTACTGTTCTAGCTACCAGTAAGATATTCCACATCTTCCACAATTCTCTATCTTTCAATTTTTATTATGCCAAAGCTCTTTCACTGACTTGAATACTGGGTGATTTTTGCCAGAATTGTTCCTAGCTACCATAAACATTGTCATGCCTACGCCCCCAATCTCCAAAGGACCAAGGTTCCTTGTGCTCGAATCAACCTTGAATTCTGATTGAACCAACCTGAAAACTTGATCTACTCGTTTAGTTCAATCAGTTTGGTCCTATTACGGGGAACAATTTTTTCAAGAATCTCTAGTTTCCTTAACTGTTGAGCAAACTATTGACGATCTCAGAGATTCACACAAGAATAAAGAGATTCATTAGGCCACCTGATCGCCTTTATCATAATTGAAATTCTAGCAGGGAGAAACCTCACTGATTGGGGAGAAAACTCAATCCTTGATGCCCTGCACAGTTGTCTTAAGCAAATGAACCCATAAATAAGTAGGTCTTTCTTGCAGACCAATCTTCTGCCAAGTCCTTTGGCCAGCTCACACAATAATCAAGACTCAGGGAATAGAGTTGATTCAACTTTGCTCATAAGTTGTCCGGCAAGAATTGAGTAAGAATTTCTAGATGAGACTAGATGACAAGTAGGATATGATTAGATTAGGGGATCTGATTGGCTTTTGATTAACTCTTTACGTATGGAGCTCATCTAAAAACATGTATAAATAGGGCTTTGTTCAGTTTAAATAACATATATAAAAAGTTCTGCAGTTTTAGTTGTCACATTCACGGTTATATTCATCGCCAACAAAATAATATGCTTCCTTTCAATAATGTTTGCATAAGAATGAAACAGTAATCCTAAATAAAGATGTAGAAGTGCATAACAAACAATTTTTGTTAACATACCTGGTATTAGCAAAATAGTTATAGCAACTCCAGAGACAAAAGCAAACTTGACTTGTTTGTATAGTAAATATAGAGCAACTCCTATTTGCAAGGGTAAGCTGATGCAATTACACAAGTACAAAGAGTAAGATATTGTCTAACTTTATAACTGTGAAATTGCTGATGCTATTAAATGATGGCAAAGTTCAACATTGGGTACCATACTAACCCATTCACCAATATAGCTATGTAAATTATAATTTCTAACTCCCACGACCCACTTGTAAATCTCACATACAACTACTTCAAAACTGATGCTTGATACTCATGTCCAAAGAGTATTGCTTAATGCCACAAGTCATACCTAGAGTTGATGTGATTTCACTTAGGCCATCAAACCACAAGTTTGAAAGTACTACAAAGAAATGTCCTCTTTATCATATATATTGTATTCAACTAAAATGGTTTGAAAGTTGTTTCAGATAAATGTTATCTTTACCTCATATATCATATCCTACTAAAACAAAATGGGCGAAATCAAACTCAGTGTTTGAATCTAAAGATATCTAGTAAAGACATAGTACAATAGAAATACTTGATTTTGAATGCTGTAATGATGTTTTTAGAAATACGACCTCCACACATCATGAACACTGTTGCATAGGTTCACAATTCGATCTGCATCCACGGACATGAATGTTTGAATTTCTCCCTCGGAAAATTTTGATTTCTCTGCTAAGCTTACACAAAGACACTGAGAAAAGATATGCATGCCATAAGCAATATAGGATCATTTCTTAAACATGGAAAGATAGAGACATGTAAAAGGTGATGAGACAACACTATCTCATTATGCGAAGAAAGTCTTTAAAAGAACAAAAAATCAAAAATAAAGATCAGATCAAATTTCATGATGCCACATTATTGATTAATAAACAAATATGCAGAACATAGGAACACACAGTAGAGAGCCACGCACATGCATAAATATATCATGAACTTATCTATCAATGTATGCACGGTTTGCTTTTGTTGCGTCATGTTGACGAAATTTACCTTTCGGTAGATGATAGTCATAATACTCGATCTCAACTTCAGCCTAAGTTGTGAAAGACGAAATGAATATTGTGTATCAAGAAAGGATCTGCACCATCAAATTGTAAATTAAGACGCCACTTTCACATACAACCAAGCATCACCTTATACTAAAAACAATGCACAAATGCAACTCTGTTTATAATAAGAATTGATAATACTAGTAGTTCTAATAACCATCAAGAACAAAAGTTCTGACCGGACAACAGCTTATTTTGCTATATTCCAATACATTCATCCTAGAATGCTACTTTCTCGTAAGTACATTGAAACAAGAAGATCATCATGAAGAAGAACTCCTGTTTCTACCTAATAACTTCGCAGCTAGTCTACCACTGACTTATGTAAAATAATCCATGCACTTCACAATAAGTTTATCCAGCCTCCAACTGTTACACATAATAGAAGATCCAAATGCCTCTTTGTCCTTTTCCTTTCTTTTTATGGTTAAAGTTAATTTTTATTAATTTGAACATCAATAAAGGCCATCAAATCTGGAGGAAGGTCATAAACACCCATCCCTGGATATTAGTTTTCCAAAGGCTTTCTTATTCTTGCGGTTTATGAAGGTAACATTAGATGTTATAGAAATAAATAAACTATTCTCCAAGAAAAGGAATAAAGTTGTATTGGCAGATTCCGTTCAATTCATGTACCTCAAAGCAGATGAACTTTATATTTAAGTTGGCCTACAATTGAACAATATAAAGTAGAGATTACATAGAAAGAAGTCTGTCACTAATTTTTAGTCTACAGCTAATCATATTGACAAGATGGCGATAAAATGTCCTTTGGTGTATTTCAAGAAAACTTCCAGAACATGCAAGTACTTTTGAGTTAATTACCACAGTGCTAAAGTGTAAGTTGAAAAACATTTTGTCAAATCCCAAGAAAAGGTTCAACTACTGGAGTTTTCAAGGTCAATGAAATGCTGGTGCAACAGAATGGAGAAGATTAACTTTTTATGCATGCAGCACAGCCTTCTTCATGCTAGAAGAATGATAAATTAAAGTCGTAAGGCGTATAAAAATTGGACAAATTTTGTAAAGTAGCAAAATTACTTTAAAACTGATACCAAGCCCAAGGATATTGCAAGGACATAACCGTCGACGCTCCTGGAACCTGTTCAATGAATATTTATGCACTTTCATTCCACTAGTAACTCGTGCTTTTCAGCAGTAATTTATTGCAAAGTAAATACAGCAGTTTAAGAAAATGTGAATTAGTATAAAGTAAGTAATTGAAGTATGTCTTCGGAATGATTTGCATTGTATAAAATACAAAAAACACTAATTCCTCATATATCTAAAAGCAAATACACACAAGAAAGCCCATTCTTTTAACCTCCACTAGGAATATATTAAAGGTAAATATAACTTCATAAACAGTCCATTAATTCACACTGACCAACTATTACCTTTATACAGAAATCATTAGTTCCAAAAGGGGCCTAAGGATTTGAAATCTGATGTTTACAATTGACGCATTTTAATAGTATCAGCATATCTGAAAATAGTTTGAATGGTATAACATTACAATGTAATCAATGGTAAAATTGTGCAACCATCACCAAAGTAAAAGTACATTACATAATTTCAGCATTCAGATGCAAACTCAATTTATGGTAACCAAACAGAATAACCATTTCATCTCCATTGCGAGAACTGCATTGCCTAAGAACTAAGTCACCTTAAATTCATAAAAAGTGATTGCAATTTCAGAACCCGTTTTGATGCTACACTTAGTTTCTCAAATATCTGAAACATAAGAAGCTATATAGGTGAAGTAATTAAGGAAAGTAAACCTTGCTGAAGAAAACGTATTAGTTTATTGAGAAGTAGAGGTCCCGCAAAACCTAGGCAGTCGTTAAGCACCTGCAATGAAGCTAGCAATCAAGCTCGTATGGATTTACTTATCAATGTTGCAGTCTGTAAAGGACCTGGAGATTACCATTCAGAAAGTTCAAGCCTACAGAAACTCTAAAGAGTCCTAAACAGCTCCAAGAAACAAAGCAGATGACTCATTTTGAGTAGAAACCAGAAAATATAAGCAATGGATTTAACCTTTCGGTTGTAAGTTCACTATATATAACTGTTGAATAAGATGAGAATTGCCTCCATGGTGATAAAGTATGTTACTTGACATAATCATACAGCATGTGCAGGTCATAATAAAACATGTCATGCAACCATGATAACCATATCAAGAGCTAGCAATTCTAGCAATTCTAAATTTGCATGAGGAAAAAACTCAGAAATAAAACTACAAAAAGACTGGACACTTCAAGAAATTACTGAACATACTTTTCCTCAGGTCACCATAAGACAATTCCAAGAAACAATCCAACTAATTATTCATCATACCTTGCTGCGTATCACTAGAAATCATGTTTTATATAATTTCTATCAAGTTAGTTATAGTAGCAAGAATCAATACTTTTGGTGCTAAAAATTGCATCACTAAACTACACAAGTAAAAAATGTGGGATTGTTTTAGAACATAGAAGAAAGAGAAATCAGTGAAGTTGGTTCCTATTAATTTATGCTGGCTACAAACACAAACTAGGTTTCTCATATGTAATATTAATAATTGTAGAATCCCCTTTTATATCACCTGTGTTAAAATTCTCTTTCTTAATAATGTTGGGAGCTAACAAGATAGGAAAGGCATAACCTTTAGCAGATCGGCACAAAAATATAAATTACCTTGAACAAACCTATGCAGAAATATGGCCATCCATATGCTAAGCATATCGTCTTGAATAAGGAAGGGCCACTAAGATTATTTCCTTTTTGAGCATCCCACATTCTCAATAGCAGAGCATGGCAAGATGAAGGATCCATGTCAATAGGTAGCTGAAGTAAATCTTCAAAGTCAAGTTGCTTGTTTACGCCATGTTGCATCACAGGATCAATGGTTTTGAATGTCATCACACGCCAAATTCTACATACAATTTCCTTCAACAGTAGAAAAGAAGTATGAACTTAGGTACTATGATAAACCAGAAAAGATGGAACAGTGTACTGCAAGAACTGACAAAGGTCCATCACTTCGACGCTTAACAAAGCATCTCGTTTTAGGGGCACTATACTATTAAAGATATTGTTGTGCTTAGGATGAGTTTGAATGTGTAAATGTACTTACTGAATCCCTAAATTGACGTTCTTCAGTATCCCTTTGGTAGGGGAGAAGTGAGTCCACCATTGAACTAACAATATCCCAATGCAAACAAGGTAGATTAAGTGAATCATAAAAATAGAAGACTAACCAACTTTCACATTGCATATAAACACAAGCACCTAATGCCAAAATGTCACATACAACATATACTTCTGCCATATATAAGTATATGAACAACACTATTTTGACCTAACTTTATGAAGTATCATGAAAATGTCTAAAAGGAAGATGTGCAACAATACATGTTCCCAGAAAAATATAAAATCAATGAATATTTTAGGAACTTACTAGAGACTATGTCTTGGAATGTGAGCTTAGAATGAATTTAAAATTATATTTATGTCTTTCTCATGCATAATTTATTTAATTTTTCTCAAATAGGAATTAGAAGCATGGTAAAAAGACAGGCTCATCTAACAAGACACACGTAGCTATCTCGATTTGCTTTCCTTCTCCATTCCAGTGACAAATGCTTGTGGCCTTGAATATTCTATTCTAGATGTCAGTTAAGATCTATAGGTCTTATATTACCCAAACTGTAAAACATCCATCATAATTTATCTAAGAGACACACCTTAAAAGAATTAAAAGAAGAAAAGAAAGATTCCCAAGCTTTCCAAGTGGAACATAAGACTTCCATGAAATTAGTAATACCTGTTTCTGTAAGATGCAACCTTCATTCTGATTATGTTTATTAATATTCCAAATATGATATCAGTGATAGTCCCACAGATCTCCTTAATCCATCTTACAACCTGTAACAAAAGATGAGATGAAAGACAAATAAAAGAGGGATTTCAAGAAAAGATTTGAGGCATGCATTCAATCATTACCATCTTTTTTTTTTTCTTTTTCTCTCTGGCACATTCTTGAAACTGAGGAGAAAATGGGGGCTTCTAAGAAGAACTTATGGAACAAAGGTAATGCCAGCTATTTCGTCTTTACCAACTCCATAGTGATTAAATTGCTTAGCTTTAACTATTAGAGGTTTTACACATAGCTACAGACACCGTTCTACGAATCTTTGAATTAATATTTCTCATATAGGGCAACTATTTGGAAAACTAAGTTAACTTCTTTCATTTCTCAGTCTAAGCTTTCATTCCTATAGACATTTCAATTGATAATAGATTATTATGTGGATACTAAGATCCTTAAACACAATGCTGGCTCTTTCACCTCATTTCTACTTTGCAATAAGTGATGTCCATACAGCAGATAAAGAAACATAATTCAAAAGGCATTATTTAAGCGAAGACCTCTAGAATCATTTTCTGGAAAAGATCACCTGAGGCGAAGAAAAAACTATTTCAAGTCGAGGTATCATGAGGAGAAATTTTATGGTCCACCAAAAACACAGGAAGCCACTGCACAAGACATCCGACCAAGTTCCACACCTTGAAACAATCAGAATAGCCACCTGAATATCAAATTGAGAATTCAGAATATCACTCTCAGAACACAAAAAGAAAGCTGCGCTTTCTGGATTCTGAACAACAATATCAAAGTTTAGCCTTACCCAGACTGGGAACTGTGAGCATGTATACAGCCATTCATGAAATAGAATGGATTGCACATGTAGTCTTCTCCTCAAAAGCATAATTATGTCAAAGGATGCGATGCATGCTCCAAAACCAGCAAGAATGGAGATAAAAATATTTGCTGAAAGATATACCTGTGTGATTGCAGAGGATTTAGAGCAAGGAACAAGAACCCGTCAAAGAGAATGTGCCACTTAAAGCTTGAAGTGTTACGTATAAAAAGGCTAACCAGACAGACTAGGTTTCATGTTTAGAGTCAAAGTTGAGAGGAACACAAATAAGCGATTCTAGAACACAATCCCCTCTTTATGAGTTGTAATACATGAAGGAAATTCCATTGCAATTTAAATGCTAGAGTAATATTTTCATATCAGTACACTTTTTCATAACCATTTCTGCAGTTATAATACATATATGAAGTTCCATTGCAAAATTAAAATGAAGATGGAAATAAAGAGAATTAAACATCGAAATTTAAACTTGTGCATTCAATTTTACTCCCAGAAACAAGCAAGTCTACGATTCATCCAAGAAAACAGAGAAAAAGAAGATCAAGTCCATCGGCATACCCTCTTCCATTGTTTCTGGCGCCTATTAATAATCGCAAGCACCACAACCATAACCAGAGTCAGTATGTTGACTCCAAAACCAAGCACTGTGAGACTGTTAAAGAAGAAACAAATCAAGATTCTTTTTCCCTTTCACAGTATAATTTGTTGAATGATGATAATAACATCAAAGCACAAAATTGAAGGATATAGATCGTCAAAACACTCTGAGACACCATTCTGGTCCCACACCTGTAAGAAACAAGAAGAACCAAGAACTCTTGTTAAAAATCACCACAAAAGAACAAAGAAAAAGCACATAACTGTAGACCAATGTCAGGGTTACGACCATACCAAGATACAGAAGAAAGCATGCAACGATGTAATAATTCTTTCTCATCGCTAAACATTTCTTGGGGAGGGGGGGGGGGACAACATTTCTTGAAAACCCCATCTCTTTTTCCTCTGAATTCTTTGAGAAAATTCATATGAACCATGCAAAAAAGGCTCATAACTAATCAAAGGCTCAAGAAATGACGGGCTAAACCCAAGTGAGAGCACAGAGTGAAAAATGAACAAGAAACTGATTCTTGAAAATCCGTTGAGAACTTTTCAAGAAAATGCTAACCCAAGTAAACAACACAACGTAAACCAACGTCTGCTAATTCAAAATACAGAACCGCAACGGTAAAAAATTTCACATGCATTAAGAGTTCCGAAAAACAAAGAATTTTTTTTAAAAAAAAAGAAAAAAAAGAAAAGGTTTTCGTACGTATGGAGAATCAGGGCAAATGAACTTCATCAAACCCATAATTGAAATGCAGTCACCGAGCGCATTAAACAGTAAGGCTGGCTATGAATTTTATACTATGTCATGGTGGCTAGAGAAACGAATGGACGCGTGGCGAGACACGATTCGCTACATGAAGTAGTGCTTGTTATACCCGGAGTACTCTAGCTTTGCCCCGAGTGAGGGGGGGGGGGCATGCTCACTTGTTCATGCGGGAATCGGGAATGGGCACAAAATTAAAGATACTCGGTGGGTCCCACATTGTGATCAAGTGGGGCAGGGAATATTGCACCTGTCTCTGTGTATGCTTACACGTGGCACGTAAGTGTGGTGATTGGACTTCGAGCTTCAATTTTTTGCTTTACAGTCCCACTTTGATATTTTTTCTTTTCATTTTCCTTTATGCTTTGCTTTTTTGCTTTTACTTTTTTTGCGCATTGTCTGACTTCCCACCATTTTATAATTAAAATTTAATTATATTTTTAGTTCCATAATTATAAGAATAAAATATATTTCGTTCTCTTAAATTATTCGTCTATAATAATTATTTTTTAAATTAATAAAATATAACATTTATTCCTCAGAATTATATTTTTAAACAATATTATCCTTATATCATATATATATTTAGTTAAAAAAAAATTTTGTTTAGTAATTTTATATTTTAAATTTAAATAAAGGATATCTTTTATTTATAATAAAATAAAATACAATTAGTGAGTTAAATAGTTCAAATTTTATTTTTTTTACAATCTTAAAGTTAACTAATAAATGAGTAAAATAAATACATAAAAAAATCATGATTTTTTTTATTAATTTGGTGATAAAATTAAATTATTAACTATTTATTCTTTTAGATAAAAATAAATAATTTTTAATATATTTTTTTAAAAAATATGATAAACTATATTTTATTTTTTTTCTAAAAATTATTTAATTTTTGGTTAAGCATATATATATATATATTTGTCAATTTAATTTAAGAAATATATATGAGTTGTTAGCTATATTATATTTATTCTGTATCTACTATATATATATATATTAATCTATACGCCAATTTTTACATTATTCACCTATTAAAATATAATTTGGTGATGATTTAATGAGCAAAATACTAAAATATATTGAAAATAACGCAATTATTCAAGGCATGAAGCGCATTTTTGTCCAACCAATGGGGTAAGTGTTTACATTTGTTAGTTTAGGGAGATAAATGTTACATGACTAATAGTTCAGGGGATAAAGTGTATTTTACCCTAATTATAATTATTTGACACGTAAGCTATGTAATTTGTTATGATTGTAAAATAATCATTCATCTTTTAAAATTTTGTAATTTTAAGATAAAATTGTCCAAAATTTTCAATATTACCCGAAAAGTAAGTGATTATTTTACAGTCCTAACAAGTTACATAGGACTAAAGTATCAAATGACTATAATTATGGGACTAAAAATGCAATTAAGCATAGAACTAACGACATTGGTAAGCAACTTTGTGCCCTTTGATAGTATTTTTCTTTTTCTTACTAAATCCAGTTAAAATGTGATGCCTGAACTATTATACTTTAATAAAAAATTGGATTGCATTTTTGCTAGTAGTTATAATTTTTAGCATGCGATGTGATAGACTGATCCAATTATTGGTGTGAGTTAATATAACAATTTCAATTTCCTTCTTACCCTTCTAGTCCATAAAAAATTTTCAAAAAACAAGTAAAATAATTTTATAGTCCATAAGCGCAATAAATAAGTAAGACTTATTTAACCTGCAATAAATCAGTAATAAGTCAATCGGGGATTAATATGAATTTTATCCAATTTTTTCTATTGATATCAATAAATTAAGTGAATTTTGACTAACAAAAATACTTATTTGCTAGATGAAAACAAATATCAGAAGGGTACTAGATATAATTTTTTAAATGTATAAATATTAACTTTTTTTAAATTATACAGCATTTATCCGACCTTCGACCATCTTTTCTTTTCGTGGTTTTTTGTGCTTGATATATTTATTGGAACTTTCCGCTTAAGGAACTGAATTTTCCTTTTAAATACTATTTCATTATCTATTCTATTCAATAAATACATGTTACGCATATAAATAAAAATTGCATCATTTTATTTTATTTCAGACAAATTTTATATACGTGATGTGTATTTATTAATTAAAATAAAATTTAGAATAAAAAATGTAATCTGCAGTGTGTATGATGCATACATAAAGAGAGGCCACTTTAATTGCACTTAAGTGGTAGTATGTGTAATATCACTACTTTAAGCAAAGAAGAGGCATAAAAAGGGTGGAATTGAGCTTCATCTTTCCATATCATGCATTTCATACACACTCTTTTCAAACTTATCCTCTCCTCTTCATTATGGCGCACTGATACGGACACGACTATGTAAATATGATGTAATAAAAATATACATTAATGTATTTTTAGAATTTAAAAAATTACATAAATGTGACATAATTATTGTTATATATAATAATTTTTATTGTGCAAGTAGTTAAGTGACGCTTTTAGGTAAGGACTAAGGAGAATTGAAGAGATATTCACGATTTTAAGTTGATAGTTTCGGTACACGCTTTAAAGAACGCCACTGGAACTAGAAACGCTTTTGCTTTGTGCAAGCGGTGCATCGGAAACCACAAATGAAGCCATCCATCCTCTACAGTACTTTTCCATCCGATTGCTCCCACTTCGGACTCTTCCTTAAAAAATCGCTATTCAGGATAATTTCCGGCTTCTAGTCAGACACGGTCTCCGTTTCTTAACCACCCAAAATCTTCCGAAACCGTTATCTTTCCCTCCTACACAGTCACAGAGTACATAATCCGACCATGGCCATGGCCGTGCATGCGGCGGCCGGAGTATCTGCGGTGGCACAAATCCCATCTGCAACTACCTCGTATTCTGTTGAAATTTCTCATCAGCAGAGTCCATTTCTTACTCTTTCCTCCATTTCCCCTTA
Organism: Sesamum indicum; assembly: GCF_000512975.1. NCBI lineage: Eukaryota > Viridiplantae > Streptophyta > Magnoliopsida > Lamiales > Pedaliaceae > Sesamum > Sesamum indicum. The sequence continues at coordinate 13,743,341 of NC_026147.1, forward strand.
TCTTGTCAAGCTCAGTAAAGTAACTGCTCATTGTCACAAGAAGAGGTTTATTAGTGCCAAAGCCACTAAATCTGAGTCGGGAGTAAACCCAAAGCAAGGTGTTGCTGTGTATAAGCCCAGATCATATGAAGTTCTTATATCTGATGCTGCCACTTCTCTTTTCTATGCTCTCCAAGATGGGAAAACCCGGCTTGAAATCGAGTTCCCGTGCGTATATCTAACTCTCTGTCTTTCTCTATCCGGAGTTGGTATAGTGCGTGCTTAAAGTTGTAATCTTGTCTTTCACATGGAAACTTAAGGTAGGCTTGAAGGGAAGTGGTTTGGGAGTTAGATTACGTTTAAGAGGTTTTGAAATGTGCAATGTTAATATTTGAGAGGTTTGGCATTCTTGGATGTTTGTTATTCTTTTGAATTATGATTGTGAGATTATACTTAATAACTTAATCCTGAGTATCATTTTGTTTATCTAATACTAATCTACTTTCCGTTGTGGTTAGGGCATAGAAGGTCAGCTATCAGGTTGTTGTTTATACTTCTTCAATTTTCAAACCGGAATAATGATTGTTGCTGGATTAGAGTATTCCTTAAATTTTTTTCTTACAAAATTGTGGAGAAAAACTACAAGTCGATAGCACTGATGTCCAATACAATATCCTAGGAACTTCTGAGTTTTTGTCCCTGCGCTCCTTAAGAATTTGTTGAGGTTTTACTAGTACTAAGGCATCAAAATTGGGTCTTGTATCGTATGTTCCTTTTAAAGTTTCTTGTAGGGTCTTCTTGAGTGAGTTCCAATGTGCTGTACTGATACTTTTCTATACTTTTTGGATTGATGCTCTGCCTTGTGCATTATCAGTCCGTTGCCCAGCAGCATTTCTTCTTATAAGGTATCTTCTTAGCTCCCCAGTACTATTGCTCTCAAAATAATGGCACTTCCACATATTGCCTTTCCTGGACATTGGAATTTTTACTGTGCGATGCTAGATTTTTGTATCTGGATATGAAGAGAAAACATTGCTAAGGCTAGTTTGATTTGATCTCCTTGCTATTACATTATTGGTTTGTCAATAGAACTTATTGTCATATACATGATATTCTTAAAATCGTAAAATGTGAAGGGGTCATCTGATGAGTTCAGTGATGCCAACATCCAACTTGCATTGGCTCTTGTTAGGAAGCTACAAGAGAAGCAAGAAACAAGAGCATGTATTGTAAGAAATATTTCTTTGTTTTCTTTCCTTTTCCTTTACTTGGTTGTGAAGATATTCAGATTTCCGGTTCGCGGAGAAAATCTGAGATATGTAATTATCTTTTTAGGTATTTCCTGATAAGCCAGAAAAGCGTAGGGCATCAGAGCTTTTCAAAGCAGCTTTTGACTCGGTAACTAGTTTAACTCTTTGTGGAATCCTGCTCTTTTTAGTGGTCTGTTTTCTGTTTGTGTTCCCAATTAGTATCAAATAATACTCTTGCTTTGTTTAGCTACAAGAAGGCATTGATGTGATGAATGTATTGATGTTGATGAAGGATGCTGATTAAATGCAGAATTTGATGACTGCATGAAATTCCAGTTAGAATGTAAACTACTATAAGAGTAATAATTTGGAAAACAACCATTATCCTAATTATCGTCCTAACCAACTCATTTCAGGTTCTGTTCATCTGCGTATAAGTACCATAGCTTGCATTTTCTTATTCTTTCTTTCATTCGGAATACTGGACAAATATCAAGATGGATGTTACATCACTATGCTTGTATTTCCAATAACTTGGATTCTAGTCGATATTAACTGTGAATACAAGTAGAAACGAATTTGTAGGTGATGCTAAATGAACTTTTAGTGTCCCGTATATTTAGTTTCTTGTCTTTGCATAAATCCTAGCAATAGCTTCAGCTTGCTTATGCTGCTGGATTCAAATAGGCTTTCTCATGTCTTAATATCCATGAAGTCACGTTCTACATACATTATGCATGAACTGTACCTTTTGAGGTATGAATTCTGAAAAGAGCTCTGAGATCATTACAGTAATTTCTCTATTGGACATTTTCCACAATAGGCAAACTGATAAACGTTGAACAAATCCTCTTCATTCGGTTCTTTTCCTGGAAAAACAATGGAAAAGCTTATATGTCAAGATCTTTCTGGTTTTTCATTTGATAGCACCTCTCATCAATTCATATCTCTGCTCTTCAGATTGATGGTATAACTGTTGGATCCTTGGATGATGTTCCTAGTGGGGCAGTCACAACATTCTTCAAATCCATAAGAGACACATTGGATTTTGACTTTGAAGATGAAAATGAAGGTTGGCTCCACCATTGTGCTCCCTAAAACTCTCAACAAAACAACTATACTATGGCATAGAAACTCTCAAGTTCTGATGCTGTACTACTATGATGTGTTAGTACATTCCTTTATGATGGAACTAGTATTCATACAGAAATCCTTTTTTTTGTATTTGAAAAGTGATGTGAACCACATTCTTCAGACAAAATTTTGACTGGAGGATTGTTTTCAGTTTTAAGTGTGGATGGTTATTGTTCTTTGGTTTCCTAGTCCTGGTCCCAGGAAGATTATAAGTTTGAATCTGTGTATGCAAGAGGTTGGATTCTACATAGGTAGATATGATCTGCAGATCACAAGTCCTTAATGCTTATCGAATCTGATAATGTAAATATGACTGATTTTAAAAAATTTATAATCCTTACCTGAGTAATGGAGTTTACAGTTCTGAAGGTTGTGTTTTTATCTCTCATAACAGATTAAATCCCTTTAACATGGAATTATACATACTTCATACATGCTAACCTTTCCTGTTTAATTGCTTTAATGTGTTTCTCTTCTCAGAGTTATTGCTAAGATGATTGGGCTTGACCATTTTGCATATATACTCCTACTGCAGGTCGTTGGAAATCCGACCAGCCACCATCACTTTATATCTTCATCAATTCGAGCACACGCGATTTGTCGATTATCGAGAAGTTTGTGGTATGATGTCTGCTTTTATTCTCTCACTTTCTTCCTTCAAAACCACAGTTATGACTTGTGAGATTCAATTGTTGTCTTTGATAAAGTTGATCTTAACTCTTGCTGTGTCCCTTACTTATGCATGAGTCAGTTTAAAAGTATTCAGAAGTTTTCAGCTCTTGAAGCAGATTGTTTCTTTGAAAAACTTCCATATTTTTTCCTTTTTTTGTTTGGGATGATTATTTTTTGTATGGTGCAGGAAAAATTTGCTTCTTCCACCCCAACTATTCTCTTTAACTTGGAACTTGACACATTACGGTATGTGAAAGCTACCTTGAAGCAGATGAAACATTATATTCTTTTCCATTCTTCTGACAAATGTTAATGTATATGCAGTGCTGATCTGGGTCTCTTAGGATTTCCAAGCAAAGATTTACATTATCGTTTCCTTGCCCAATTCATTCCCATTTTTTACATTCGAATAAGAGAGTACTCAAAGGTATCCCTGATTTTCATAGTTCTTCTGAATTTTGGTTGCAATGCTATGAATTTTAGCTGGAATGATTAGTATTCTTAACCGTGAAAGACAGTTGCCGTGGCACCTTATGTGGTGAACTACAGTGGAGCATTATTTCGTCAATATCCAGGTGAGCAAGGGATCTGCTCGGTTTGATTGCCATGTGTGGGTTTCTCTATTTCTTATTTCTCCTTTCGTTTTAGTTTATCATCACCTGCTACTCAGTTTTATTGTGGTGGAGGAGTAAAGTAATGCATATTACCCACAACTGATACTGAATCTGAATTCGGAACATTCATGTTGAGAATAGAAGGAATCAGTAGTCATAAGCAAGTTTAAATCTATGTGTTTGCTTCATTTTTTTCATCAAGATTCCATCAAATAAACAGATCATAACAATAAACAAGTGTAAGTTGGGCAATTTGTCTGTGTTTAGGGCCTTGGCAGGTGATGTTCAAGCAAGCAGATGGTTCTTATGCTTGTGTAGCAGAGAGCACTACTCGTTTCACTCTCGGTGAAGTAAATATACTTCTGCCATCACAACCAGTTACACTTTCTGCTGAGTAATGTGCGTGCAGAAGAAACCTTACCAACTTTGGTCATTTTGATATGCTAGACTAAGGAAGAACTGCTGAGGGTCTTAGGACTGCAGGAGGAAGAAGGAAGCTCATTGGAGTTCCTTCGAAGAGGCTACAAGGTTGATCCTGCCTCTGTATTCTCATTATAGATGTGTGTTTTTCTTTGGTATAGACAAATTGGATAGTAGAACTGCTTCCGAATTTTTGTTTGAAATGCACGTGTTGGATGTGAATATTGACTAGTAAACCTGATACTGCAGAGCGCCACTTGGTGGGAAGAAGATGTAGATACAGAACTATCTTCCGCATGGCGTAGCTGAACATCGGAGCTACAAATTTGGTATTAGAAATGCAGAAATACGCAGAAACCAGAAGAAAGTAACGAAGTCGAACTCCACATGGAAAGTTACAAGAAGATCCATCAACAAGAAAGGGGGAAAACAAAATTGAATTTGTTACTAGATGTATGTTTCCGGATCCCTTTGAACCTTTGTTTCTTCATATATATTCGTGTTAGTTTCAGAGTTGCAATTCAGCAGTTTTTCTACTTGAGAAATGAGCAAGACTTGGAGTTTCAAGTATAGTGTTTTACTGCTGATTACTACTCATTGTACCTACCAAAATTTCTTGAAGGTGTATTCTTGGAAATTTCTCCGACCTTGTTATTCTTACGGTATGTATCAATCATTCAACTATCCGCATTGGCATTGCCCAATCACCTAAAATACAATATATATGAAGGGTAAATTACAATGAGCTTTCTTGAATTTTACTTCCTCACCTATATTCTTCTGATTTTAACTGTCGTCCCAAAATAAATCCAATTTGTTAGTCTCCATTATGTTTGCATATATTTTTCATGGTGAACTGATCAAAATATACTCGTGTTGTGGATCATGAATTATTATTTTACTTATTTTTAAAAAAAATTCTTTCTGAACTAAGTGGACAATCTGTTATAATCTTTCAATTTTTTTGATCCACCTTGGTCCAGTTCTTTTACATTTTTTTTTTAAAAAAAAATATAGTAAAGGCACAAAGTAGATAATTTCATACTTTCATTTAAAAATCACATAAATTTATTAAATATTAAAAGTATTGATAATTTTCAAACAATAAGAGGCATTCGTAATTATACCAAATTTCAAAAAAATTCATTGCAATTTCACCCATACTCATGTAATTATATATCATCATTCATGTGGACGAACACAATTATTTGAACATCACAATACATACAATAATATGAACATCATTATTATTATAAGTAGCTAATGAAAATAAAATAAAATAAATGAAATGGATGATAAAATGAAATTTGGGGTCCCGATGTCTTAGGAAGAGCGATTATAGGTGTTAAAGGTCAAAGCTAACACGTTCACAGATTCTTGCTAATCACCATTTAATTAATTAATTATAATTAAAATATTGATTAGTACAAAGAATATGAGTTAATTATGGAGAGGCGTGGTTGGGTTGGGTTCTCCGGCCGAAAGGAGACACGCTTTTCTTTCTCAAAGTTCATTCTCATGGTCATGGCTTAGTAGGGGACCAAATCTTCATTTGCAATCACGCTTTAATCGTTCATTATAAAAATATATCTACACACATATGTATGTGTATCTGTGTGTGTGTGTTTGCGTGCATTGATGAGTGTGTGTTATGTATGTATATATTTACTCTTTTTAGGTGAGGTGGGAATCATGCATGTATTCATAGTTTTTTTTTTTTTTTTTTCCATTGAAAATTTTCTAGAAGTAGAGCAATGTATCAAACCAAGCAAGAAACAAAATACACAATTATTATTATCGTAAATTTCAGCTGTTTTTTTAAATAAAATTTAATATAATTATAAATATTTTTTATTGTTCGATAAATTATAAATACACCCTCGAATGAAAAGTAATTATATAATCTCCATACGGTGAGGTGGATATTATTACTTTTCTCTGGCTGGATTCTTTTATAAAATAAAAGAATATCTGAGGATGGATGAAATAAATAATCCATAGAGAATATTAGTCTATTTATAAAAATATTTTCAAAAACATTCTAAAAAATATATATATAACTATAATTTATAATTCAAAAAGATATTTTAATCAGTTCATTGCAAAAATTGAATTGGAAACCTAATTGAGGCTAATGAAATGGGCTCGTTGTTAGATGGACTTTAAAAAAGGGGATATTTGTATTTTTTAAATAATAAAAAAAATATTTATAATTATGCCAAACTTCATAAGAAATGATTATAATATATCGTTGTTGTTGTTATTATCATTATTATTTTACTTTTTCCACATAGACATCACTCATGCGGGTAAATTACATTTTTGGTCCCATAAGTTGACCTATTTTTAATTTTGGTCCCACAATCAGGTCAATTAGCACATTGAGTTCTATATATATATATATATATATTTTTTTTTTTTTCAATTTGAGGACTATTGAAAAATTTCCGTCCAATTGACAACGACAGCTGCTCTATGTAAGAATATATAAATAATTAGAATTTGGTTAAACAAGCCCTAGAATTATCTTTAAGAGGTAGGTGGATTAGGTACACCTCGATTTGAAAGGTCAACAACAACCTGATTAGGATAAAACAATTTAGACTTGTTTAGACAGTCTTCAATTAAAATTCTGATATTTAAATAGTTCGGGTGCAAATTTATGTAGACTGATGAATAAAAAGGGGATTTTAAGCATGCATGAATCGATTGAATTATACTCGATTCAGATAAAATATAATTAAATCTTTTTCTCTATAAATAAAAAAATAAATCAAACTAATCGATATATACTCGATTGAAATTAATTTATAAAAGTTCGTTTCAACTTAATTTGTTAAATTTAACAAACTATACTTGAAGAAAAATTTTGGTGGGCTCTCTCGAGCTTCATATATATTAATGCAAAAATAATAAAATATACTTAAAGATATCAAATTACACGAGCTCTACTTATGTTTGATAATCCAATTCACGCTCGTTTTAACTGATGATCAATAATCAAATCAAATCCAAACGCAAATTTTGATGCTCGGTATTAATTTAAACAAGTTTGAACCACTAGAAGAAATATGTTCTTTTTTCATTAGGATTAAGTACCATGGTTAAATCTAAAATATTATGACGAATCTTAACTAACCGCGGCTACTTAATAACTATTAGTTAGCTATTGTTTCTGTAAGCGCGATAAAATATTTGCTACAACTAAAAATTGCAGAACATATTTGGACACAGGTAAAACCATGACAAATGTTGATTGTCCATGGTCAAAACTTAAATTTCCGCACCAATTTTGTCTAATCATGGTGGATAGTATTGATTTACTATGATTTTTAAGCCATGATGATTTATCATAAGAAATAATTCATTTTTTTTGTAGTGAACAATGATGTGGTTGACTCAAATCATTTACAACCCTATCTTTCTCTTGTTATACAGTACTCTTTTTTCATCGGAGTTCACTCATTTGCCTCTAAAAATATATGTCCAGCTCACTTGTCCTTTTAAAATTGGGGCTATTTTTTCTACATGCTCTTTTTTGCCAATATTTTTGTCCTTTAATTTTCAGGGTAACATTTTAGTTATGCGCCTTCTTCGATTTTGCGATTTTAGTTCTTTTTTCTTTTCTTTTTTTTTTCCCGCCGAATTCACCCTTCTTGCCGGATAAGATGAACTCCAACTGAAAAAAAGACTCACATCACAAAAATTAAAAAATGTAGAATCAAAATGGGGGTAATTTCATTTCTCGTACTCAAAGTATACCCTTTTTCAGTTTTAGTACTCCAGATTTTCAAGTCATCAGACTTGATACCCAAATTCATATAATCTATATAATTGAGAGGTTAGGTTTGATGAAAAAGAAACATGAGGAATCAAATTTGAATAATGCTATAGTTGAGGGAGCAAAAGTAATATTTACCCTGATGTGCTAAGTTAAATCTTTTTTAGATAACGTTGAATTGCATTAATCATAAAAACAGTGTACGATCAAGCTCTAACGAGCAAATTTCAAACCCACACAATCCTCCATAATCTATATATTTTACAATGATCTTTGCAACGAATCCATCTATAGGTTTAAATAAAATGTCTCGTAATTTAAGTTTTTTAGTATTTCATTCTTTAACTTTCTGGAGTAGTATTTTAGTCTTGCATATTTTTTATGACTCAATTATTTTTTCGTCGTAGTTCACTATTCTCACCGAAAAAAGGTATATGCATTTCACATGACCTTTTAAAATTGGGGCTATTATTTCTATTAGTTCTTTTTACCATTATTTTTGTCCAATGGCTTTTTAGGGTAACATTTTGATCTTGAACCTTTTTTATTTTTGCGATTTCAATTCTTTTTTTGCTTGGATTCACTCCTTGCCGGAGAAGATGAACTCCAGCCAAAAAATGACTCACATCGCAAAAATTAGAAAAACATAGGACCAAAATACTATTATAAAAAGTTAAATAATAAAAACACCAAATACCTTAATTACGAAACTAAAAATACATTTAACCATATATATATATGTGTGTGTGTGTGTGTGTGTGTGATCATGTTTATACCTCAAACAAGGGCTTGTCCGAATCGTGAAAGGTGGGACTGATGAATTTCCGAAGAGAGATCGATCTAAGAGATTATAATGATATGTGAAAAGCACAGGCCACAGGACAGGATAGGACATATGCCATTCTCTCCACAAGAGATGGGGTATAGATAGTTGTTATTCAAGAAAAAATCATCATAAATACAGGACGACGTGGGATTCGATCATTCTTGTCGTATTGAGGGACAAGATCCTAGTTTAAGGATATGTTGATAAGAATAATACAAGTGGATATTTTTTGCATCAACATGTTACATCTGAAATCAACTCCTTAATTAATTCCCACTCAAATCATGCACCCTATTAAACACATTGTCCTTGATCATATATATGGTTCGTAGGACCACACACATTGTGGGTCATAATTCCATTGAATTATATCATAGACATCATGTTTTTTCCAAGATTCGTTATGAAAGATGTTTCAAAACATTTGATCCTAGGTAATTACAATCATTTATATATATAGTGTGAATTATTGATACGGGAGTTCTCCTTGGCGTTCGTTTGTTTTTTCTTAATTTTAATGGAAATTGTTAGTCTGTGATTAATATGATTGTGAAATCGTTTAAAAATAGTGCGTCTTATCCATCCATCTAATTAATTTAGTTGGTCGATTGTTTGAGACGATAAAAGGAATAAAAAAACAAGTATGATTATCAAGAAAATGTTACTTTTGTTTCCCATGTTGTCTTGGCTAGCAATTGTTGGAGCTGCCATGTAATATCCTAGCCAGTGTAAGGTCAATAACCATGATCATGAAGATATATATATATATATATATATATATATAACTAATTATATCAAAGAGGCTACATTTAGAAATGACTTACCTTAGATTTTTACAATATTAATTCAACGGGATCTAGTATAAATCTTTAGGGGAAAAAAACAAAAATTTGAAATTCTATGGACGTCATGTCACAAGTCGCGTGGATCGACGAATATGACCGGAGAAGATTTATGCCAGTCATAGTGATTTTGATTGACTTGCCCAAGTTTCTTTATGCACCATATATCCTCATCCCATGAGAATTTCTTCCAATGTGGAATCGCCTCTCTTACGGGGTCTGTTTGCCCGACTTCAGCCACCACGACCCTGCAGTCGGGGTCGTTTCTAGCCGTGTTATGTACGAATTTACATAGATTTTTCATTAGTCGAGGACCATCTTTACCTTCCATGTAGAGTCCATACATGAAATAGAATCCAAAATTCTTGAAAACATTAGGGATTGATGGGATTTTCAACCAAGGCACCATGGCATCGAGAACCCTAGTCCCTAGGCAGGCGGCATGGGTTAGGGAAGAGACTCCCTTCACCTGTAACCTAAAAACCTCCTTCGTGTCCCATATACTTAGTATGGCAAAAGACGGTGGAAACTCTCCGGCTTTAGGGTTCCATTTTGAGACGGATTTCTTTGGTAACGCCACGAAAGTGCCCAAATTCAGCTTGTTACTTAGCAAACGGTCGATATCCTTAGGGAAGAACTCTGAGCTAGAAAATACACGTCTATAGACTAATTCAACTTGCTGGGGAGGAACTTGAACAATCATGATGTCAGACGCCAACGGCTTAGAGTGAAGATGAACGGGTTGCACCAAGACCGTTGGATTTCGGAATTTCAAATAGTGACATTTCTGTGTGAACAAATTTAGCGACGGTTTATTGCTGCATTCCGTCGCCATGTATGCGTACTCCGCACCATTCTGTTTGCACCAACCCTCTAATTCTCGAACAAGTTTGGTAGCAATACCAAGCCTCCTGCATGCAAAAATATAGATTAATTAATTATAAATAATAATAATTATTAATTAATTATGCGATAGTGATGGTACGAAATTAATTTATTTAATACATGTATCGTTGATTTAGGCGAACTACAAGGTGTAGAAAATTATTTATAAAATTTAGAGGATAATGCTAGTTTATTAGTAGATCGTAATAATATGATAATCCATATTCGGGCGGTCCATCGTCGATCATAATATTTTAAAGAAAATAGTATAAGACTTTATTAGTTGGGAATTAAGTATATATGCTAATCATATCATCAGCTAATCTAAAATACTGTACGGAATATGTTCTGATAAACAGAATTTTCTGTAGTAATATGTTACTTAATTTTTATTAACTAATGTATTTGTTCTCACCTACATATCTAAATAACCAAAAGAAGAGTACATTGATTCTTGGGGGACAGGTTGCATCATGTTATAAGTACACTGTCTTGTGAATGCATATGTTAATGAAAAGTACTTGGATATTTTCTCAGCTCACATCCCCCACCCCAGAAACCCCAACCCCACAACTCCCACAAATATATATATATAGCTATTTCTTTATAAAATGTGAATAATTAAGGATACATGCATGCAATGCAATGCATGGCATTATTACTTTGATATGATGGAGAAATGCAATTTTAATCGTATAACTTAAGAGCGATGGCGTATTTGATTCTGTACGAATTGATTTTTCACAATTTAGTCCTATAATTTTAAATTTTTAGCAATTTTAGTCCTTTTATGGTTAATTTGATCGAAAAAATATATGTGATTGGATCGAATTGCAAAAATCAATTCATGCATGATTAAAATATCCCTCCCTAAGTTAGGGGGCTAGAACTGTAATTTTTCCTTATTATAATTAGGGTAATTATTATAATTTAATTAGTTGTTGGTATTTTAGATAATACATAAATTAGAAAAAGAAAAAGCATGGTAAGAAAGAAATGAAGAGGTTGACAGACCTGTGTGTGGATGAAACCCTTAGTCCAAGAATGTAAGCAAACTTCACATAGACCGGAAGCTGAGTGCTCGAACTTCTCTTTCCACTTGTCACAGTCTTTATGCAGCCCCTTATAACTCCCACGATTTCTCTTACATCTCCGTACTCTGCAACCTGTTCATCACACACACCATTGCATTATATACATATGTTAGAATTCTGACATAAGTATTTAACATATATACGCCACGTGTTTTACACTTATATACAACATTCATGTCCTACCCACTAAAATATAGTAAAAAGAAAACCATCTGAATAGACTCTTTTATAACATCACATGATCATAATATTGCTGCGCTGTATATATAATTTTTAATTTAATTAATAATTACCAGCATTATATGTGACACGAAGTTTCTAACACGGGCAATAGGGTCTCCCATGAGGTCGGTGACGAGGGACGGCTTCCCAGGCTGGCCCACCTCGCACCGCCGCTCTAGCTCCTCCACGGCCGCCTTGTCGCTCGCTTCGTCGTACTGACGCACCACCACCGGGGGCTTCTCCTCCTCCGCGGCCGGGGGATTGGGGAAGTAAGTCTCGGCGGCTATTTTCTTGAAGGACATGTTTGGAAGAGTGGAGAAAGATTCTCAACTGCTAGAGGAATTTTCTTTAGCTAGTGATCTCTAATGTTCTTAAACTTTCCATATCCATACAATCATTATATATAGCCAGTGGATTTTCTGACGTGGCATCTCTTTTGTTGCCAAACCATGTCATGGGGCCTAAACGTGTATGGTCCATGCCTATAACTATTCATATTCCACACACATGATCATGGCAATATGATGTATCTCAACTATTTTATAATCATATATGTGTATATATTTTAATTAAATATGCATGTAATGATATGTCACGAAATATATATATATTTTAGTGGAGTTACACATTAATAAATTGTATATTGTTTTGGACATTATTTCTTGTAAATCTCAAATACTTCTTTTTGTTCGATACGAAAAAAATAAACTAAAAAAAAAAAGATTATTTTTTTTATAATTTTACTGATTAATCCTTTATCTTCATCTTGTAGTATAAAATAAACAAGTTAATATTATACTACAATAATATTAAGTTACTAATTAATAAAAAATATGCATCAAACAAGAACAAGAACAAAAATGTGTCGAGCGGGAGAAGGAAAAAAATTGGAGGAATATTATATATATAGGTAATAGAGTAAATAAAAATAAAATAAGTATTTTTTTTTATTTTTTAAACTTTATATTTTTACTTTTCCTTCTAATTTTGGATATACAGACAAAATCAGACTTCGAAAGAAGGAGTTTCATATTTTATTTTAAATATTTTTACACACCATCGATTGTACCATGTACTGTTGGTATATCTACGCTAATTAAAGAAAAAAAACCTCTACAGTTATCAATGACGGTTAGTGACACAACCACAGTACCAACTTTTAAATATTACAATTGTATCTCAAATTAGATACATTTTTTAAATTAATAGTAATTACTTTTTTCTCTATCAAAATTAACACCATTACACCAATTCTTTTGTTATAACGATAATACCTTAAGTTGATTTTTTTTTCTCTTTTTTTAAATGTGATTTGTTAGTTTATATTTTTATTTATAATATATTTTAAAGTCAAAAAAATTGTTTATTATATACACACAGATAATGTACCGTGACAACTAGTATATATATATAAAGAAAGTTGATAAGTGAATATTGACCAAATAGTGTTCCAATAATTGCCTTAGAAGCCAAAGTTTGTTTATCCCATTATTATTTGAAAGATTGTCAGTTTGTGTGTTTATGGCTGTGGCGGCGAATATCCAAACTTTTCTTTAGTTTAACTTCACTCAATTTCCCTTTTCAAACACACCCAAAAAACAACTGAGCAATTGGCTCTTTTAACTGAAAGTGATCACTCATATATATAATATTTCTTTATTCATCTACAAATTATATGTATGTATAAAGTAAGATTAGGAGCATATTATTCATGATGAGATATGATGATGATGATGATGATGATGGTCATCATCATTATATCTATATATATATATATTTAAATCAAATTTCTTACATATAAGTTTATATTATATGTAGATTTATTCCGAAATTCGATAGGAAGGTACATCGATCGGGAATATTTTTTTCTTTTTAGATATGGTACATTCGTTCGATCGGGGATCTTAGCCCACATTAAGTAAAGCTTGTTATTAGGAACAATTATATACACTTAAGTCGGCAAATTATGTGGTAAAATTATAATAATTAATTAATGTCTCGTATCATTATTATTATTACTATTATGTATAAAAAGGAAGAAAGATGAGATGGTTAGCTCCACAAATTGCATATTAAAAAGATAATTAGGATAAAAATGAATAAATTAGTAATGGTGAAGATGTGAATTATTAGGTGGGGTTGGTGGGAATGATGCATGACAATTGGCGAACATGTGGATGGGGTTTTGGTCTTATGGTGATCATCACATGATCTTCAATTATTTATATTCAACTTCAAACCCCTTTTAATTATTTGCCTTTCTCATTAATCACTTATTTTTGGGACAGGTGTTGGGTCACTAATAACAAATTTTAGCTTTTTAATCATTTTCCCCCCCCCCCCCCCCCCCCCCCAAAAAAAAATAATGTATATATATATATATATATAGCTTATTTATTTATTTTGGAGAAAGTGATGGATCACTATACCAAGCAAAAATAATTGTGTGCGCGTGCATGAAGTTGTCTGATTTTGGAAATTAATTTCCCAAGACAATTTAATGTGAGTTCACTCCAAGAAAATAAAAATTTAGCAACAAAAAGAATTTAGTGATCATTTTAATATCATCATTAATTATATTTATACATATACATATATTTAGTGTTAATCATTTTTGTTTTGTTGCAATAATGAATCTCAAAGTTTTAGTAATGATAATTATTTTGTAAGAAGTGTAATAATTAGCAAGAATTCATGATAAAATATTTTGCACTAATTTATCACTGAAATTAATTAGTGACATATGTATAGTGGCAATTTAGTAATAATAATCACTTATTGTAACTATATTTGAATTGTCAATAATCATTATAGATGTGCCAGTAATTATCTTTAGTAACAACTTTATACATAATTCTTGTCATTAATAATTATATAAGACAAGATTAAAATTATCGTCACTCAGTATATATTTTTTTTATGACAACTTTAAAATTATTACTTGATAACTTGAGAGATTATACTTATACATCTTCATATATTAATGCATTTAAGAAGGTATATCTTTACCCTTATAAGGGTAGTTCAGTTACAAAAGTATCTGGTCTGCAGTAAGTCAGTAAAAAGTCAATTTGAAGGTAAATATCGATTTTAATTCAGTTTTCTTTTATTGGTATCGACATATTCGGTGATTTTTTATAACAAAATAACCTTTTTGTTAGATGAAAGCAAACCTTGTGGGTACTAAATATAATTTTTCAAACTAATAAAAATTTATGTACAATTACAACAAATACTGAGGGAGAATGCAATTATCCCTATTGTTTTAGTGGTTTTAGATATCAATTCACTGTTTAACCATGTTTAAAACGTGGTTGAGGTTTCCAATTATCTACAGGATCGAATTATTATTATTATTTTTTTAATATAGTGTTTGTTATAAACTTATTATTAATAAAAATAATATTTGAATGAATGAAGTAATATTTTTTTATTAAAATACTGACATATATTATTATTATTTTGAGATTGATATATTAATTTTTTTTTAAAATTTAAAAATAAAATAAAATAATGGCAATAAAAAAAGAATGTTTAAATTAGAAATTTTAAAAATAAAAGAGTAGGAAACAAACAAATTAAAGGCACCCCCACCCCCACCCCCACCCCCACAATCCCATATAAAAATGTTGGCCACTTGGTATGGTATAGGCCAATTTTGCAATAATTACTTGTAAGTGTTAAATTCTCCACTACGATTTCGTGAAAGTGCGACTTTGTCTACCTCAATCAAAATTAATTCCACTATTTCACAACTCCATAAAGTTCTTACACAAAGTTTCTAACTTTCTGCAGTGTTGGGCTTTAAATAATTTTAAGATTAAAGATTAACAATATATTATTACAAGCTTTAGGTTCAATTATATATTAGAGTAAATAATTAAATAAATTATCATAATTTATATAAAAGTAAGATAAATATCCACACATCTGGTAGAACTTAAACTCTTAATTTTGAACTTACTAACTAGACATCAACCTTAACCGCTAAACTTAAACATCAAGCTATATATATCACACAATTTTTTCGTCCGAAATCCCCCAATCGAGCTTTAATTGCAGAATATTGATTAAACTCGATATACTATATACCTTAATTAAATTATTTTCAATTTGAATACATCGAAAGACGTACGTAGAGGAAAAAGGTAAAAACTCCATAAGCCCCTAGCTAGTGGAAAAAATAATTCAATTAGGAATGGCAACAGTGCGAATTTGACAGGACTTGATACATATCCTCTTAAATTTTATTAGACCCCAACCCGGCCCGTCTCAAAACTAACTGAATCCTAAAACTTGTATCGTTACGACTAAGATTCACCCTGAATCTGGATCCGACAGGTCTGACTCGCAAAAGTTAATTATTTGTTTTAAAAAAATTAATATTATTATTTATGATTATCTAAAAGTTTTTCATTATGTGAAATAATATAATTTATTATATAAATATATGTATACAATATAAGTTAAATATTTTAAATAAGTTAAATCTATTCAAAGCCACCCCAAACCCAACTGAGTCTATAAAATTATAATTTTAGTCCTGTAACTATTAATGGGTAGGTTTTTGGTCTTGTAACTTACTTTATTGACACATTTAGTTATTTTTCTGTTAAACTCCTATTTATCCCCTATATTTTTCAAAATTAGCTAAAATACCCCTTGTGATTTGAAAATACACAAAAATTCCCTTGTGTTTTATTAAACCCTACAAAAGAACTCTCTACTGTTAGCAATTGACGAAGGTTGCACTGCACGTGCAAGTGGTGTAGTTTGGGAACTATTTTAGCATCCTTGCATGATTTTTTGTTGACTTTATGACTAAAATATCCTTATGACTATATAATAGTTTTTTTTTTTTTGGCTTTTTTGACTTATTTTTAGCTTGTTTTGAGTATTTTTTTTATTTTTATTTCTCAACAAAAAATTAAATAGATTTATTTAAAAATATGAAAAAGATAAATTTTTTTAATATTTAATAATTTAAATTAAAAATTAAATTAAAATCATAATACAAAATTTAAATATCTTAACAAATATGAATATTAATTAATTGTAAAAATTATACATTTTCAACTAATTTAGATATTATATAATTGAAAATTTAAATAAACTATATTTAAATTTATTACATTATAAAAATTATACATTATTTTTTTTTATTTCAAAACTTTTTTAATTTAAAATTTAGAGATTAAAAAATAATTAAAAAGAAAAAAAAACCAACAACAGTTGTTACCATCGTCGCCAAATTGAGGGCGACCACGGCCGTTGCGGTCGCCCCTTCTATGGGGGCGGGGGGGGGTTCGTGGAGGTGGAGAGCGTTGGAAGGGAGATGGAGGGTGGGGAGGATGGCAAGGGAGGGGGGTTGTGGAGAGTGGGGTGGGGGAGTTAATTTTATTTTTTATAATAATATATTTAAAATTAATAAATCTAAACTCTTGATTTTTTTTATAAATTTAAAATTCAACGGTTAAGATCAATTGGTTAGATATGACGGTTCTGGTCTAATCAATAAGGATCCAACAATCTTTAAAAAAAAGAATAATATGTAATATGTAAGGGCATTCCAATCATTTTATAAAAAATTAAAATCGTGAGTCATATTTAACGGAGAGGGGCGATTGAGCGACATTTAAGAAAATATAAGGAGGTTTTTTGCAGAGTTTTCAAAATATAGGGGGATTTTATGCAATTTGACCTTATTTTTCTAATGAATTTAGTTTTGATCATCTTATAATTGGTTCTATTTTGATAAATTTAGTCATTTGTTGGCAATTTTTTAGTGTACCAACGACCTATAGTTACAGGCACAAAAATGAAATGTAAAGAGAACAAAAATTGTCAACACAAATAAATTTGCCAAAATAAGAGATCAAATATGAAGTGTTCACGACTAAATTTATAAAAAAAATGACTAAATGTATAAATAAAATAAATTATAAAATTAAAAATACTAATAACCTATAATTACATAATTAAAAAATATAATTTTGCCAATCAAATCTACCCCCAAACTCAAAATCAAATAATTTAGATCCAAACCCGTCCCATTTGTCATCAAAATCTAAATTTACAAGTTATAGACATTACAAAAACGCATGATGCATGTCTATATATATATATAGAAGTGAGGTAGTGTGTGTTGTGTGTGTATTATTGGGGTTTATAGACATTCCAAAAATGATAGGGAGAAGACAAGAAGACAAGGAATCATTACAAAAAGACACACTGCAGCAGAAGGATTAAGAAAATGAATTCCTGAGAATCAGATTCAAGATCTTTCAGTTTTAAGCTAAATCTATGATGATGCATTGGCATTGCTGCTGCAGAATCTATTGACCATTTTCTCCACTATTTCCTACTTCCATTTCTCCCCCTCCATCCCTTTTATTCATTAATCTACCTACTTCAGTTGACCCTATTTTTTTTACTTTCTATATCTTTTTTTTTAATAAAAATTATTCTTGATGATTTAGTTATCAAGAATAAGTGTGGAAAGATTATTTAATATTTTATAGTGGGCTTTTTTCGACTTGATGACTGTAAGAATACTGTCGACATGAATCTTTAGCCAAATCGGTTATAGAGTCGTTCTGAAATGCTTTTCACAATGCTGATGTTGCTGAAAGTATCATTTGTATTCAAATACAGACCACATTTGTGTTAGGCTACAACCGAAATAGAAATTTGGTGAAAATTTGATACAACATGTTAGGAACTTGTAAGGTGCATTTGAAAAAGTAAAAAAATTCCCAATTTATTTTAAAATTTTAACAAACTCTTTCGGTTTTGGCCGTGTCAGTTACTAACATCTTATAAATTTCATAATTTATTTTATTCAAATACTTCAAAAGCCTATTTGCAAAATAAGATTTAACATTTTATAAATTTTAAAATATTCATATAACAACTTATAAAGGGGTTTTATATAAGTTCAGTCAATACCTTCTAAGTAGGATAAATTCTCAAACTCCTTAAAGGCACTAGAACAGAATTTACTATGGTTTATAATTTTATTGGCCAATGACATATAGTTAAACAAAAATAGATGCAAAAATTTAAATTATCCACAATTGAAACTATTTTTGCTATGGTTACGTACAATAGAGAATGTTTTTGCCAAGGGTTAACAATCGTTTCATGACCGTAGTCAATGACTATTTACTACGACTATTTATTTTTAATCATGACAATTAATCATAATTTATATTAAATTTCTTCTTATCAGGTAAATTAATGAAACTACTAAAAAGAATAATTAAATCGACTCCATATGTCAAATAATCCCATTAAATGAACTCGTGGTACGTTTTTTGCATTTGGGTCGGGTTTTTATTATTACTATTATTATTTTAAAAAAATACACATAATTATCTTATAGAGTATATAAAAGAAAGATTGTAGTATAGTATTAATTTCTCAATTTATATAAAGTGCAATATGATGATAATTTATAGGGGAATATGAGGGCTTAAAATATACATAGAACAAAAGGTTATGAAACGACAAGACAAGACTAGAAGAATGAAAACAAAGTTAAAGGGCTTATGATAAATGGCATATTCTTGGCCAAAAAAGCAACTCCAAATTATGGACATAATCACACACTATTTATCAAAAGTTGTATAGAATAGAATTTTTGGACCACTTCAATCCAAGAATATAGGTTTTCTTGAATTCCCTCATACCATATTTTTTTAAAATAAATAAATTGTGCGTCATGTATTATTTTATCTTGAATACTTTTTATGATCATTGGCGAAATTTTTATTCGTCAAGATTATGTTTTGATGTTACTTCGTGGTTGATGTATATAGAATCTGATTAGTATCAAGGGTCAAATTTGTCCGTACAGTGCTCTCTGTATGTACAATTTTAAGGGCATTTTTTTTTTTTATAAAAATCAATTTTTGGTCGAAAAATAATTTTAAAAAATTTGGATGATTTTGAAAATACACGAAATAAAATAAGAATAACCCGTGTGTCTACGCGTGTGTGTGCGTTTTTTTTTTTTTTTCTTTTAATAAAATAGATGATACAATAGTGATTTTATATATATATGTTCTATGACACAAGTCCTTGTAAAAATTTAGCTTAGGAAAATGTAATCCTGAGCTGCTCCCAAGAGTGTCCAAATTAATCAGATCCCGGGCCCAATACTCATGGGTTTAATAAATCCAGTAAACCAAAAGAAAACGTAAAGCCAATATTCAGCTACTAAATTGGATCCAACTTCACCATTAAACATAAAGCCCACAAGCTTTCTAGCCCAGAAGTAGCCTCCTCACAAAGGGGATCGTAGCGACCAGGCTCCGGGGATTGTTTACCAAAAACATAAGCCTCTACAAAATCGTAAGATCATGTAGGGGGACTGACATGTGCCAAGTGTCGAAAGATTAAGGAAGTTGGTGCTACAATAAATTGGCATTCACGAAACACTAATCACTAAATTTAGAATTATATATGTTAACTGTAAATATTATTTTTTATTTGATAGAGGAAAATGCTATGCTAGATAATGGTCAACATACGCTGGATAAACCTAGTTCAGAGTTCTTGTAGTTCCCTCGTCATGTACATAACGGCTGTCTCAAAGTTTTTGGATTTTATTCAAATGCCCCAAATTCTTCTATTAATAATAAAAATTGGCCGAGATCCATACTTTTTACATTTGGGTAGTACGGTTCAATCCGTTCCAACTTGAATTGAACCTGAGTGTGTAAAGACTTATAATGATTAGTCGATTATTTCTTAGTTAATGGTTCAGGTGAAATAGCACATGTCAGTATATTTACAAAAATTAGTCTTTCATATCCCAAGTTTAAATTTTGACACCTTATATTTGTATGACATTCACACTCTACATTTTTCAATCTTAAGGATCAAAGAACTATAATTGAAGTGTTTTTAATATGGTTCTTGCTATTTCTTACTTTGCATGTCATGTTTCAAGATTAGCAACTGATCGAATCTTTTTTATTTTGATTAAACCTTTGTCAACTTACTAAATTTGGACACTTATCAGTACAAATCTAGTTTTGCCCATTTCATTAGATTTTTTTTTTTTTTTTTTTTGTGTATTTTTGCACGTTCGTGTATGTCTTTTTATAAGAATAAACCGTCCAAGAAATAACATCATTGATATTTATGATTATTGATAGATTGCTCGCACGAAAATATATTTCATTTTGATTGATAATGTTCAAAATTGACAAATTCTTTTTATGGTTTCTTGTAGTGTGTAATCGATATTACAATAGTTATTGTATACTCTTTGCATATCTTCCCCTACCAAGAATGAACAGTTACTACACAAGTTCTCCTGACAGATGCAGTACTAGTAATGTTAACCTTATACTAGGACATAGTTTCTTGCCCTAGGCAATAGCCAAAGGCATGCTGAAGATCTGGACAGCGGTCTTAACAGCTTCAACATCTATGTCTATTAGTTTTCCTGTCTTGGATGAAATAATAGCACATTTCTTCTCTTCTGGATTTGGGACAAACGCCTTCGCCTTATCATCGGAGCAGAACAACGCCACACTGCAGAAACAAGACGGTCAGAAACTACTTGGTCCGTTATGCTACACATCTGAGTTTACAATGTTTTACAACCAACGTAGCTCCATTCTGTTTGAACTGATGATAATTTTAGGAACTTAAAGGGGAGGTTTTTGTAATTCTTGAAAGGAAAAGAACGTAGTCAGCAGTTATACTAACTTCTTGATCATAAGGACTTACCTTGGTTTTTCACGTGCGTGTGCAAGCTGTATGGCAGCTGTATTGGTAGCTATGACGCCCGCAGAGTCGTTGATCAGTGCTGCGAGCTAATAAAAAGCACACCATAGAGCGAAAGTGTCACATTTTGACATTAGCTATCTGAGTTTTTAGCATATGAATGCAGATTCTTTCGCACCATAGGACTCTAAGAACATCCCTTTAACACAATTTTCACCCTATGATCTACGCCTATCTTGTCATGATCGGCCCTTTTGATTTTTCAAGATTGTTCATAAGATATCTAGAAACCAATTATCAAAGGTTTATTTGAAGAGAGCAAACCTGCCCAGGGGTGGTGATGAACACAATACTAGCATCGTCCCCAACAACATCTTCAACGTTTTCCCTTTCTTTCTCATGTGGGATGACAAAGACTGGTGTGAGCCCACTGATTCAAGAAAACTCTGAGTTACTTATTCTTTCAAATGTAGCTGAAATTTCACCATGGATCCAATAACCAGCTTAGATTTTACAGAGTTAATTGCATTTTACCCCTAAACATTGGCATTTTCTTAAAAGCTCAGGGGTCGCATTGCTATTCAGTGGGGCTTTTCTGCTTATTAGTATTTTCATAGGAGAGCTTGTTGCATTTAACCTGAGAAATCTGTGATAACGTCACTGAATGCATGTACCTTATCACACTAGCTATCTCATCCCATATCTCAATCGGTAGCAAGCTATCTGTGTCTCCCCTGGACTGCATCGAAGCCTTAGAGTCCGACTTGATCCCATGAATAACAATGTATTTTCCCTTCACTGCACCGACACTTGTATACTTTGCCTCGACCACCTCCTTCAGCTTCCTTGAGACGGACACTTTGAGAGGAGGCACCGGCTGCCTGGGAACGTTTCGAAATGGCCTCCCCAACCAATCAATCATCTGATGATACCTAAATCATACAACCCCACAGAACAGCTTCACATACAAGATTACTAAATGAAGTATATCTTTACAGTGTTCTCATGCTTACATGTTGTATCCGCCCTCGGAGAGATTCATACTGTCTGGTGTAAACGTTTCCGATAAGAGTAGTCCTGCCCCGGCAGCGTTTACGTTGGGGTAAATGTAGCTGACCCTGTCCCGGGCGCTAGACATGAACAAGAATGATGCATGGCCTAATCCTGCAAGCTTACTTGATAAGATCATGTCATAGTATCTGTTCTGCAAATAATCGAAAATCGGAACATTATTTATTTTTCACTATCATCATATATAAACAAGTGATATTTTTTATAACAATGAGAGGGAAACTTTCAAGTTGTGGGAGTTAGAACAACACTAAACATGAAGTTCTTATAGTTAATTTAGTCTAACTATTACTATGCTTGTTCCCTTTAGAAATTACAAAAAACTCCTTGTAAATTTTTATATTTTGGGATTAACATAGTTAATAATTATAATAAAAGCGTAATTATCTATACTCTTTGATAATATCAACAGTCTAGATAACTATATGTGATAGATTTTTAAATGAAATAATTAAATTACATCCATTTAAAAGATAACCTTTTGTATTACTTCCTCTTTTGCCACCTTATATAAGTGCTCCCTCTCCTCACACCTCTTCCTTATTTAAGACTTTTATATCCTTCCTCTATCATATTTATTTACTTTTCTTCTTTTTGCTATTATATTTAGGGTTGATTACAATTAAATTCTTCTAAAAATAAAAAATTATATTTTCTCTTGAAAACTTTTAAAATTATACGTACACTCCCTTTGAAAACTCATTGTTTGCACCTGAACCCTCTCGTTAGGGTTTGGATGAAAAATATTTACGTTAGTAGAAAAAAATGACATAAACTTTCAATTTTACCCTTCATTTAACATCCCATTTAATAATTTTGTAGTTACGAGCGAAAAATTCAATAATATTAACCTCACTCCATATATATATATATAATTTAGTCATAAACATATCACGTTTGGTTCTTTATTGGCAAATTTAATTCTGTATTCACAATTTTGATCCGAATAATCGTAGAACAAAAAATGAAATCCACTCATTGAAGCGAACTAAAATCATTAACTTATACTAAATTTGCCCAAAAAAAAAGGATTAAATATAAGATATTCATGATTAAATTCTTTAAAAAAAAAGAATTAAATATATAAATAGAATAAGTTAATAATAAAATATGGTAACGGACCAAAAATATAAATTTGATTTAATTTTAAGAGTTTTTGTCCGGCTAACCTTGAGCACTCCGATCATGTCAGTGTACTCCGCAGGATCAGGAAAATGATCGTCAACGTCATACTCATTAGCCCACCTCACATTCTTATTCATCTCATACGTCTGTTTCCCTCTGGCTGAAGTCACAACATCAATTTGCACGCCCGGATACCTATCTTTGATCAGCTGAATCGCCGGAAAAAACAGCAGATTCTCATAAACACCACCCGAAATCACGCAGCAACACCTCCTCACATCCCCTCTCACCTTCAGCCCCAACGAAGCGATCTCAACGGCGTAACCCATCGGAAACTTGAGAAACCCATACGGGTTATCCGGGTTATCTGGCGGTCTAGGGTCCTCCTCCTGCTTCCCGTCGGAGAACAGTGCGCCGTACTCCATCTCCGGATCGTCGCCCTGGTCAAACGGGTCGAGCCATGGGTTTTTCTTCTTGGCATTGGGGCGGGTGGAGGCGGTTTTCCGGGTGGGATCTGATGGGTTGCTGAAGAAAGAGAGATTGGTGAATTTGGTTGAAGGGGTTGATGGGGGGATTGTGAGGAATGGGGGGATTGGTTTTGGACGAAGAGGAGTGGTGGCAGCCATTATAGTGTGATGAGCAAGAATTGTAAGAGGGAGATAAGCCTGTGAAAATTGTTGTGGGAAAATGGACGTTGGATTTGAATGTGTGAAGATTGTTGGATAAGAGGGTCCCTCCGCACGCTTTTTCTTTCCATTTTCTTGGGAAGAAATAACTTTCAACAATGTCAATTATTTGGGCGAATATTAAATTAATTATATAATAAATATAATATATTAATTATATATTTAGTATATAATTTTTAAAAAAATAATCAATCACACGATAAATATATAATATTGTTTGTATTATTTTTGATTAATAATACATCAATTGAGTTTTTGATAGTTGTAAAAACATTTTATTCATGAACAAAAAATTATACAAATATTATTTAAAAAATAATACACTAACAAACACAGAGGATGTATGATAATTTTCTTTTAAAAAAATAAAAAAGTATTTGTATATTTGAACGGGTGAAAGTAATTTAGCTTAAAGAAGAGGAGCAAAGAGGTTATGTTGTCTGAGGTGGCAAGCATCTAATGGCTCGCTTTCTTTCTCTTTCCCAAAAGCACACTCCTCTCTCTTGACTCTCTCTCTCATTTAGTTTCTCTCTCTAGAAATATCCGCAATTAGCCGCCGTTGATCAGCCACCGCAATATTTCATCCTCCGCCGCTCGGTGAATACTTCCGCCTACAGACAGCAGACGTTACTGCCTCTCAGATTGCATTGCCGTTTCCCTCCCTAGGGTTCTAGTCGCCTACTATATCACTGCCACACAACAATGTACTTCAAAAACCTCACTTGAAAAGCCCTAAATTTGCTAACCCTATGTTTTTTTCTGAAATTCGACTTTCTGCTGAATTTCACGATCCCTAACTCTGGTAATTGGTAATGTCTGGACCGCCGAGGGTGAAATCGATGAATTTCACGGAACCGGAGGCTAGACCGGTGCTTGGGCCGGCCGGGAACAAATCCAGATCCGCTGAATTACGGAAGCCTGTTCTGAAGCCGAAGAGTGAAAAGACGCAGAGGCCCCCGGACATCGACGAGAGTAAGGGGAAGAAGTCCCCGGCGGCATTGGAGTCGCCCGAATTGGCGTCGGAGAAAATTCCATCTCCTGTGGGTTTTAGGAGAAGTGGCAGCAGCGCCGCCTCGATTTTGAGGCAGCGGCAGGCGAATTTGTCGCTGAATGCATCGTGTTCGTCAGATGCTTCGTCGGATTCTTCTCAAAGCCGGGCATCGACTGGGAGGATTAGCCGGCGGAGTGCGACTCCAACACCTCCTTTAAAGAGGAAGCCGCAATGCAGCTCTAAAGGCGGGAAAATTGAGAATAAGGAGGGATATGGAAAAAATGTTGGGGGTGAGAGTGAGAGTTTGGTGGTTGATGGTGCTGCTGTTAAGAAAAGGTGCGCTTGGGTGACTTCTAATACTGGTACGTTCTTCGTCGTGCTTCTGATGGTGGAGACAATTACGTTATTCATTTGCTTTTCAGTTTATTTATTTCCTCTGGATGTTAAAGTTTGTAATTAGCGGCTACTAAATGCATAAAGTATTTGGTTCACACTATAAGTGTTATAAAACGGCTTGATGCTATTATTGATCTAAATGGATGCATCTGAATGTGGGGTTTTGGGTTCTGAGGATTCACAATCGCCTATTGGATGATTTTAGATTTTAAGTTATGGCATTTATTAACTTCTGATCTTGCTTCGATGTTGCTTCAAGTTGAATGGTAGAGGAATTGGACCTGCATTAGTGAATCCGTTATATGATAATTATTTGCTTTAAATTATGGATTTGTTTGCACTGTTACAATACAGAAGCAACTTTAGTCCAGCATTATCTTTGCTGTTTTCTGTTTCTTAAATTGGCCAGTAGTTAACATGCCTAAGATGTGAAGATGAATAATCATTCGTCATGCAATGAACTTATTTGAAACTGTTAAAGAAGCTTCTTCTGACTGGAATTACCAGAGTTTTCTTATTTTCTACTACTTGTTGAAGGAATTATCAACATTTAATTATTGAGAGAGAGAGAAGGTAGGGAACTTGGTTGCAAGCACTTGAACATCTTATGCAGTTTAGCCTTATATGGTATCTTGAGTGTCTGCCAGCATGTCGCAGCATTTTAACCATAGGAATGTATGTAGATGGTGTTTCTCTGGAGGTGCAGCACACTAGGCTTTTCATGAGCATGAAGTTTCTTGTTGGTTTGTGGGTGGGTGGGAATATGTTTCTTTTCTGGTTCATATTATTTGTACGTGAAATATTTTTTTGGTTTGTGGGCTAAGTGGGCAGGTGCGACCAGCCTTCAGAACTAGTTGCAGAAACAAATGATTGATAATTATCTGAAAATCGTGAAAAGGAAAATAAGAATGTCGCCTCCTGTGCCATGAAGAAATGATCTTATGTAAAGTTCAGCCTTTAATATTTGGATTTGTCATCTACAATCCTCCAATAACTACTCTTGCTCACTGAATTCATTGTTTTTCCTGTGCTGGAGACCAAGAAGAAAGGTGACAGACGAGGAGCATCATTCATTAGCAATGTCCATATTGACTGAAAATGCATATCGATAACCATCAGGGATGAATTATTTTGCCTGTCCACAGCAAAATCCTTTATTAAAGTTATCCCTGTTTAAACCTGCTTTGACACGATGAAGCCACTAATCATGTTAAAACACAGAATTGTCTTTTATGAGGTAATAAAGATAGGTTTCTTTCTGAATGGACCAACTGGTGTTTGAATATGCGAGTCCCTCCACATAGAGGTAGCATAACTCTTCTTAGGTCCCCTCCGACCTTTCCCTGCTATTTGATACCACACCACTTTTCATGTATTTCTCTGATGTTGAAGATTAGATGGCGAGTTATTTTGCATGAAACAACCGTTACTTTCTTGATTTCACATTATTCTTTCCATCTAGTCTGGAGATCTTCCATCAATTTGTTTTGGAGACTTGCAGTTGCCCGAATAACATCTCCAAACACCTCTTCAACTGCTTCTGTAATTTCTTCTCTGATTAGTTTTCTTTCCTTTATAGATCCATCATATGCTGCTTTCCATGATGAAGAATGGGGAGTTCCTGTTCATGATGACAAGTATGTAGTTGTGCTGACTAAATTGGATCGTCCTTTCTTCGCTTGCTATGGGCTACTATTTAATGGCTTCATTTGCCTGCTTCTGATGATATTGCAGGAAACTGTTTGAACTGCTTAGCTTTTCCACTGCATTGGCAGAAATAACATGGCCCATCATTCTTAGTAAAAGACATATATTCAGGTATATTGGCATGCATCCCGGTGTTATCACAGAAATGGAATGGTCACTACAGTTAGGCTATGTCCAACTAGCTAAAGCTGAGTCATTGTGTTTTATTGGAATGCAGAGAGGTCTTCCTGGGCTTTGATCCAGTTGCTGTGTCAAAATTAAATGAGAAGAAAATTGCAACACCAGGAAATCCTGCCTGCTCTCTTCTGTCTGAACTAAAGCTGCGAGCAATTGTTGAAAATGCACGTCAAATTTGTAAGGTATGCAAAAAGTAATTTGTTTAACTGCATTTTGGTTCTCATAGGATAATGAATTCAAATTGCATTCATATAACACATAACTTATAGTATGCCTTTATCACTTATTCTGGGAAAGGGTTGTCTTGCCACTTGATGTCAAAATTGGAAAGGAAATGGTCCAGACATTTGTTAATATATATAACCGAGTCCTATGTTTAAATTTATAAATTTGTGATTGCTTTGTCTGGGGAAGTGAATGAAATGTTGCATGTGGTCCCTAGAAGATCAATAGCTTAACTCTAGCAAATTCATTGTTCGCATCAACTTGGACAGGGCAGCAAACAAGTCTGCTGTTTGGTGAAGAATATCAATCAGACAATAAAATAAGCAAAAATTTCTAATAATTCTCAGGACAAAAGCAATGGTGAAACATATATATTAACTAATATAATAATAGATTGTATTCAACTGCTAACTGGAAGCATATAGTGTACCTGGAACCCATTGACAAGTTATTTACCTGAGAATGTGATCATGTAAACCATTAGTCTGATTTTCTTGTGCTTTACTTCTGCAGATTATAAATGAGCTTGGCTCTTTTGACAAATACATTTGGGGTTTTGTGAACTACAAGCCTATTGTTGGTAACTTCCGCTATCCTCGGCAAGTTCCAATTAGGACATCAAAAGCAGACACCATAAGCAAAGACCTTGTTAGAAGAGGATTTCGAGGAGTAGGGCCTACAGTCGTCTACTCATTTATGCAAGTGGCTGGAATTACTAATGATCATCTCATCAGTTGTTTCAGACATCACGATTGTGTAATTGCAGGTGACTTAAGGGATAAGAATGAGGACGTAACATCCAAGCACGAAGGTAAACCGCCTGAAGATATAATGGAGTTGGAATTAGTTAGAGATATTGATGATTTGAGTTTGTCCAGTTAGTACTTCTATGGGTGTTCAGATTGATGCGCTGTAATCTATTGTCTAGTTTCCCACAGGTGATGGGCTTTATTGCCGACTGAAGTTTGTATCCAAATCATTATAAATTATTTTGTTCTTTTGTTGTAGATCACGTAATAGTAGCATTGAAGTTCAGAGAATAATGATGTGCATAAGGTCTCAAATCTTAATTACTCTCTGTTCTCCGTTTAATCTGCGCCACATAACTCTTGCACACTGTCTGCCTCTTTGTTATGCAACTGAATGAGAGAGACAATGCCAGGCTGCCGGCCTATAGTGTGTGCCTCGTTGTGATGTATGCAACTGAGAGACATTGCCGGATGCCGGCCTATGAGCAATTTACGTGCTTCAGTGAAATATTGAGACAGATAGAGAAAAGGCGAGCTGAATATATTGTTATTGTTATTCTTCAAGGCGGTTTGAGTTATTTCTGAAAAATTTAAAATATTATATCTAAATTTGATTTAATTATTAACCAAATTGAGTTTAAAATGAATTTTAATCGTGTCCAATTTGAAACTAAATAGGTTTGATTTTTTTGTTTTGACATGTGCCATTTCGGTATCAATGGAGCCAAGCTTCATATAGAGAAATTCAAATAAGCTTTTAGTTATCGATCTTGAAGTGAATATATAATATTCTATTTTTATTTTTCCAAATTTACACAAAAAATATAGCATTCCAGACTTCCCATTTGAAGTCATAGCCTTAGGAATCTCCAATCAACTCTCCACAATAGTTCGTTCAAATCCAGCAAAACATGAAACTCTTTGAAGCAATTTTCCAATCCCCACCTCTGTACTGACTTGATTGGTTCTCAATCAATATTTCATAACGGGCTCATGCAACATGCCATGGAAAATTCTAACTTAGATCGTGCTTGCTCGAATCTAAATCAATTATATAATAGGTGTAATATTTTCGTTGTGTGATTATACATAATTCAGAAAAAGTGATCAATCACCTAGACACAAGTAGCGTTCAAAAAACAAAAAATATATTACATTTACTCTACAATTAATTTGATTTGACCGAATTTAATTTGAATAAGAATTTTCCATTCCACCTCATACAAAATGTCTGCATATATGTACATCCCCTTAGCCCATCTGAATCGGCCTAAACCTGTGCCAAACAGACAAAAGTTGTTCCTGTTTGGTGGCTCCTTTCCTGCTAATCCACAAATCTCAAATTCTTGTTGCATTGTTGTCCCTTTTTGACCACCTTGAACATGCACCAACTGCTTCACTTCGACCTTCCAAACACACCCTAAGCAACACAAATGTACATCGGCCTCCATTTGACCTCTCTCTCTGTCTGATTATTTCTGCTGAAGAAACTTCCCCGAAACAGCAGCTGCCAAGGCTGCTTTGAAACTGGGATCGTTGGTTAAGTTAGACGCCATCTGTTCCACAAGATACTGTTGCAGTTGTGAGGCCTCAACTTTATCATTCGAACATCTCATTCCTTCAGGACTTGGCTTTCGTTTAGTGAGATCAAGAGTGATTGTCGGCCCGCATGAGCTGACAGGTGTCGAGCATGGCATGTTGCCAAGTGTCAGTGATCTCCGGTTCGAGCTGGAATTTGCCTCGAGTTTTGAGGGGTGAGGATGGTTGTGCTCCCCCTCATAGGTTGCGACTACAATTGATTGATCTTCTATGCTTCTTTGTACCTAATTAAAGACAAGGACCAGAATGAAATGTCTGAAAAATCTAAACATAGTAAAATATGAATTAACTTGCAAGAACATAGTACATCTCTATAATTTTACCTTCTTTTTGACCGGACAAGTTGGAGCAAAAGAACACTTGAAGTAAGCTCTTGGAGAAGGGTTGTCCCTTGTCACCTTCTGCCCATATTTCCTCCATTGATATCCATCCTTCACTATCTGCAATTCAGACATGCACAAACATCAATTTGTCTGAATAAGGACACTACTTCATAAGACAACACAGTCACTTATACATGATCACTTATCAAACCACTCATGAATCAATCAAAAGTCAACAAATCTTACAAGGGTTCTATCAGATGCTTCAGTCCGGACATGAACCCGCGAAATCTTGGCCTTGATCTGTTCTTCCTTAGGTTTCTTGAATAAATCTTCATCACTAGAGCTGCTCTCGGAACGGCCGCCATTAATGTTATTCGTTCTGTCGGTATTAGTACCGTTGCTGCACTCAGCTTTCCTCTTCCTGGATGCTGTCTTCTCATCATCCACCCCAAGATTCTTGGCTGTGTGCTCCATCAGCTGGTTTCTCAGCTGGGTGTAATTCTCAGACATGACAGTCAACATTTCTTTCAGCTTCTTGTTTTCAGCACTCACCCTATTTATCTCCTCGACTAAAGCTCCTCTCTGAGACAAACACAAGATCGAGAACAACATTATCAACAAAACCCTTTTGAACCTTTCATATACAACAACTCTTGATCTTGAAGAAACTCTAGTGTGTGTCCTGTGTGTTTTTTCTTGCTGTATCAGAAAGAGCTGATGATCATAGCTAGCTCACCTCTTGTTTCGCAGCTACTTTTCTCTCAGACTCCTGTTTTGGTAGAAGGGCTTCATCAAGAATCCTGAGAGGTTTGGCATTAAGATCCAGTGAAGTATTCAGCAGACCACTAAATTCCATCACTTCTCTTACAAAGTAGATTAAATGGAAATAATCTCAGCAATTTTCCTTGGGAAAATGTTGTAAGGGATGAGTTTATATAAGGTTCTTACTGTAAGAGACTTGCAAGTTGTAGGAAGGTGGGGAGGAAGATGGGGCAAAGAAGACAAACTTTAATCCTCGGAGAGTTGTAAATTGGAAGAGTCTGATTCCAGACACTTATTTAAACTACATATGGAAGAGCATGGTGGGTATTGACAGGTAGACCAGAAAGAAATATAACTTTTATTAACATTAATTAATTACTATAGTTAAAATTAAAAATATCATGATAAATATTAATTATTTGTGATCGCACCCACTGTTTTTTGCATCATGACCATTATCCATTGTTTCTACCCAATAGTTAAAATCAGACAGATGTTGATTGCCGTGGCTAAAATTTCAAATTTTCTCGTTCACATTTTACCGAGTTCAATGTAATTTTTTTTTACTTTTAAAATAATAAATATAATATATAAATATAATTAACATCATTGCAATTTTTCATTATAAGTAAAAATTTATTATATAAAAATGTTAAATATGGGGTAAACTTGAAAATTTATGTAATTTTTGGCTAATTTCAACATTTTTCGTCCAAATCCTAACGAGGGAGTCAGATGTAAACAGTAAACTTTTAGAGGGGGTGTAAGTGTAATTTTAAAATTCTTATCAGAGTCTAAGTGTAATTAACCTTTTTATCTTAAAAAAATAAGAAATCATTACGTTTGCACTCCTCCATCAACAATCTATTTACAAAAACCATTACTATCCTTTATGTATATACAGAAATCATTCCCGATACCCAAAAAAAAAAAAAAATGTGCTTGAAAGATCATGTGTAACAAAATTAGTAAAGAAAAACAAGGAAAGAAAGTGTTTGAAAGATAGTCAAAGTCGCGCCAACTTTGGAAGGAAGAAACGCGACGTACTACACCAACAATTATAGGGTGTTGAACTCCTATATTGACCATTCTCTCCCCCACATCTTCTTTATTTATTTAAATGAATACCTATATCATTTATTTAAATATTAATATTGTATATATAATTATGTTATAGGAGTCGACTATGTATTATTTTTTTTGTGTTTACGCGCATTTTCCACGTTACCATCTTAATCGGATGAAGGAGTTGAAGGCTTCATTAAATTATTAGAATTATTTTATAAATGCACGACCATATCATCTACTTCATTATTGATTTGTTCCCATTTTTTGACCATAATTTTAATTATTTTTTACTTGGTTTAACACACAAGTTTTTAGAAAATGTCAAAATCTCGACGATGGTTGATTCTTGAAATTTTAATGAAATTTATTATTTCTCGTATGAAATTAAAAATTTTATGTGTAATTTTATTTGAATTTATCTCGAACGACGAGATTTTATAAGGGTTAAGTTCATTTTGCACTCTTATGTTGTAGAATTGGTATAAAAAAACCTAATTTGTAAAATAAATTATTGTTATATAATTATTTAATTAATTTTTCATTTGGAAAAGTTTGGGGTCAAATTGATGTTTTTGATTGTTCGAGGACTTTTTTTTTCCATTCAATTTCTTTCTTTTCAAATGTTTTTAATGTATTTAAAAATTTCATATCTTGAAATATTCTTCTACTTTTATTTCCAATATAAACCTAGATTTTTTGTTAGCATAATACCATACTAATAATATTTTATATACTAATTTAAGTTTATTTAAAACTAATGTATTCTTAATCATTTTCTATGTTGAATTTCAAAATTTTCATTTTAGAGGGGCCAAAATGTTGTATCGACCGTAAGAAGTAATAACATGAATTTATTCTTTTATCAAAATCAGGAAGTCTTTTTATGATTTTACTAGTCAAATCGATTGGTGTTTCTGACTACCATTCTTATAATACTCGGTGATAATAACACACAAATTATGAAAATTAAAATAAGAGTAAATTACATTGACACTACTTATAATTACGTCTAATTATACAAATACTTCATGCACTTTGTAAAATTATAAGTATACTTTTTGTGGGGGTGTTTGTGTAAGTTTTTTTTTGTCCTCGAGGAGGAGAGGGTAAATTACATCGACACCTTCTGAAGTTATCTCTAATTATACAGATACTCAACGCCATTTATAAAATTACAAATGTGCTTTCTTAAAGGGGGTGTTTGTGGGGAATTTCTAATCCAAATCGATTTTTATAGGATATGAACCAATTATATGACAAGTGCAATAATCCATTGTATGATTTACGTATAACTTAGAAAAAATTGATCGATCTCTCACCTTCATTTACTATGTGATTTTTTTGTCTGGAATCTAAATTAGGTAAACTCCTGTATTAGTCTTTGATTTCAATTTTGTAGAGCCATAGAAAGGGCTAACTTAGAGGAATTCAAGAAAGTTGATAATCTCAAAAGTCCAAATAAAAAATTGCAAGTGGGGTGCATTAAATGTATGAACATCCAAGAAATTGAACTTTCACTTAGAAAAATAAATTAATATATATATTTTTCTAGAATTGTTGTGGCACGTGCTTCTAGTCCAATTATTTTTCTTACCAAACCCAGATGAGATGATGACCAGCTTGTTTTTTTCTACGTATTTCACACCACTACACTACTGAACATTTATTTATTTATCATTAGATTTATGTATATGTTATTATTATTATTATTAGATCTTTATATGGTCGTTATCAAAATGCAATGAACTATGAAAACGTGTCAAAGTTGGCTGGTCCAGCACGTAGAGTGCAAGAAAAATCAAGTAGTCACTGCATCCTATATATATGAATTATACTACATTTGACTTTTTTTCTTTTTCAAGAAATAGTTTTACAATTTTAATATATTTTTCTATCGAATCATATTTTGGTTTGAATATTATCTTCGTACGCTCATGTACTAACTGTAAGAGTTGAAAATATTCATCCTATAATACTTTATTTTATTTTATTTTATTTTTTCTCCATCCTCAGTATACCACATTTTTTGGTGTGTTGGGTTGAAGAAAAAATAAAATTAAGCTAATTAAATATTTAGTTTTGATAGTAATTAAGTAAATGAGGATAAAATAAATAATATATATAAGTCAAAATATAAACATTAATCCCATTTTTCCATCAAAATTATCCTTCTTTACCAAAGTTAATAATCATATAATTGAATTTTAAAAGTTGTAAATTTTACTTCACTTATAGTTGTGTAACATGTTAAGATTTAATATTGTAATTATATATCAATTATTTGTTGATTGTTATGAAAAAGATAACTAATTTAGGACACAAAGAAAATAAAAACCCAACAAAAATATTCATAATTAATTAGTTCGATACCTTGAGGTCTGCATCTGCCTGATAAATAAGTCCCTCCACTAGTCAAAATTCACCGAATTTATTGATATTAACAAAAAATAGTTGAATGAAAATTCTTATACTCATTGACTTTTTACTAACATATTGCATGTCAAATAAATTTTTTCTGACTAAACTATTCTTAACTATGAAGATATACCTCCTCACATGCATTGACCTATGAGGCTATATAAGGATAATATGATAAAAAAAATTATTTAACCAGTAATAAGTCAATTGAGGTGAATATGAATTTTTATCCGATTTTTTTATTAATATCAATAAATTTGATGAATTTACAACTCTTTCACTTGCAAAACTATTCTTGCAGCAAGGAGGAAGATTCCGCACGTTAATACATAGGGTCCAACAAGCATATTTTGAGTTGGTACGGAAATGGGTGTCCAATAGTAGCCGAATTCTGAAGAAAAATCATTATCGAGGGTACAAGATCATACATATTGATAGATAAGACTGGTATTTATTTGCAAAATAGACAGATTAGTTGTTTGACTAATGAAAAGACTTATTTATTAGATAAAAACAAACCTAAAAAACACTATATATAATTTTTCATACCACAAGAGGTTCACGTATAATTACGCAAAATCTCAAGAGAGTTGAGTATAATTGTCATTATCTTTAGAGGTAATTATATAGATAATATTTTCAAAAATGGAGTTTTGTTTTCTTGAAAATGGGTAGCAAGAATTTTGAATAAATTGAAAGTTATGAGTTCGAATCCCATTAAATGTTAGTTTGAATTTATCGTAATGAAAATTTGTCTCACCTAATATAAATTTATCGTACTATGAGTTTATTGATCTACTCAACGTATTTCTCAATTTATTAAGTTGATGTAATATGTTACAACTGTTTCTATTAAAAAAAAAACAGAGCTAAAATAGAGAGTAGTTTTTACAATATACACATCAAATTAGTTTCTAAAAATAGCCCCAAATAATGTTATCAATATTATTTCAAGAGAAAAAGAATACTAATGAGGAAAAATTCCATTTTCATCAATTAGAAAATTAAGATTTAAGAGAGATAAAATAGTTTATATTAATGAGCAATAACAATAATTAATTAAATAAAGAAATTTCATTAGGTTGACTCAATAAGTTTGAGATTAACCTAAAACCAGCCAACATGGGCTCCACATTTTAGATTTTAGCATAAAAGCATTGATGTCTGACTTTGAACATTGACATGAATTCCACCTTTGGTCCTAACCCTACCTCTTTCTTCTTTTCTTTAAGGTAGTCTGCTTTTTAATTATCTTTTTTTTCCTAATTTTGTCTAAATAATTTTTGGGTCTTCAATGAGTTTGTATGCCCCAAAATTAGTTCTAAGCCATCAAGACAATGTGATGAACTTTAAGACAAAGACTAAAAGTATGTAGACAAGATAATCATGGTTTTTCTCCCAACTACCAACAATATTGATATATTTTCTTTCTATAGAAGTTCGATATTAAAAGAGCCCGATCAGAACTTGTGAAGGTCGTTCATGAACTTGGTGTCAATTAGCTCAGTTCGAGCTTATGTCCAATCATTGGCCTCAACTCATAATTCATTTTTGGGATCGGTGAACATATTTCAATTGTAATCTGGCGATACTCAAGTCAGTAAAATTTATGATTTTAAGGTATTGATTGCAAACTCGATATTTTAACTGTAGGATTATTTGTAATAAACTCTGCTCGACCAATCCTATCAAAGAGATATGTAAAATTGCGGAGACTAGATTCCAACGTAGGATCAACATTCCTATTTAGAAGTCGAAAAATTCAGATTGAGTCGATCCGAATAAAAATACACCATTTTTTTAATACTTTGATTCATTTAAATATTGTGTCCTACATCATAGCCCATGTTGTACTCTTTCAAATTTGAACTTAAATTTCTTTTAGATAAAGAAGAACAAAGCTTTAAATAATTGAACTATTCATAATTAATATACTGAAACTCACTTTGGTTAGTGTTCATATAAATCCAAAGCCGACAACGTAGACAAAAAGACGAGGTTGTTTTTTACGACTTCAAAAGTCAACATTAAATAGTTGTAGCCATGACTACTAAAAGTCGCATAGAAAAAACCACCTTCGATGACTAAATCTGGGACGGTGTTGTGTTACTACGTCATGCTCCTTAGGTCACAATTACTAAATCTTATATATATATATATATATAAGTGTATATATATATATATTTTAAGTAAAAATCGAGCGAACACAAATTCTTTTACCATAAATTATAATATAAGCTCGACCATTTGGATAGATCTTAGGCGAGCGCCCCTCTCAAATGTAATGAAGGTTGCCAACCTAAACTATGGACATTAATGATCGTCCATCGACCTTGTCTAGGTAAGTCTATATCTAAGTGTTTCCAAAACAATGCTTAGACTTAGTTTGATCAATATCAACATTTTTCTTGTCAACATTTGAATTATTCAATATATGTCTTTGTCAAAATATTATATTTTGTGATCAATTAGGTCCAACTCATAACTAAAAAGATAATTTTATAAAGGGTAACTAAAAAATATATTTTTTCCTATAAATTATGGCCGTTCTTTATACTTGCTATCTGAACTTTTTTTTTTTTTTTTTTTGTTTCAATTTGTCATACCAACTACATTAATTTTGTAATTTACAACCTCAGATCACTTTTCGGTGGAACTTTTGATCAAAAATGGTTAGATGCAACGCAATCTGACATATCTTACTTATTTCTAAAAACCTACTCATGAGTTTTTTTTTTTTAAATTTTAAGTTGAATTTCATTTTTTATTATAAGGAGATAGTGTATTTTTAAAAAAATGAACCAAATTTGTCCTCTCAAAAAAAAAAAAATCAAAATTGAGATTTTATAGTGAAAAATTACACATGTGCACTTCATGTTCCAGTTGAAAATTCCACCACAAAGAGTTTGTGGTAGTAACTTAAAATTTCGTATAATTGGTATAATAAATTCAGAAGAAAAAAAAAGAATGTGAAAAGTAAACAAAATGATCGTAACTCGAAGGGCAAAATATTTATTACCTTTTAATAATTTTATTTTATTTTATTTTTTTGGTAATAAGACATATAGTTGGTGGCTTGTTGGATCTTTGACAATATCATCACAACTTGCACAGAATTTAATACGAGGGCTTACCAATCAAGAAATCTATCAAAATTTAAGACTTGGAATTTAGACAAGAATTTGATCTTCATTTCTAAGCACATGGGTTGGAAATTCAACTATCTCAGGTTGTCTGATCAGAGACAAAACTCTATATATAGCTTAGTAAATAGTCACATCCTGATTGAAATTGTGGGGCCTCAAATTTTGGATTCAATATATGTATTAGACGATTTTTTTTTATCTAAATTAAATTTGATTCAATGTATTATACTTATTATATAATTAATTTTTTTTAAATTATACGTCAGTCGTTTAATAAGTATAATATATTTACTATATAATTAGTTAAAATATAAGAAGAGCCAGTTAGAGTTAAATTTTCCCACACTAGACTTTGTTTGATGTTGAGGAAAATTGTTTGAAGTTAGTGAATTGGTTAGGAGTGTCAAGTGTGCAATGTACTGAACTGAGTGGGAATTGGACCAATAGGCCAAAGCTTGTTAAATTTGTCGGTTTCAAGAATGATTTGGTTTGACAATTGAATTTTAATGTGGATATTGGTAAATATGCTGGAAATTTTGGTTAGAGAATTGGGTGTGAACCAATCTTTTTTGACCAATAACTGGATTTTTAATTAATAAACTCGAAATAATTTTGATCAAAAGTAATCTACATAAGTTGTGGATTATTTTAGTATATTTAATTTTTGGATATCAATTTCTGACGAACGAGAAATTAACGCTCCACTAAAAATCAAGATCCCGCCATCACTAAAAATAAAGAAAATGAAACGCAAATAAGGGCATAACGATCCATTTTTATAAAAATTTGTTGAAAATATTAACATTAAAGACGATGTTGATTAGTTCTTGAATTTAGCAATTGCGTTTGTGTAATCAATTATGAAACAGTGAATCCAAACACCAAAATGAGTATTTGCTATAATAAATTATTTTATAATTCAATTAGTTCGTCATCAATTATGCAATCGTCGGACCAAATTGAGCCGTTGATAAATAGAAAAGTGGGGGTGGTGGGAATGGATAGGCTGATCCAATAATAACCATTTGTACAAGGACTTTAACAGAATCACTCAACGCAAAAGATGTCCTTAATGACTACAAACACTCTAAGTGGAGGAAAATTTCACCCAACCATCTCATCATTTATCCTTAAATTTCTCAATCACTTTTGTAGTAAAAGAATTTCAGTTTTACGATTTCTTTTAAATAATAAAAAGTTTATTTCAAGAATTCCCTCAAGATTAATTTGTAATGATTATTTTTAAAGATAATATTATAAAAATATTATAAGTTTACTTTTTTTTTTTTCCTGAAATTATAAGGACAACGGAAAGTATTTGATACTACTCCATGATAGCTAATTAATTAAAAACTCGTTCACTCGCATCAGGATTAGTTATTATGCTGATTGTCTCTTCGAAATCTTGGACTAATAATTATGAAAGCAAATATATATATATTGAAGCAGTCATCATATGATTATTTTAATAAATTAAAAAATATATCAATTCGATTAATATATTAATATTATTAAAATTTTTAAAATAAATTTACGTAAAATAAGATAAATACTCGTATAAATAAAAACTGACTGATGGCATGTTGTCAGCTTCACCAGTTATC
Source organism: Sesamum indicum (assembly GCF_000512975.1). Taxonomy (NCBI): domain Eukaryota; kingdom Viridiplantae; phylum Streptophyta; class Magnoliopsida; order Lamiales; family Pedaliaceae; genus Sesamum; species Sesamum indicum. The sequence continues at coordinate 13,782,851 of NC_026147.1, forward strand.
CAGAATTGACAGGACCACATCAATATTCCATTGTGGATAAGAAGACATCAAAACGGGTCGTTTGAAAGGTGTGGAATAGGATGTAATAATAGCCCTTGTGCTTGTTGCGTCAAATTGTTATGATTAAAAATTAATATTTATAACATCACATCTCACCACTAGAAATATAATATTTAATTATAATAATTAAAAATTAATATTTATAATAAAAAATATGAATCATGATCACGCAAGAGTTGTTTTTCATAATTTTTGCAAATTTCGCAAATACATTAAGTTTTTGCATCGATCTTTATTTAACAGTGATTAATAATAGTTATTTACCACAACTTCAACTCATAAACAATAGTAACTTTTTTTTCTAGTGTCTATTGATCCTATAATTGTTTGCAAGATATATATCCACACACAATAGCCGTCATGACAAGCCAATTTTATATGCATATACTAAATATTTTTCATACTTTAAAATATATTATAAATAATAAGAAAATTATAAATCAACACCCAAAAAAATGTATTAATTAAGATAAAATTTAATAAATAAAATAAAATAATTATTTTATCAATTAAAAAATACAAAAAAATAATACAACGATATTAATATGATCACTTTATACTTGTAGCACTCTTTTGTTTATAGTAGAAATGCATGGTCAATAGGGTACGATGGACGCAGTTTGAAACATTAGAAATAAAATTCAGATTCTATACTCTTCTTTTCTGCTGCTCAGGTTTACAAATTTGACACGCCTTTTACTTATTTTGCATGAGATTGGAGAGTCCTTCAACGTACTTTAATTTCTTTTTTGTTTTTTCTTTGGTGTGTGTGAATTTGGTGTAAATTTTTATATTTTTAGGGAAAAAAAGGTAATAAACATTGATATAAAAAAAATAATTATATATGTGTTACATTTAAATGTGTTATTATGAATGAATAATTAAGAATCATATGTTAAGAAATATTAAAATCATGTGATGGATCTAAGTTTTGAATTCTTAAATTTTCATTAATTTTGAACTGCTTTCTTAAGTTGATTCCATTGTTTCTTCTTCTTCTCAAATTCTTATCTTAATTTTAAATCATTTCATCCAAATATATTTTTCCATTACAATTCAGTAAAGGATTCTCTCTTTCGTATTATTAACGTTTTCAAAATAATATATATTTTTTCTGTGATGTTCAATTTTGGACGGAAAAATTACTATTTTAGTTCTATAAATATGGGTTAGTAATTTTAGTTCTGTAAGAATTTATTTTAGCAGTTTTGTCCTCTAATTTTAAAGAATTCACAAATTAAGGATAAAAATAGTTAGAATTTGCTAAAATTGCCTGAAAAATGCACTTACTTGACATGGTGGCTTACACTTTTCTTGCGTTTTTCCTTCAATCTGCAAAGTTTGAATTATTAAACTAAATCCATAAAGAATTAAAATTACAATTTCCCCAATTTCAGACATCATATAGTAGAGGAAACAATTGAAGTTTCTTGAATTGTCTTTTTTTTTTTTTTTTTTTTTTAACACCAAA
>NC_026147.1:13784391-13908289 GCF_000512975.1 Sesamum indicum
TAACACCAAATATGAATTGAAATATCCAATCCTCACCCATAAAAAACTAGGAGAGCTTGACTTTGGAGTTTGGGCTTCTAGACTGCATGAAAAAGCATGTGGTCCATAAGACCTAGAAGAGCCACACACACACACACGTGATCAGATCATGTGGTTACCATGCATGAAATGATGTAACAATTGATTTGTGTATGCATGATGCTTTCTCAATTCACTCATGTTTTGGTCAATATTCCTCTTTGTACCACCACCATGCATTATTTTGTTTTTTCTTGATCATTAGTCAATTCTAAGATTAGGGTTTCAACATTTCTTGTTTGTTTGCCCCAAATTGCTTATTATTGAAATAGTAATTACCAATTGTATGCTTTTACTATTATTTCTTTTAATTCAATTTGAGTTTGGAGCATTTTTCGTCACATCCAAAAGTTATAACTGTTGGGGACGGTGGTGCGATTCAAATATTTAAATTGTACAACACATATTTCTCCAACAAAGGGAGCAATTATGATCATACGACTCAACCATCCTCTGGATGCTCGTCATGAGAACGTACATATCCAGTACCAATTACGAGTTTGATCGAATCCAATTTGATGATATAAAAATATGCAGATCGTTCCGAGTCAATTCATTTTTTATAAAGTACGTAAAAAGGTGAACATAACATTTTACATCTATCAACAGCCAAGATTAATCATACGCCAACATATAATAATGCACCCATTGTATGACTAATTTAGACTTAATCAAACTTAATTAGAATAAAATTTACCTTAATCAAGACCCATCTCCATCATTAATTATTGTAAAAGATCATACAACATGTATCTAATAAAGTCACAAAAAATAATTAAATTTGTTCATAGAACTACTATTCAACAAGTTAAGTAGCACACATTAATTTTTTGTTTGTTTGAAAAAATAAAACATTTATGCCCAATGCTGCAAGTAATTGAATTGCTTATTGCACGCAAAAATAATAAGAAAAAACAAGTGGAGGCCGAAATTGGAGCAGTAGATTAGGTATTCAAGTGGGGAATTCTTTGGATCAATTATGTAAGGTAGAACCATAAATAGTGGAAGAGTTTAGGCTTTTCTTTTAATTTAACTCTTTCTTCTTTTATAATATGCGATTTATTACATCATTCGATATGATCAAATTTAAATAAATAAATACATTTGACATGAAAGAACAAAAAACTAGTGTAAAAAAAAAACACACATATATTTATATTTGTAGGATTCAAATTTATAATCTTTTGAGGAATTAAGCCTCGTTGGAGTATTCAATTCTTTCCAATTCATGTAATTTGCATCAAATTGATCGAGTTGGGTTGCAAGTTTGAACGTTTATAATTAGGGTGAATAGCAATTTACCCTACTGTGATATTGAAAATGAACATATTACCCCTTATGAAAAATATAGAACAATTTCCCCCTCTGGAGGTAAATTGCTTCATTTTAAAAAATATAGGGAGATAAATTGTTATATTTTAAATAATACAGAGAGGTAAATCGCTATTTAGTTTTTTATAAGAGGGTTATTTGCTCATTTATTGTATCACAAAAGAGTTTACTTGTATTTTTCTATATATATATATATATATGCTCATTCTATACATGATTTGTAAATTATAATATTGAATTTTCAAGAAATGACAATGCATATGGGAAGAGAATGATTCCGTGGTATAACATTGAATATGTGCCGTGATTGTTGAGCTTATCATGTAAGAAGTGTTTATGGTGCAAGAAGAATTATATACCCAAATTAAAAAAAAAAAAAAAAATTAAGAGGGGGGGGGGGGGGGGGGGTAAAATTCATTGACATCCATAACTTTTCTGACTAACTTCAAAATCATCTCTACTATTTTAGTTAATTTCAAATTATTCCTTTCAATAATTTTTCGACATTAATTTCCGAACAAATTATGTAGTTTCCTGAATTACTCTTCTGAAAATTTTACGTTGAATAATTCTGGTCCCTCAAATTTTTATTTCCATATAATTTAATTTTGTGCACATAAATCTGCAATTAAAAAATAATATTTTTGTTAAATGTTAGTGAATATATGTGTTTTTTTAGTTTTAAATTAATAAATTATTAGGAATATTTATATATATTTCATTGTACACAAGTCCTCAGGTTCGAGAGGACTTCTCAAATCAACTTCTAACACTAATAAAATTTGAATAGTTTAATACTAATAAAATTATAATATTTTATTATACTATTTTAATGAATATATATATATGATATTATTTTGATATCATACAAAGATATAAATTAAATTGTTATGATTGATTAATAGAAATATTTTTTTTTTGACAATTTTACTGTGTATGAATGAACAATTGTATTACTTAGTAGAAACATTATTGGATAAACTTTTAATTTTTTAATAGTTTTCAATACTCTAATAATATAAATGGCAAATATCTGAATAGAATTAAATATGAAAAATACTAATTGAAATAAATTTATCGTTATTTGAAAAAAATAATTAATATTAACAAAAAACAAGTGTATATATTAAGCTAAAATAATATCTTTTAATATATAAGGGCAAAATAATTTTTAATCAATTAAACTTATTTCAAAAGTGATTTTATCACAAACACTACTCAATTTAGCTTTTATTTATTTTTCATACTTTTTTGTAATATTATCTACTTTTAAATCTATTTATAATTTTTTACTAGAAAATCACTTATCCAAAAGTAGAATTTTTGCAAATCGCAAACTTGGGTAATTTCACGAGTCCATAAATGGATTAAAGTGGTATAATTTTCAAAAATTTTCTATGGGCTGCCCCACTCTCCTTATCTCTGTATAAAGTGTTTTAAAATCTAAATATCATATATTTTACTCATAAAATATTTATAATTAACGATTTTTACTTGGATATTTATTTAAAAATTGCCCTTTTTTTCAGACAATATTACGCCCTATTTAAATTTTTAAGAAAAAAAAATCAGATATGATTTTCTTTTTGGATTCTTGGGGTTGGTGTTTGATCTTATGGATCTGAAATGAGAGTCCAATTTGTTCAAGGCCTCATCTGTTAATTACATTTAGCCCACAAAGAATCAGATTTTTCTGGTTGATTTCTCCATTTTTGAAGAGAAAAAAAGTTCATTTAAATCCATTAATTTAGGGGGTGTCTGCAGTGCCTTGTAATTTTTACAGGGGGAATAAATTGAAAAAAGAAATTATAAAAATTACGTTGCAGTAAAAATTGAAATTGTTTGGACAAAAAAAAAAAAGGAATAATTATATTTACACTCCCTAAACTGTGGTCTATATGTTAACACAAACCATCCTCGTGTTTTTCGTAATTTCATAAATCGCTCCTAAAAATCAAAACAATAGAGGTAATTTGTGTAATGATATTTATGTTTCTAGAGGATGTATGTGTAGATTTTCATAAAGTAGGAATATTTTATGTGAATGATGTTGACGTTTTTAATTGGTGCATATATAATTTTTTAAAAGATACGAGTGATTTGTGTAAATAAACCATAAGACGAGGATGCAGATGTAATTATCCCAAAGAGTAGAAAAATGGAAAGAGGTTGGAAAATGTTTAGAAAAATAGTTTTATGTTTATAAATTTATTAATAAATTATAGAAATTAGTAGGAAGCTGCTAATATTTTTTAACTAAACCAACTTGATTTAAGTAATTAAATGCAGATAAAAGAACACTCTTCCCGACTTAATTTCATAAGCGTTTATTTTAAACTCTTACAAGCGCCCACTTTAGTACTACAATTGATACAATAGCCCAAGAGCAATAAAGAAGGAAAAGAAACCCCAAAAATTGGCAATCTTTGCAGGAACAAAATTATTTGTCCATCGCAACTTGCTTGCATGAAGGACTTATGACGGTGACAAAATTCAAAAATAAATTTATAAAATTTCGATTCGGTTAGCATCTGGTATGTAAGTATAGAGAAAGTTTTGAATTACAGATAGAAATGTTAATTTAAAGATAAATAAAACTATTGTAGTGCTTCGAGGCTACGAGCCCGTTGGACACGAGAATTGCATCCAAACTCACCAAGCGAATCTTGAATTCGGAATGAACGTGGGATGGGATATTACAGTCACGGCGGGCAGTGAAAGAAAAATGAGTATTACATGTATCTCGGAATGTCTGGTGTGAGTAGTTTATTTGTGAGATCACATGTTCTTATGATATGTCCAATTTCTTGTGCTTTTAATTATGTCTTACAAGATTGAAATCTCACAATCCTCAAGTTCTGATTTCGAGTTCGTGACATAAATTATTATATTTATTTTTTCCTACGAACGTTATTTTAATTTGATATTATTAATGTATTTAGTGAATTTTTAATATTGAATGTTAGAATAATGTAACAATTACTATTTATTTTATTAAAAAAAAACCATAAAATCCCACCCCAACCCCGAAAATCCAGCTTGATTAAAGGAAAAGTAGATCACTTTATAGATCTTTAATTCAAAGGTTTATTCTTGGTCCTACATTTCATAATCTTGATATAATATATTTAAAAAAATATATAAAAAAGACAAAAGCCTCGTGTATAAAAAAAAGATAATTTAAAACTCCCCTGTATTATTTTTTAAATGAATTGATTACAAGCACATCATGAATTTCAATATACGTCAATTAATAATATTAAATATATATATATAACTAATTAATAAATACTATCACAGTAGACCAACACAACAACTACTATTAAAATACATTAATACTCACATATTGATGAGACTTGAACCCATGACGTCTTGATCAATAAAATATCAACTTCGCCATCTCGGCCTCGTTTCATCAACAATTTAAAGTGGTGATTACATGTTCCTGTTTCGTATAATTTTGGAGTTAAAGCAATGAACTATCATTTTTTAAATTATAATCATCAATATCTATCGAAATCTAACAAGAACCAACAACTATATCTAATCAATCACTTCAATTGGAGCAGAACGATATCTACAATTAAAATAGATAATAACTCATATATTGATGGGATTCGAATTCATGACCTTAAAATCATAAGACTTTTAACTATGCGAATTAAATTAGACCAGGTTGTCGTTTTTTTATATTTTTTTCATCTAAATTAATTGACTAATACGCACACGGCCCTCCATGTGATGAGAATGATAGATATTAGGAATTAATTGAAAGAGCTATATATATTATTATAACGTATAAATTGCAAAGAGGCCCCACTATTTCTTGGTATTTTAAAAATAAGCACAATAGGACAAGCATCCAAATGATTAATTCGCATTGGTTGCATGTTTCTTGATACAAACCCAACTCTATCAGTGCTTATCTTAGGCTGAATCAATAACCTCACATGCATACAAATTATTATCTTTTTTGTGTTTTTGTGTGTTAGTTGTGCCTAATTTGGCTTGGAATGTATGGGAAGTGGGAGCACTCCACTATAAGAAAATATAGTACTATTAATAAACTATTAAATTGATAATTTTAAAAATATTACTTAAAAAATGTACATTGAATTATAATTAATAATCTTGATATTGGTATAATATAATAATTGATGATAAAAATTATACATCAAACTGTCATTATTAACAACTAGTGACAATATAAATATAATGACAATTATAATTATTATCACCGTACATGTTTCATTAATTATTTGCCGTGATAACTAATGCATGTTTAAGGCCTCATACGAGACTCAACACCTAAATCAGAATGTATGTTTAATACCACCAAATGTCTTGACAAAGACGTGGATATTTGCAGTTTTCATCCTATTTCTTAGAGTCGGTATATTTTTCATGTCACTATTTACGTAGTTTTTGTTAATAGTTGCATTAAGTACAAAAAAAATTCACTTTTAGTCATCTCATCAAATTCTGTTAGTATTTAGATAATGACGGCGTATTTAGCATGGGTTTTTTTCATCAAAATACTAACAAAATCTAATTAAACAAGAGGTGTATTTATCCGAAAATATAGGACAAAAATTCTTGTTATCACTCATACCCATATATATCATAAATATACCAATATTTGATTTTAACCACTCAATCACATTGTTATGGTGGGATGGGATTGTTGACAATGATTAAATGAATGGGAAAAATGTAAGCAACCTTCCTATGATATCGCGAATAAACAAATTATCCTTCTATGAAAAAAAAAAAAAATTTACCTTCCTATATTTTTTAAAATGAAGCCATTTACCTCCTTATATAAGAAGATAAAATATTTCGTTTTAAAAAGCATAAAGGATACATTACTATTTTTTTTTATAAAAAAATAATTTACTCATTTACAATATCATAAAAAAACCAAATTATTGTGGATCCTGAAAGAATGGTAAAAGGTGGAGTGAGTGAAGAGATAAGTGGGAATCCTGATGTTGAATTGGTAACGAATGGATAAGAGAAATGATTATGGTGTTGATGCACATTTCTTCTAAACTATTATTAGTATTAGGCTCTTTGCAAAATGGATAAGAAGTAAGGTAAAGAGCATATCCATTCCCACTCCGTACGTTGTCAAATTAATTAAAACGTGAGATTATTTATGTTTTATTTAATTAAATATTAGAGGAAGGATAAGAGTTACGGGCTGGTGAAGTAAAAGACAAATTACTATATCCCAATGCCTCCCTGATTAACCAATCAAAAAGATTATGTGAATATATAATTGTGCGGATTTAAATTTAATTAAGTATTTGGATATTTATCCCTTCATTCATATAAAGAATTTACAACTACACTTTTATTATAATAATGATGAAACTAATCTCTTCATGAGTGGATTAAATTTTGCTTAAATGATTTTTGTTCCAAATTGCAATAATTCAGAAGGTAGTCCAAATAAGTAAATATTAGCTTTTTTTTTTTTTTTAAGGTTTTCAACGAAGATATACATAAAATTGAACGAAAAGATGAAAAATATTCTCTCAACAAACGAGGCATCTTGGCCCCGATGTCCATATTTATTGGGGTTCGCACGTATCGTGATTTTAGCAGCTTCTCAAGTGTCGAATGGTTGATGTGATGAGTTTGAGTCATCGGATCGAGCCAAATCAGATGGAACCCGATGATTAGAAGAAATATATATAATATTAATCATAGTTAATTGTCCTGGTTAAATACATAAATAGTTGTAGTAATTTATTAAATTATCAAAAATCAACTCAAAAATAATTTAAAACATTTGAATAATAGGTGGATTGATGATTGTTTACATAAATTACTCATATCTTTTATATAATTATATAAACCAACCCTAACAGTCGAAAAATAGTAGTAGTTCATGTAATAATACCAACATTCTTGGGAGATATATATGTAATTTTTCTAAAAAAAATAGTAATTTATGTGAATTATATTGATATTTTTTATGGATGTATGTCACTCATAATTAATTTGTTCAAATTTTCATTGCTAAAAATTTGAGACGAAAGCAATTACTGATATATATATAGTGACAATTAGTAATAATAATTATTTATAATCACTATAAATATGTTAGTGATTATGTACAATTATTGTTACTATTAATTATATTGTGCTAAAATTAAAATAATTGTAACTTAATATATAGTTTTAGTGACGATACTTTTAAACTTTTCACTTGTCATTCTATCAGTAATTTTATATTTTCTTGTAGTGATAGTCTGCAATTTCACTAACCATTATAAAAAAATTACTATTGGCTATAATATTATCGATTTAGGCAAAAAATTATGGTAAATAATTATTATTAACCACGATGAAATAAAAATTATGCAAAATTAGTTTTTCTATCATGAAAAAATTATTTATCAGAGCTAAGAGTCATGATAAAAATATTTATCATAACTTTTAATCATGACAAATATTTTAGTCAACGCTCATAAAATTCACGGATAATAATTGTTGTGTGATCGTGATGAATGACTATTTACTATAATTATTTAATATTATTCATAACAGTTAATTATAATTAAATATTATATTTATGATAGTGTACCAAAGTCTCGTGAAATAAGAAATAAAATTACAGGAGCGCGCAGAGAAGACTTTGTCGGAATTTTCGTTCACCACGGCTGCATAGGGTCAACCCCTTGGTCTTAATCTCCTATATAGAAGAAAACAAATGAAGATATTTAATTAAATAATAGTTTCATTATCATTATAATTATCGAATACTCCAACAAAATTTCATTTTCATTTTGTCTTTTCTAATCAGCGGAACCATTGTCTTTTACTCCATGTTACTAGGACCATACCCATGACTAGTATCTTCTTATATTTACTTATAGAATTATATTACATTTTATCCCTAAAATTTGTTATAATTATAAAAATATTCCATGTTAAATTTAAAGTTACAATTATCCATTTAAAAGTCTGTGAAATCTTATAATGTTTGTAGGAAAAGTACGTAACTACTACATATCCTCGACTCAGTCAAGTATTCCGACATCAAACAAAATAAAAAAAATATTATTATTTGAAACCTTTAGATAAACAAAAACTCCCTTCATGGAATATCAAGAATTGGCACTCCAAACATATATCATTAGGTCGTTGCTCTTTCGGAACAAATTTTCAGTCTCGTTTCTCATTTCTCTCTCGTCAGTTCACTCTTGTTCAAGTTGTCATCGTCAGCTGTTGATCATAAGGTCTTTTTCTGTCGTGGCGAGTAGCTCATCTCTAGTATTCAAATGTTGTCTTTCCAGTTCTCTCTTCTCTCTTTCATGTTATTAGTTTGGTCTTATCTCTTTCTATCGACCACTAGTCAAAGTGTCAGACCCTTACTGGGTAAAATTACATATAATATGAAAAAAACTTTAGATAGGGTACTTATAATTTTCAATCTAATACAAATGTATTTATAGTTAAGGCAAATTTTAGGAGATGTGAATGCAATTCATTCTAATTTATAAGGTCAATTAATCCAATATAATTACAATGAACTCTTTTGAGGTTTGTCATAATTACAAATACTCAATTGTTGTTTAAAAAATTAAAAATATCCTCCTATAATAAAATCTCAAGAACATCCATTATAAAAATTTACAAATATTCTCCTACAAATACTCAATTGTTGTTTATGAAAAATCTCAAGAAAATCTATTATAATTTACCATATATTATATTTAGTGATTTCAATATTTTATTATATGTCTTATCATAGATCAATAATTTATAAAATCCAACTAAAATGACATGATTCCACCCCCCCTCCCCCCCATTATAATAAAATAGTCACAATCATAATAGAGTAAATTACACTAACATCTTTCGAAATTTAAGTTTAATTGTGCAAACACTAGTTGTCCTTTACCAAAAAACAATCACAGATCTTAAAATTTTTCGTTGTAATTATAAATGCACCTACACTTCATAAACTACATTAGACTAATATTATTAAAGTATTCGTGTAATTAAAGCTAAAAATAAAGAATATTGATGCAACTTACCCTTATTAATACTTAATATCTTGATCAATAAGTAATGCACCATTATAAAAAAAAAGGCAATATAAGAAGACAGCAAGAGCATAGTCTTATTACAGCTCATGTACCACTTTGAAGTCCTAAAATTAGTATTTGTAGGAAAGGAAAGCATTGTTTTCTCAATCAAATCAGCCACCAAAGTAATAAGAGAGGGCGATGGGCCATGGGGGGTTGAGGATTTGGTGCATCAAGAGCCGTATAATGCGCCTTTTATAATGTGATTAGGTGTCCACTTACATAATTCCTTTTTCTATTTTTCTTATTATTTTACACCCCCAGATATTTCTCTCTCTCTATGGGCTATTCCCTGCCGCTCTCCCCCCTATATTTTGTGAAAGTCTCTCCACTACTTAGTCTTTAATAACCATACTAGACCACCACCGCCGCACCTCAGCCGCCGCAACCGCTCCTCACCACTAGCCAAGAACAAATTTCCCAACTTTAAGCAATCATCGGATTGTCAATATGGAAACAGTTCTAGTACCGAAAATATAGCACCTTCCAACCTCAAAATTGACTGATCACTCGCCTTATAAAACCCAAGAATTTGATTGTCTTCTCTAGATTCTTGATTGGCCGTCGTCAATGGAAGAGCAACCCAGAAAACATTCTCCCCAAGAAATCCACCACAGCCCCTGCAACGGCGGCGACGCCAGGAGCATCATCTTTGGAAAATACGAAATGGGGCGGTTACTGGGGAAAGGCACGTTTGCAAAGGTATACCACGCGAGGAACCTCAAGACCTCCGAGAGCGTCGCTATCAAAGTCATCAGCAAAGATCTGGTCAAGAAAGAAGGGCTAATGGAGCAAATCACTCGCGAAATCTCTGTGATGCGATTAGTCCGACACCCCAACGTCGTGGAGATCAAAGAAGTGATGGCCACTAAGCAGAAAATCTTTGTCGTGATGGAGTATGTAAAGGGCGGCGAGCTCTTCGCAAAAGTCGCCAGAGGAAGGCTGAAGGAAGACGCTGCGAGAAAGTACTTTCAGCAGCTTATAAGCGCGGTGGACTTTTGCCACAGCCGGGGGGTCTCTCACAGAGACTTAAAGCCCGAAAATCTGCTTCTTGATGAGGATGAGAATCTCAAAGTCTCTGATTTTGGGTTATCGGCGTTGCCGGAACAGCTGAGGAACGACGGGCTTCTGCACACACGGTGCGGGACTCCGGCTTATGTAGCGCCGGAAGTGCTAAGGAAGAAAGGGTACGACGGTGCAAAAGCTGATATTTGGTCATGTGGGGTGATTCTTTACGTGCTTTTAGCAGGGTTTCTGCCGTTCCAGGACGAGAATGTGATGAAAATGTACACGAAAATCTTCAAGGCGGAGTTCGAGTTTCCACCATGGTTTTCATACGAAGCAAAGAGGCTGATTTCCAGGCTTTTGGTTGCTGATCCAGAGAGGAGGATTACAATCCAGGGAATCATGAGAGTGCCCTGGTTTTGTCGAGGTTTCACCAGGCCGGCTGCGTTCACAATCCAAGAACCGATTGATCAAGAAAAGCTCTTGGAGCAGAGCAAAGAATTGGAGCTTGTGAGATCAAAATCGTCGCCCCCCTTCTACAATGCGTTTGAATTCATATCCTCGATGTCGTCGGGCTTCGACCTGTCGAACTTATTCGAGAACCGGACGAAATCGGGCTCATTGTTCACGTCCAGGTGCTCGGCCTCATCGATCATGGCCAAGCTGGAATCACTTGCCAAAAAGCTCAATTTCCGGATCGTCTGGAGCAAGGACTATAAGTTGAGGATGCAGGGCGTTTCCGAGGGACGAAAAGGGAAGTTGTCGGTGACGGCAGAGGTGTACGAGGTGGCGCCGGAGGTGGCGGTGGTGGAATTCTCCAAGTCCGCCGGGGACACGCTGGAGTACAGGAAGTTGTGTGAGGATGATATAAGGCCAGCCTTGAAAGACATAGTGTGGAGTTGGCAAGGGGAGAGTCGTGCCTGCCAGGACTAGTTTCGTCGTTACAGCACAAAGGTTTTCGTGTGTCTATATGTTACACTTAGCCAATTTTGTGTGTCTTGACCAAATATGGTTCTATGGTCAGAACCTCTTTGTACATATTTTGAAGTTATTTAGGGGTGGTGTTGGCCTCGTTACACTTCATCTTGAGCAAAGTTCTTGAGTGGCTAGTGTGTGTGGTGTGCGTTTTTGCCAGAAAATGTTTGTGGTGCATAGGTTTTCTTGGTTAGAAGATTTCGGGCCCAAAGAATTTTGATTCTAAGGTTTAAATTCTAGAAAAAGAAAGAGACAAACTAGGGAAATTCCTATCCAAATCAAATTTGCAAGAACTAAATTAATCATAGAGCAAATATTGTACACTTGTTATTTAATTCGTATTTCTTTCTAAATTATACATCAATCACATCATAGTATGTTATACTTGACATATAATTGATTTTGGTCCAACCAGATCAGATTTAAATTAGAATTTTCCAACAAAAAGTTAAAACTTTATTGTCAATGGCAACAGCTTATCTGGGAATTGTGGTGGGTGTGAAAATGGGCAAGATGAGTTAGGGGAGCGGCGTTGTTTCGGCAGTAGAGAGTGGTCCAGAAGCGGCTTCATAGTCAATATCATCAGTGCAATGCAATGGCTAGTGCGATATCATGTTATTGAAATATTATAATTTAAAAAGAGTGATCAAAAAATTAATTGAGTAAACAAAATTTTAACTCAAAGAAAAATATTAGTTACCAAATAATTTTACTGGCATGTGGCATCATAGTGAAGTGTTGTTTAGTCTAAAACAAATTGCCACAGAAGTGGAAGAGTGAGAAACAATAAGCTCAAGATTGTAAGAAATCGATGGTACATAAAATTTTTTAACCCAATTCAGGTTAAATCAAGTTAAATCAATCACAAGCTAAGTTTGATATACTTGTCATGTGATTGATCATTCTTTTTAAATTGTATATCAATCACACCACAAATATATTATATATATTATTAAATTAATTTAGATGAGTCCAAATCCAAATTGAGCTAGAATTTTCGTAGAAAGTGGTGTTGCTGTTTTTGAGAAGTCGTGGTCAAGTGACCCCAAAATCTTACCTAAAATTTTCTTGGACATCATTGCTCGTGTTCCCCCTATTTTTAAGGTAGAAAGAGAACTGCATCCACTAATTTTCGATTTTATATATTAATGGATTTATTGAATAGGTTGAAGGATTTTTTTTTTAAATATCATCTCCATTTTACACAATAGTATCATACAAGTATGTGTATCGATTAATATACATCTTCATTTCAGTTTTGGAGAAGGTTGCAAGCCAACTTTCGTCATTTAAAAATAAAAATAATACTAATTATTTGGGTATTGATGTGAGAGTAATCTTATCAAGGTTCTATAGACCTTCCTGCCAATATCTTAAATTTTTAAAATGCTCTGGATATCTAATACTTAATGAAGGTCTTGACGACTTGACCTTTAAGGTCCAAAAAAACTTTAATATGCATGAACCAACTGTGATAATTAGATCATCCCGACATCCAGAAAAATTCTTACTCAAACTATGTATAACCAAAACAAATCAATCACATAGTGAGTTTAATATACTTATCATGTGATTGATCATTTTTCTTGAACTGTATGTCACTCACACAACAAGTGTAATATACTTGTCATATAATTGATTTAAATATAACCAAAACCTGTACGGGTTAACATTTATCCGTGACATCAATGACACACGTGGAATTATACAATTAAACCCTTCCCATAAATATTGGCCCTCCAACTTAAGTTTACAACTTATACTAATGAACTTGTTTTGTATTCTCTTCATATTCATTCTCGATTACTGACTTTAGCATCCGAATCCTCAATGTGGTAATACCAATTACTTTTGGAGTAGCAACCATCTCTGAACCCACTAAAGATACTTTGTTCTATTGTCCGGAACAACAGATATTTTTAAATTATTTAAAAAAAAACATGCAATATTGATATCGTTTGGAAAAAACCATCAAAATAGCCCATCTTATATTTATAATCTCTAAGATGATGCCTACGTCTCCATCGTGGACGTCGCGATTCCGTAGCCATTATGTGGAACTTAAAACTCGACACGGATGATATCAACAGTTCCATTCCGTCTCAAAACTTCAAATCAAATAATGCTTGATTTCGAGAGAGGGTCAGTCCGACAAGTTAAACTAATTTTGGGGGTTTGTCTGAATTTTGGAGTTTGAGTCTTGGGGACTTCAATCCGTCGCGTTTAATTACTCGATCCCGTTGTTCTACATATCTACATATATATATATATATATATATATCAATTCCAGTTACCTTTTTTGGTAACTATTAACAGATAAGATTACTTCTCGTATGTATTAAGTTTAGTACGTTTGATGTTTTTTTATTTTTTATTTTTTATTTTTTATTTTTTAAGATTGGTGCAAGAGATATAGAGTTAACATACACGTGTCTGAGTGTTCTTCGTACGTAGAGAGGGAAAGAAAGTGAAATGAAATGAGTAGGAATTTGCAGCTCAACTAATTAGTTTTGGTTATTAAGTTGACTGCCAAACTAACAACATTGAAATCACCTAATTTCTCTCTATCATTTATAGTTGATGTGTAGGCATATATATGTATAGTTTAAAGACAATTTTGTTTGTGGTAAGTTTTATATATTTACTGTTAAACTTTGTGTACTTTTACAGGGTAAATTACAAGATTTTTGGCCTAATTACAAATACTTTTTATTGTTTGATAATTATTGATATTCCTTAATGTTTGATGAAGTTACGTAATTCTTGGACGAGGGATTGAAAATGTCCACTTTGTTTTTTTCTTTTTTAACAAAAAAGTAAAAAAACTATTTAAAAAAATTGACAAGGTAAAATTTTCTTCATTAATTACCCTTCTAATCCAAAAAAAAATTCAAAAAATTTTAAATAAATAAATAAAAATTATTTCGCAGTCACATGAATATTTTGGTCAGTTTATCATGAAAATGCTACAACGAACGTCATGGTAAAAATATTTTTCATGGCTAAATGTTTTAGCCACCCTACCAAAAACCACGTCTAAAGATCGTTGTGTGGCCGTAGTCATTAACTTTTGCTATGGCTATGTATTAGTAATCATGACAATTAACCATGATTAAATATTATATTTCTTCGTGGTAGTTGATTATGATCCTTGTATGTTTTGAAAATTTTAATATGTCTCACTCACGTGATCTCATATATTATAGATACCCTTCAACAAAGTTTAGAGGAACGAACGTTATCATTCAACAAACTTATTTCAATCTTTACTTACTCAACGAAGAATCCTAGATGGAAGCTATCCGACGTTGTAATGAGGTTTCTCTGTTGAATTAATTTTTAACCTAGAGATTGAGATTATTGATTATATCAGGTTCTCACTATTAGGGACAATCAAGTGGCTCAATAATGACACTTTATTCTTGTAAAAGATAAGTCATTGATCCGGTCGAATCCAGGGAATAAGAGTTCAAGAATTAGCAAAGAATAATCACTTTTTACGATCACATATTAAACTGAACGCCTATTATAATTTTAAACATTATAATCAATAACGACACTGTGATTTAAAATTTTAAATTAGATATATTACATCTAAAGCAATTATTATCACATATATATGAATACTATATGTAAGAAACCCTAATAATGACTGCACCAGAAAAAAGGCACATTTGGCAAAATCAGATTGCAGGTGTGTCAAATCTGCCTTTCAACACAATGAATTAAAGAAAAAAAATTAAATAATTACATAATTGACAAATATTTATTTAATTTACTAAGTAGAAATGGAATCTAAGACCTCTTTGTTAATCATAGAATCAACTTTAATTAATTAATCCAAGTCCAGGAGCCTCGGCCTGGACTTGATTAGGTATCTGGAAATTTCTCCTATGACAAGCTTGTTTATTACTATATTAATATATATAGATATACATATGTATTTATTTTCTTGCAATATTTTAATGTATTATGTAACATGATTTCTTGATTCATGCACAAATGTCGTGATCCCATGATGGGATTGAGATCATGCCCAGCTGTGGACCCTCTGAATCGACCATGAATTGAAGTCCATACCACTATTTGATTGCTAATGCCAAATAATCTATATAAAATACTCTCTCTCTATTATAGAGGACCTAATAATATAAGACAATGAAACAATGTATTGTTTTGACACTATTCCAACACAATATGCAATTAATGAAGACTTGTCAAGGTTTCTCAGAGTTTCATAGATGCATGCTTCGGTCATTCCTTTGAATTTGTTTGAGTTCATATGTATCTGCCTTATTTCTTAATTAATTCACAATAATTAATAAACCTGATCTCGCTTTTGGTTGGCCTAACTACCAATTAATTACTAATTAATTCAGAGACAGGAAAATTGGGTCTTGTTATTTGAGAATATATTCCAACAATAATGTAAGTAGTTTATTACCACTACAACTATGTTGTATCCTTCTTCTTTCTTTTTCTTTTCTTTTCTTTTCTTTTTTTTTTTTTTTGAATTTGTTCAATCGCATGGCAGTTTTACTTAATTACATGTCATTTCTGGAATCAAGTTTGATGTTGCGTGAGGTATTGTTTGTTTTTCACTTTGTTAGGAAGAAGAGACTTCGAAGGTTTATAAACTCCTCAAATTTTTCGTCTGCAATTATTGAGAGACGTTTATCTACATCATTAGCTCCTCAAACGAGGAGGTTGGGACAGGCAAATGGTATCATTCCCACTGACGGAGGAAAATGATACGACTTGCAACTCGATATCGGTATCTCACTGTGCGGAGGAAAATGGTATCATTCCCACTCCTTGTTTTGCAATCGATGGGACACCTACCTACATCAAAGTTCTACCTATAAACATTTCTTAATTGTTAGGGATAATTACATCCACACCTTTTAACCTTTGATCTATTTACACAATCACCCATATTTTTTAAAATTACATATACACTCACCATAAATGTATAATATTATTTATACAAACTACTCTTATTTTTTAAAAAAATTACATATATATCCCGCAAAACATCGATATAATTACATAAATTATCCCTAATTTTTTTGTTGACATGAGGAATTTCTATAATTAAGCAAATTAAAAATATAAATAATTAATATATCAAGAAATATGCATATAGTTATCCTTAATTATTAGCGGAGGATGTTATCAATAATGTAAAGACACTTGAAAAATAATTTGATATAGCATCAAACGCTCCACTAACACACATGATCAAAAGACGAGTCAGACAAATTCGACGTACAAATATGGTAGGGACTATTAGGGCTGTGTATTTCGGTGAATCGAATCGAATCGAACTGAATTTCTGATTAATCTAAAATTCGGTTCGGCAGTTTTAAAAACCAAACTGAAATTAAAATTGAAATCGATTCGGTTTTTAGGTTCAAAAAATCCAAAATTTATGTTTTTATAAATAATATATATCTATATATAATTTTGATATTTTTCAATTTTGTTCAAAAATACATGTACTGAAGTATCAAAATTTAAAAATTAAATGTATCATGAAAAGAATATTTATGAATACAATTCAAAATTTCAAATCAAAAGAAAAGAACAAAATAACAATCCATCCATTTAATTTAAATTCAAATTTAATAGTACAAGTTACAAATGTACAACTACAATATTTAATATCCAATATATAATGTATTTATTTTATATTATATTAATATTACTATATAAATATAATATATAATAATGTATTTTAATATAATATAAATAATAAAAAGATCAGTTTTCAATTCGTTTCGGTCACCAAACAATCACAAAAAAACCAAATCGAAAAACCAAAAACTGAAAATCGGATTGAATTTTTTGGTTCAATTTTTGGTTCACACCGAATTTTCAATAAAATCAGTTTAGTCGAATTTTGAACACCCCTAGAGACTACAAAGCATATTTATTTGGTACATTTTACGACCATATATACACGGTCTATTTTAATTGTTTTTTTTCCAAAATTCAACAGTAAAATAACTAAAATACTAAAATAACACTAATTGTATTCATAATTCCGGAATTTATTTGGTTTTTACAAATCCTATAAAATTGCCTCAATATTAACATATACAAACAATTAGTAGTAAACTAAATAATTACTCACATACAACTAGAACTTAAATTTATGATTTTATAATTACTAAATTTCAAACATTAATTCCAACAAGCTCTCTTAAAATTTGGCATAATTATAAATACTCTCTTATTATTTGAAAAAATTATCAATTCCCCCTCATTGTTTGAGAAAATTATCAATATTCCTATAATTTTAACAGTCATCCAACAACTTGCCTAATTCATTTGTCTTTGTTAAATTTTCATCCATTTTTTGTAATGAACTAATCAATATGCCTTACAAACTATGAATTATAACTTAATTTAAAAATTGTGGACTAAGCAGATAATTTCTCATTTTATAATTATTCAAGTTTTTTCCTTCATCGTGTTCGGTTTAAATTTTTAAATTTTTTTAAAAAAAATAAAAATTATATAATTTTATCAAATAAAAAAAATTCTGATAATTTTTTAAATAATAAAAAATATTTTTAATTATAGCAAATTTCTATCGTAATTTAATTTAAATTTCGGCATCTGCTGATAGAACGCAGCTTTTCAACCACATAAAAGTGTGTACATCATTGGAGGCACAAAGTATTCTGAGGGAGTTGTTTTGATGGCACACCCATTCAGAGGTGGTGGTTTCTTGTAGGCTGAAGGGCATTCGCCAATCATCTCTCTCCAAGTAACCCTTCCACCACAATTATGTAGCCAATAATAATACAACCCCTCAACAATTTTCACTTCAATCAATCATTCATTCCTTCCTTTGTTATTACACTATTATATGACATGTCTTTCTCTTACATTTACTACAATTATAACTGCAGTTGGGAATTGGAAAAAGTTAGAAATATGGAGAAATAATAATGCTGGAATACGTTTCATATTGATTGTACATAAAGAATTTGTTGGCCTTCTCTTTTTAGCAATGAGTCTTTTCAAGATAAAATTGTGAGGCAAGTACATAATCACAGTGAATAATATCTTATGCAACAGAGTATCGATTGAATCGCAAGTCATATCACATAAAAAAAATTTGATCCTTGCATTTTTTTCTTAATTTTTTGTTTTTCGAATTTGTATATTACCATAATTGTGAGGGAGGACGGTGTAATTAACCGTAAATAAATATAAGGTCACGAGTTTTGAATCCCACTACATATATGCATATTTATGTTACTCTATGTGAATTTGTAATAATTTATTTTTTTTATCATTAGCTGTAATTTAAATGTTATATATTAAGAAATATATTCAAGTATTGACAATATTTGAAAAAATAATGTAATTATTATTTTTATTAAAAAAAAAAAAAACATGTGCACTCAAACAAGATATTTTTTTATTTGTTTGGGATTTGATAATGATTGCATTTCTACAATTTTGAGATTTTAATTAATTGAGTCATCCAAAATTAATTTTGATCATAGTTTCTTGGCAACGTGCTCGCAATTGAGCTGCTCAAAGTTGACGGGCTGTTATATAGTTATATGTTTTTTTCTCGAATATTTTATGACAAATATTTCGAAAAATAAATACTTAAAACAGAGAAGTTATAGTTGAAATTGAATTTGATTAGACCTGAATTAAATTATGCGGCAAGTATAATATATTTATTTTATAATTAATTGCGTTCAATCAAACTATATTTAAATAAAAAAATTTCACCATGTCAAGTTAAAAAATAATTGAACTTTTTTCTAGCAATCAAATTCTGCAGACAAGAAGAATAGGACCAAAATGTTTTATGGAGAATGCTATTATACATATCAATGGGTCTGAATTTTTTAAAGCCTTAGAGAAAAAACTTGCATATATATATTTTTTTTAACATCAAATATTAAAATATTAAATAATAATTTAAGTTTTGGAATAATAAATCATATTATAATTAAATTAAATAAAAGATTTTAAGTTTGAATTTCAAGATTGGTTCACATGTATGCTTCACAAAAAAGAATATATAACACATTAAATAACTAATTAAATATGATTAGATGAATCTTGTATCTAAATTATATATAATAACTAAAATGCTTAAATGATGCAGTGTTGAACAGTAGGTTGGATGTGACTCCATACAGACCTTTTTCTTTAATAAAAATATAATATGTTTTAATTATGCTAAATGTTTAATATGAAAATGTTATCTTTTATATATAATATATTATCATCAGAAAGACAGAAACGTGCAACAAAACCCTCATCGTCAAATTAATAATTAAATCCATCAAGGGATCGACAACTCATGATTATGGCATATTAAATTAATTTTAATTAGACTAGACACATTTCCAAAATTTCATTATCAACAATAATGTCATATCCAGCTACAACAAAAAGCTACTCAATAATCTCAAATATAATTATTAATGCGTTCATATATATATATATATATATATAATTGTAGTCTTTATTGATTATATATATATATATATCAATATTAGAAGAAATATTTCATATATTAGTCATGATTAAAACAAACAGTCGTAATAAATAGTGATTGACTATGATCATGCTATGATTGTTGACCGTGCAAGGTTTTTAGGTTTGGGTGTAATATTGAGTGGGATTCAAATTCATTACCTCAAATGTAAAATATTTTATTCTAAACCATTAATATATCTTGTGGGATGAATAAAGTTCCGGTTTTTAGGTTTCAAAATTCAGATGATAGGTTTAAATATATTTCTTGGCACTTCCTCATGTGTAATTACTATTTAGCCCATCTCCTAAAAAAAGAAAAAACCGAGGAAGAACACACTAAAGGCCAGCAATTAAGTACAAGTTATGGGCCTAAAGCCCAATAGCAATGGGGTTAGCATTCTGAGTTGGGATTGGAAGGTGACCTTTTTCCTCAAGGCTTTTGACTGTATCATACAAACACTGCTTCACGGGTGTGAACTCCAACCCCAACTCCTTCAGCTTTTGGTTTGAGAATTTGTATGCCTTTTTTCTTGGATTCTTTTCATCTGAGCACCTGCACATTCAAAATAATAATCAGATTTTCCATATTTTTACTCTAGGATATTTACAACTTTTTAAAGTACATTACTACGGAAATCATAATTGGTTACTCTCATCATGTATCACCCGCCAACTCCATTCATTAACTTGAGTCCCACCAAATCAAATTCAACTAGAATTGACATCACATTTCAAATTTGACAATGACATTAGGATTAGGTGAGGACATTTTAATTCTTTCCACTACTAGCTAGGCATGGTTCAATCGTGCGAAAATAAAATGATTCAACTTACTTGGAAGGGATAGGATATTCCGGGAAGAACTTGGCCAGAATCTCCACCACCTCACTGCGGTGGAGGACGCTCTCGGCGCAGAGGTGCCGCCCTGATGCAGCCGGTGCCTCAAACAAGAGTATGTGAGCCAATGCCACATCCTTGACATGCACATAGGCTTGGATGGAGTTGGCATAAGTCTTTGCAGATCCAGTCAAGTACTTGAGTATATGAAGAACGCTGGCGTTCACAGTCCGCTGAAGCAACGGACCAAGCACCAAAACCGGGTTGATCACCACCAAGTCCACCCCAAACTCCTCAGCTGTATCCCACGCTGCTTGTTCAGCCACGGCTTTGCCGTAGCAATACCAATTCTACAACAACGGCACATTGCAGTTAATGCACAATCCTCTTAGCAATATTAGTAGGTTTCAATATTTTCTAGCTATAAACTAAAGATTATGGTGATGGTACACGTAGATGAAATGCAAACCTTGGTGTTTTTGCAGAATTCAAGGTCGCTCCAGCAAGTCTCGTCCACAACTTTATCAGGGTCTCTGTTGGGATCCATGTATATTGCACCTATTGAGGAGGTCAAGACCACACGGCTGACCTTGGCTTCTGCTGCCGCCCGTATCACATTTCTGGCCCCGTTCACTGCCGGCTCCACCATTTCCTCCTTCATTTACACACACATCAGACACACACACCATATGCAAGCTGTGATCAAACATGGGAACGCAAGACTAAAACACCAAGATAGGATAAACTAAGTACTAGGTTCGGCCGTCGGGAAAGTTGAGTTGCAATCAATATTAGTAAGTATTAGGCAAATAACATGCTCATCCATTGTATCATGTAGATAAGAGGCAAATCAGGACAAGTGACTTAACCTCCGCCATATCCCAAGATTATTCAGGGTCCTAGTTTAGGTTGATCAACTTACGTAAGATCATGAAACGATCTCAAAGAAAATTCAAAGTTCAGTTGTTCCAACTCTCAAACGTCATTTTCCATATGCATCACTAAGACTCCTACGTCAAATGCAAGCATGCTCACCACCAACTCTTACCACCTACCACCAATCACCAACACCACCGCCACCGCCACCCACCAACCACACCATCCCCGCAGCCAACTTAGGATCACATATGCCTAAACTTCAACAATCCGTTTCTCTCAACTTCACTATTCTTTATTTTTTTCAAAAACATCTCAAAACAAAACCTTTTCTTAAAATATATGACAACATGGCATCATTAGCTCTCAGAAATAGAGTAAAAAAGAGAAAATCGATCACTTCTCCAACTTATATGTAAAATTTGGACGCAAATAAAATGAAAATCATTCTTTTTAAGAGGGAGTAAGTTATTACTTGTTTAATATCTATAGACAACCACATTTATTAATCTTCAACAACATTTAGAGGAAACATCTTATAAGCTCCTACATAAGATGTTTTAATAGCTTAAAGATGTCTCTTATTTTAAAAATAAGCTTTTAAAATGTTTAAATAAATAAAGATGTTAGAGTTTATAAGATGTGTGTTTAGTATAATAAATTTTTCATATTATAATAATGACTGAAAAGTTATTAAACTATTAGAATTTAAAATTATATAAATAAAATAATTTTGCTTTGAGGGAAACACGTCAATTATATGAAGGGTAAAAATAAAATACTAACAAATTATAAATGTATTTTTATTTATTGAATATTAAGATTAGAGAGCTTATAAGATTCTTTAAATGGGCGAAGGTAAACTTTTTAAAAAGAGCTTATAAAATCTGAATAATCTTATATTAGGATCTTAGAAGCTATTAGAGAAAAAAAAAAAAAAAAATTTTGCCAAAACGTTTTCATTGTATCATATCTCTTTTATATATATTTATATATATGTATGAGGATATACTAATTTTTTTACTTGTAGGGACTATAGGAAAACATTGTCCATGTTTTGGTCCATATAAAAAATGAGGCAAAATCGAAACCAAACATTATGATAAGATTTGCCCAACACCCTCTTAATCGAAAAGACTAAAATGGAAAATGCGGAACCAAGCCTTGCTCATTTTCCAGACTATGCATTAACGTTGTGGTCCTAAAGAGAAAGAACGAAATTTTCCACACGGATAAAACGTGAAAAAATACTCTTGATAATATCCATAAATTAATAAAAATCATTTCTTTATTTCTTCAAATATTTACTCACAATCACTAAAAGTATCAGAAAGGGTACTCACTGGATCATCAGTAACCGGAGATGCAGTGTGGAAGACGCCATCGCAACCGTTAATGGCCTCCTGTAAACTCTGATAATCATTAAGATCAGCCCTGCACAGAATCAATCTCTCCTCCGCTCCCTCAAGCTCCCTTAGATGTGAATTCTTGGGATCATCTGCAACCCCCCAAATAAATAAATAAACAAAATTAACAAAACCCTACATGCAAGAACAGAGAAAAGAAAATTAATTAAAAATTGTTCCTGAAAATTTCACCTGGATTTCTGACGGTGCCTCTGACGCTATAGCCTTTCTCAAGGAGAAGTTTAACCAGCCAAGAAGCAACAAAGCCTCCGGCACCTGTGACGCAGACTAGCTTTCCGGGAACCGAGGCCATGGCGGCGTTGAGCGGCGGAGGTTGGTGGAGGAATAGGGGAAATGATGAGCGAGCCAAGAATGACAGTAAGATAGCGCGGTGATTGTGATGATGAAAGAAATTTGTGAAGCACCGCGCTGTATTTATAACTGTAAAACTATAATGCAATCACTTCACCAACCACTTTCGAATTTAAATGGAAAAGAGTTGCAACTTTGTGAAATTGTAGTTGATTTTTACACCTTTTACTTGCAACTTTTTTAGACTGTAAGTCAAACACAAATGTAGTAGAATTTAGGAGTAATTATTTTAAAAAATTATATTTATTATTTTTAAAATTTGTTTTTATTTAATAATAAGTTTCTTCATTAGGCAAAATATATTGAATTTATTAGTATTATAAATAAAATAAAATGAAAATCGATATTTAACACAATTGATTTATTATTGAGTTATTACAAGTCAAACAAATATTTTGTAATTAAACTACATGTTTATAACAGTGAAGATTTGGTCATAAAAGATATATTTAGCCTGTAATGAATTAATAATAAGTCAATTGGGATAAAAATATGAATCTTTATCCATTTTTTGGTTAGTACCATTAAATTTGGTAAATTTTAACTTTTGGGTTACTTATTTTTTAGATAAAAATAAATTTAAAAGGTACTAAATGTAATTTTTTTAAACTATTGGGAATTATGTATAATTACACTAAATATCAGGAGGTATAATTATTCCTGAAATTAATACAAGAGGGAGGGAAGATTGCTAATTTATGATTTTCGGCTAAAATTGTCTTGATCAAATTGCTATTTTTTTTAATTAGAGGAGTAAATTACCAAAATTAATTTCCAAATATTCAAAATTACCATCCTTATATTTAAAGGAGTGGTGTGCAATGTAATTGTTGTCTCGGTGCGAGTAATATTCTCTGTTACAATTTTATATGATGCTCATAATTTTATCGACTTAAAAAAACATTTCACTAGAAAGAGAGTTCTTGAAACTTGTAAGCCAATCAAACTTCTCATCTGCATTCGACTCGACACGAAGATAGCAAAATGACCGTAACTCCACCATCTCAAGTAGTCTAAGTTGGCTAACAGCGTTAGCAACTAGTGCACCCATATAAAGTAATTGGAATGACCAATTTAATCACAAGAACCCCATCAACGCATTAGAATTCAAAATTCAAATCCTCATTCAATCAAGTATTATAAGTTAACCCATAATATACTTAACTAAAATATGTTTGAATAAAACTGAGAGAGAGAGAGAGAGGGAGAGGAAGGGACAGAGAATTGGCACTCACCAACATGAAAGGGTGGCCTACTATTTTGACTATTTCCAAATCTTGTGTATATTTTGCTGAAATTCAATTGAAGCATATTTTCTTGTGTCATACGGAAATAGTAATTCACCCCTTTATATTAAAAATTTAAGCAATTTATTCTTTTGTGGTCTTAAAAAAAAAGTAAAATATCGCCCTCATGCGAGAGGTGCAACATATACGTCCTATGTGTAATTTTAATTAAATTTTACCTATAAAATGATATTTATATTCCTAAATTTGTGTCTTGGAGCGGTCTGTGAGGGAGGGGGATGTGTGTTGTGGGGTTGGACTATACATACATATGTATATTATATTATCTATACATATATTTCAAATATGTATTTTAAAAATTTTGAATATAAATTATATATGCAAATTAAATTTGGACTGTTGATTTTTTAAAATAAGATGTCAATTGTTAATTTAAATAAGATTTTATATGAATCATAGATTATTACAGATGTAATATGAACCATTGATTTATATTAGATAAGATCTAACAATTATAAAAAAAATATACAAAAAATAATTTAAAAAGAAAAATAGGTGAAGGGGGGGGGGGGTAATTTGCTCATTTTATTAAAACACATGGGGTAAATTACTTATTTCTTTTAACACGATGAGGTAAATTTCTATTTTCGCATAGCACGGGTGGGTAGTATGCATTTTGCCCTATTCTCCTTTTGCTTCAAACCATTTTATACTTCTTCATCTTTTTTTCTAATGCAAATTCTATTTAATACTCCACTACTAATTATGCATATCAAATCTTTTATTGCAAACTCTATTTTATGTTTTATTTCATTCAATATTCAGACATTATATATATAGTTTTTTTTAAATAAAATATATAATATTATCTTTATACATCTGATATGTGTATATTTAGTAACGTAAATAATAGAATATAATTTATAATAAAAAATTCAATCCGCTAATTATTACGAGAATTGGACCATTGACTCTTCCCCCTTCACAAGTTATTCTTAGGACATTGGAAGCTGCACGTCCCACCAAGCAATAAATCATCAACATATTACATACCAAAACCTCCCAAGATTTCATCTCTCCTACTTACAAGGATAATTACGCATCTCCCGAGATTTGATATAATTACATATAAATTTTATATAATTTAAAAAATTATATTTAATATTTCTAACATTTATTTTTATCTTAACAAATAAACCCCTCATTCGTTAGTCAGAATTTTAATTAAAATTTATTGATATTAGCAAAAGATTAAATAAAAATATATATTTACCTTTAATTGACTTAGTATTTATTTTTTATAAGTCAAACAAATCTTTTCTAATCAAACTACTTTTAAGATGCATCTTCACATGATAATGCATGTGAGAAAATATATCTTTTACCCTTATAAGGATATTTTTGTTAAAAAAAAAATTATTTGACCTCCAATAAATTAATAATAAGTCAATTTAAGATAAATTTGAATTTTCGTTCAATTTTTTACTAATATCAATAAATTCAATGAATTTTAACTAACGAATGAATTTATTTGTTATATTAAAAAAAACAAAAAGAAAAAAAGATCAAAAGTATTAAATGTAAAATTTCCCAACCACAAGGTATGTAGATATAATTATACAAACCTCAAAAAAGAACAATGCAATTATCCCTAGTATTAGTTTCTTCGTCATGATATAAACATACGACAATTGAAAACGTGGGCTCAAAACTACCCACCAACTAAAAACGTCCTTTTAAAAAAATTATACAGGTTAAATTACATCAACACCCCTTGATATAAAGTCTAATTACACAAACACCCAATATCTTTTATAAAATTACAAATACTCCCCTTAAGAAGGTGTTAGTATAACCCACCTTGGGGAGTATTTGTGTAGAATTTCGGTATTAAATGGGGAATTTATTTGTAACTACAAGTACAACCTCAAAAGTACTTCTAATTTTGCAAATAATAAGAGATATTTATATAATTGAACCTAACCTCAAGAGATGTTAATATAATTTACCCTTTATAAATATAAGTCATGGATCATTCAAATATAAAAAACTAATTAAATACATAAAAAATTCCGATCAGAATAAATAACTACTATAATAATAAATATATACCGAACTCATGGGACTCAAATCCACGACCAACACTGGGAACTACAAGTCAATTTAGGATCTAACTACTATGATAATATATATATACCAAACTCATGAGACTCAAATCCACAACCAACACTGGGAACTACAAGTCAATTTAGGATCTCTTACACGCATATATTCTACATACAAACGCTACAAACCATATCAAGATAATCTATCCATCGTTTCGAAAATTCCTAGATATGATCAAAACCTTGAATATTCCGCGAGGCAAAAGTACACTTTCGGAAACCGAACTCATGCTGACACATGCTACGAGAAATCTACATAATCCATGCATCAAGGGACCAAATGCAAAGAAGAGTAGCCAAATACAGCCATTTGCCAAAGTACTATGAAATCTAAGAAGACAACATGATATGACAGATACCACAGAAATGAATAGCTGTCAAAGTTGGAACAAGTCAAGAAAAGGCCAATACACTCCCCGATCTTGGCCACTTCCACTTCCTCGAACAATAGTCAAGAAATCTGCATGTTAGCATGTGTTTCGGTTCTCTTCATCGATGTTTCCTACTCTTCCTTGCCTGCGTGATGCTTTACGTCATCCTTTCTAAACACATTTGTCTCGTGCATCTCGTAGTTGGATTCATCATCCAGATGAATGATGTCGGGCACAGAATTCTTAATGATGCTGCTGTGTTCACTTTTTGATCTGACGGTAGAAAGACATTACGGGCCATCAAGATACTTAAAACTAAGCATTGGAAGTGTTGGACTGATTGGATCTCTATACTCGAATCCGCCTTTGTAAATTTCAAATCTCAGAAAGGGAAACTGACCTTTTGGATGATGAGGCAGCATGTTGTTTTTTCAATAAACCTGCTTTCCCTCTCGCAGTCTTTTCTTGAGTCCTGATAGAGTTGATAAACAAAAACAAATTCACTTTTGTCACGGGGCAAAAAGTTGTAACAAAACCGACCAAAGTGTTAATGGAGGTTACGATAATTCCAAATGGTGAATGAACATCCACGAAAAGTATGAGATCCCCTCAAACCAAAATCTAAGGTTGCCATATATATGAGTTAAAAGTTATACTTGAAATGATGAAAAAGGAGTACCATAAATTTTGACTAAAGTACTACTGCCTGAAGCAGGACAAACATGCACTTGCTTAATTAGACAAGAATGGCCTTCAAACTCCACCTCTTAGAATGCAGGAAACAAAGCTCTATTCTTTAATCATAACAAGGAATAAAGGCTCAACGAAGATACAAAATAATTGAAGAAAAACATCTGCAGATCAGATATATTTGGTACTCCTTAAATTACACTTACTTGACACGCTCTTTAGCAGGAGATGGATGGTCGGATGCTCGTTTCTGGGAGGATTTTGAAAAAGACAATCAACATTTGCAGGGAAATGTTAGCACCAAAAATGTAGGATGCAACTACAATACCACAAGGAATAACTTTAACTATTAGATAACAAATAATCAAAACAAAGAACCTTACTCGTCGAAGCTGCTCATGAGCAACCGGTTCCCATGTTTCTTTTCTCAGGTTCAAGATTTCTATTTCATCGTCATCATAGATAATCTGCAAGAAAACAAAAGGAAACTAAGCCATTAGATAAGAAGGTAACTAGAGCAATATAATGCAACGAATTCACTACGGTGGATGCATGATCTGCAGTAGTTAGTATAGTCCCCCAGTCGGAGGACTCCCTTCCTCAATTGAAAGAGTAGAATGAAGATGGAAGGAATTGCATGTTCAGAGGCTCAACAAAAAGTTCAGTTCTGAAATTCTAGTCAAAAGTAAGGAGTACTCAAGATTCATGCGTATGACAGCTAAGTAGTCAACTAAAGGAAAATACAGGAAGAAGAAGAGAAGAAGCATCTCAGCACCGTGTGCTTCTTTGTCACAGGATCAAAAGCTTTAACAGTGCCTGGATAAAACCTGCATATAATGAGTCTTGAAATTAGAAAGAAGTTCGATACGTCAAAAAGAGGCTTTATTTTGCAGTTGAGAAGGAAACAGTTTCACAGGTGAAACTTGTGGAAACCAAGTTTTATAGAAAGTGACAGTTTACTATTTCATGCAATCACTAAAGGTGTACACAGATATATTGATAGATCAATTTTATTAAAGCAAATCAGGGGAAGCATTTAATGAAACGTTTAGTTTCCACATGTAAGCAAGGCCCATTGGTAAGTAAAGCAGAAAAGTTATTCTTGCATTTTAAACCCATAATCCCAAAGTCACCTAGGAGCTAGATTATCATAAATGAAAAGAAATGCCAAATCAGGCAGCATTATCAACATTATCGGAAGCTCACAACAGTATTTTTTTAATTAAAGCAAAGAAAAAATTAATGAAATGATCTGCTTTTTCCTTTAGTCAGGCTGGGACAGCAGGGTGGCCTGCAGTTTTGGGATTTTCTAGAACAACTAAAAAGCTTCAGGTTTAGAAAACAAGAAACGTGATCCAGGTCAGTTACTATGATGCCAAGTGGTATAAGAAAATAGGATATACCATAAGATGATGTGATCACAAATAAACTACTTTAATGAGAGAATCTGAACACGTAAATACTCACATTTCGTCCATCGGCCACCAGACCTGTATCCTTAAGTTAACTAATTCCTCTCCATAATCAACTCTGGACCTCCTGGACTTCTGAATTGATAGCACACATTCCAAGATAAGGCATCTGAAAGAATATTTTAAACTTACGGCATGGTCAATTGGAGGTACCTTTTCATTTTCTTTCCTTGGGTCCTTGGCTTGCTTAGACATAGGAAGCTCCTCTATCTGCATCAATTATCCCAAAAGCAGTTAAGTCTAAGAACATGTAACCCCAAAGAACAATCACAGACATAATGTGACTACCTTGTTGGCAACGTCATCCTGTACATGTTTCTGAGAAATAAAATCTTCCCTGATTTCTTTCCTTCCGTACTGTTCTTGAGGTAACAACTCATGTTTTGCTTTCATGCGGGTATCACGAAGGATTCCTTCTTCCTTCTCAGCCCTGATATTACTCGATGCAGCAAGAGCTCTCTTACCTGTCTTCTTTGGGGCATTGTTACCTCTCTCCTTCAGCTTACTTTGCAGGATGTTCCTTTTCACAGTGGACGGAAATTGCAGATTGTTGTGCTGAGTAATCATGCTCTTTTTCTTCTTTGACTGACCCATTTTGGGTCGACTTGCTTCATAAGAAGAACGATCTTTTTTCTGTGAAGAGTCGCTTAGCATGCTCATGCTTCCCAGCTCTGATGGCAAAGCCAAGTCCTTCTTCTCCTCATTATAACCATCAGAGGATAGTTCACCGGAATACTTGCCACCTGTTGTCCCAGTATGTTCATAACCCTCCTGTGGTCTTATCACAGAACTAGGTTTTCTGCCCCTTCTCTTTTGAAGAGCACTATTACCCGTCCCTGACTTTCCGATCTGCTGACAATCTTTTAATGCCTCCACTGAATTTTCATCATCCAATTGAGTTTCATTACCATTTTTATGAGCACTCTTAGAAAGTCCATCTAACTGGGATGGCCCATCACCAACAGTCGGTGCAACTGCTTTTGACACCTGATTCATCAAATAAATGATAGTGTGGAAACAATTGCTTTAATTGCTTGGCTATTTGGATAATCACACAAAACACAGTTACAAAATTAGACATTAATGCTTCATATCATGATTATGATACTTTTCATGGAATACCAACAAGTCCAATATCGAAACGCCATGATAGACTGTCATGATTTGCAAAAAAAGTATAGGTCAAGTTCCGTAATGTTTCAATGGTAACAGAAAGTTCCAACTCATAAGTTTGTCTTTGATGTTGTATTCTAACATAATTTTGGCATGCGACCGTCTCTAGATGCATGATAGATGTTGTATTATAACATAAATTCGGCATGAGTATCTCCAAATGCATGATCAGATCTCATCATGGTTTATTTTTAGAAGAACCGAGCTTGTAGAGAAGAATTAGCATTTATTGGGGTAGTCGGTATAAAACTCATTTCCAGTATAAATATTAGCCATAAGTGTTGCCAGCTAGATTTTATGTACAGATTCCTATTTGAAAAAGACCGCCAACAGGCCGAGCCTATTACAGCAACAGGTCTAGTCTCAAGTTTTCTGTTGGTTGATGAGACAGACTTAATCATAACCTCAAAAATGTGTTGGTTAGGTCCACCCGTAAAAGGAAATAGTAAAGCCATAAATATGATATAATGACGTCCAAAGCTAAGTGTACATGCTACTCTTCTTCTAATTATATGAAAAAAATCAAATCAGTTTGCAGAAGTCAGACTTGGTTTTTTAAATCATAAGATGTCAGAAAGCATAGCGTGTCTAACTAGGTTTATCTTCATTAATGAAAAATATACAAAGGCATGCTCATTGACCCTCTGGATAACTGGAAAACTGTCACCAAGTCTCCTTTCCCATTTATCTGATATTAAATCTCAGTATTTCCCCAATGGCTTCTCTCTTCAGTCAATAAAGCAATCAATCAAGCCTGATTTGCCAGCACTCTGAATTACGTTATAACTACAGAGCAGTAAGGAAATGGACCACCTAGTTCATCTGCCCTCTCGAGGTCACACGACACCGAAGTAAAAGCTAGAAATTCCTAAATTCTACCCATTTATGTGACTCAAAGACTTTGGTTATATAAAGAATAACAATACAATTATTTGCTTAGGATGGAGCTCATTTGGAGTAATTATCAACTACTCTTGCACCATAAAATATGTGCAAACTACACGCAGGACAAAAAGAAGAAATGTGATACCCATGTAAATTGAACACTTTATAAGTTTTGGAAAAAAAAAACTCAAATGCAACCCTTGGATACCCCTTTCTGGCAAGTTGCTCATGGCCTAATTTTAGGGTGTTGGTGGGCTCAAAGACAATGAGTTCACAAACCGGAAACATGACAAACAATATCAAAGTCGATCATTAGGAGGAACGTAGAACTAAATGCGATATGGGAACCACCTCTTGAACCCATAAAAACCACCTAGATTCCCAATATCCGGCAACTGATCACAGGTTATGTCATGATGTCGCTTTCTGAAGGAAAAGTGATTGTGATACAAAGTCCCACATCAAGTAAGAAATGATAAGTGAAGACTTCATACGCTTTGACCAAAATCTCAAATATAGCTATTAGATATCCTTTTTGCTAATGCATTCAATGGGTTTGGAAGCAATTCTCATATCCAACGGGCTTGGGGCTGGGAGTGATAAAAAATGCCAGCTGTTAGTACTGTGTTCTTATTATTCTTTCCTAAACTGCCTATTGTGTAGTATAATCATTTATATTTCTCCAACTAGCCATTTACATTCTATCATAATCACCTCAAATAGTGCTGGAAATCTAAATTCCATGATCCACTTAAGGCTGCATTTGTAGCTAATACATAGTTGCTCAATTCCTAAATGTACACCTACTTGTTTTTGTAAAAATCCCTGAGTTGCTTATATGTTACCATGTATATCTTATTTATAGCTTGCACAGATCCATTTTCCATATTTCTTTGTGTTCACATTGAACGGGAAAAGAACAAGAATAAAACACATTGTAGTTTTAATAGAACAAGAATAGTTACGTTAGTTCCAAAGTATGACCAAGGCTTGATATCAAGGTATTGGCATTAACAAATGACCATCTGTGATTACACATTAAAGCAGAGGCCAGGTGTTCATCTCTTTCATCTTCCATAAACATTTGATAGTCTATCATGCAATATGATTTTTCCCATGTTCTATCAGGTTGCTGAAGCATTGATCATCTGACAAACTGAAATAGTATGGCTTAAATGAATTTGGTCCAACAGAAAGCAATGAAACAAAGCACAATTTTAAATTCAGAGACTACATGGAGAAGCACGAACCATATCATGGCATATAGAAGTAACTATTTCAGCATAATCCTCAAGAGCCAGATCCATTGCCTTCACTGCTTCTCTGAGATAAGGCTGGACTTTGGTTGCACAATTTTCAAGGACTTTTTTCCCCAAGTCCCAGGAAATAGATGAAGTATTCTGAAGGAAAGAGGAGAATACAAAATACATTTTGGTAGAAAGAAGTAGAATAAATAACAGAACAGTATAATGGATGAAATATCAAGGAAACTGCTACCTGATTGTCCATCTTGACACTAGCTAAAAGGGGCCTCAAAAGTTCAAATGATATTTCATCACTTTCTTCTATCACTAAAGTCATGATCATTTCCATGTATTTGAAGACAAGAAATGGATGATTGGACCTTCAATACAATTAAAAGCTTATTTAATAGGCATTACAAAAGAATCATAGATACAGCAACCCGATAACACACTAGCATTGCAAAGTTCAGCCACTACATTAGCGGAAAGCAAGAATCCCAACCCTTTAAAGTATACTAAAGTAACTTACCTAATATTATTGAGAAAAAGTTGGAACATCTCAACAATCAGCCCATCAGAATCTATGTCCAACAGCATCAGGGATGACCTGACTCTTGCAGTAGTTTCAAGAATCTTCTGAGCCCTAGAATAATTGCGACCAGACTCACAGGGCAAATGCTTAAATGCAATCATGAATAATCGGAAAAATACCTGTCACCACCAATAAAAACTAGTAGGTTTGTAATAGCATGATGTGTTCATAAGAAGGGAAGAATAGTTATACAATTTACACAGGAGAAAAAACTGGCCACATCTGCATACCTTCATTTCATCGTCTTCATAAGGGGGATCTGGAGCAGTTATTCTTGTGAGTTCATTAAAACAAGATGCAACTGCAACTTGGATGCTTACATCACCATGGTGCAGTATCTCATCAGTGATCAGTGCCTTCATGGCTGGAAGAAGTGCACAACATAAGGACCTCGGCGGCTTTTGCCATACCTTGGCTAAAAGGATCTCTACTTCCTGAAAGAACAGAAGACTAGTCATATCCACCTAGCTACAAACAGGATGGGTAAAATGAAGGAATGGAAAAATAACTAAAAGGTCAAGAAAATATAACAAAGTTGGTGAAAAATGTTGTATACGGTAATATCAAAGGGGAATGATGTCTGTAGCAATCACCAAGAAAGAAAATTTCTCTCTACTATCAACAGTAAACAAGCTATTTTGGATCGTAAGGCAAGCTACTATTAATGCAGTTTTTAGTCCTCAAAACTGATAAAGCAGCAAAGAAAATTGGAGATGTCTGTAGCAATCACGCATGAAGCAGATTTCTCTCTTCTGTCAACAGTAAATGAACTATTTTGGTTTGAAATGCAAGCTGCTACTAAAGCAATCTTTAGTCCTCAAAACTGATAAAGCAGCAAAGGAAATTGGAAATCAATCAAAATATCCATCAAATAAGCACTTTCTACGCAAGTGCCAGTTGCATATAGTCTAATGCAAGTGGATCAACATAAAAACAGGATAAAAAACAAGTTTTTATGGATAATATTTTTAATGCATAACCATTTTCAATCAATAACGAATCGCTTTACATTTCTTTAGATGATTGTAAGTGTGAGAATATAAGTTGCAGGTTTGTCTAATTTTTTTATATGTATTTGTTGTTCCGACAAGCAATATATATTGTAGCACATAGAGAGAATCCCACCACTACCACCACCACCACCACCACCACTCTTATCTACAAGCTGATTCAATCAACTTTAACCATAAGGAGGAAAGATGTTTCTGAAACTCGCAAGTCCATGCTTTCCAGAAGCATCCTATCATCAAGAACTAGAAACTATATGAAGGCCATACAATTAACCATTGGCAGCCCAGAGTGGTTACCAACCCAATCAAAACACAAAGTTGCACGAGCAAGATACATCAGAGATTGAAAAAATTAAACAAAGAAACAAAAATTCAGTCTGTATGTCTGCATTGATCCTCCACCAATATACAACAACTACAAATCTGAATAAGGTAAGAATGCAAGCATAAAAACTGGATCTTTAACACAAATAGGAAACTCCCACATATGCAACAATAATTAGACCATCTAAACATGCCGGAAATTCACAAAAAGGGAAAAAAACATGTGAATAGAAAATTGGAATTTCACATATTAAATAGGAATTTGAACGAATAGTTCTCCTGCATGGCATAAAATACAAGATTCTCCACACATTCACACAAATGGTCCCCTGTGTCTCCACATGAACCAGGATTATACACATAACAACATTAAAAGCACATAGACACAAGCCCGAATGGATGCGTGAGCCCATAAAAGGTAAGCTCCATACCCCAAGCAGGATGAGTAGCTCATCAGTTGATGAAGGAAGCGCGAGAAGCCTATCGCCAGCACCAACCAAGTCATCCTCAAGCGTTTTCTGGGAGACTTCATCATAACTAGCAGACCCCATTTCTCCAATTCACCTGTTAAAAAGGAACAAACAGTAAGAAAAAAGAAAAGCCAAGAACACACACACACAAGAATCAAGAACCCCAGCAGCAGCAGCAACCCACAAAAACTCTCTTATTCAAAATGCACTTCAATTTTATGATACACACCAAAAAGAACAAAAACTGAAGCTCAGACACAGCCAAAACTAATGATGAAATGGTGGGTGGAGTAAAAGAGGGGTCTTTTACAAAATGTCTTGCATGCAGAGCCCCTCTTAAACCTCCACCCGGATTTCGCCTCACCCCATCAATTACTACTAATTCTTGGGTTTCAAATCCGTGTATTACAGATTACAATTCTTTTCCCCTCCTCGCTGATGTGTTCGTTTCTTTGTGTGTGTGATTAGAGAAGCGGATTAATGCAAAAACTACACACAATCTTCGCTTTTTTACTGTCTGTTTGTCATGTCTGAAACTTTGGGGTCAGCATTGCTGAGCTGCAAAGGGGCCTTTAAAGTGTTTGTTGTAATGAGGAAGAAGAATTACGTAACTGCCCTTGGGGTCTTAGGAATTTGTACAATTTGTAGATTTTTTTCTTTTTTTAAAATAAAAGCAATGGTCTTAGGAGTTTGAGGGTGTTTTTTGTGGGTTTGCTTTTGTATTTTCCTCATTTCTAAAAGAAGAAAATAATTTTGTTCTTTATATTTATGTAAATATCTTTTAAAAAATTAAAATCTATAATTTAAATTGAAAATTTTAATTAAAACACTTAAATTAAATTATATTGTATAAAGAATATTTAATTAATTTTTTTGTATAAACATAAATCAAAGTTTCTAGCTCAAATCAATTTTTAAAAAATATAAATCAATTTAATATAAAAACTTAAAAATAAAAAAAATTTAAAAAAATAAATCTAGGAGGCGGCGGCGGCCCCAACTCTACCAACGCGGTCGCCTAGAGCAGATGTTGGCGACCACGACGATGGCCACGACGTATTTTTGGGTTTTTTTTTTAGTTATTTTAGGATTGTTTTGATCTGATTCAAAACGGAGGCGAGGGCAAGGTGAGGGGGGCAGCATTGGGGTGACCGAATGTGCCTTATATTCAATAGTAAACATGAAACTTTATTTTCAATAGTATTATGACAAACAAATTAGCAAAACGTAAAGAAATTAGTACTAAATCCTATTCTAACGTGTCACAAAAATAATCACAACTTAATTTAAATAAAACATTATTCCATATCAGCTAGTAAACATGGCCTAGTACTCCTAACTACCTATGTTAGTCGAAGTAGGCACTGAAAGATACTGATTTTCCACCTCTATCTTCTCACCATTCCTCTGCTTATAATCCAAATAAAATAAGGAATACACCACATTGTTGAAAAAAATCGTCAGGCAGAAAAGAAGTGTTGACAGCAGCAGGAAGCCAAATTGTGTGATCAGGCCATTCCCGTCATCATCATCTGTAGATATAACATAAAACAGGACATACACTGGAACACTCAGTAGTATTAACATGAGCATCAGACAATAACCATGGAATCTTCCCTGTCTAGTGATTTCTCCGGCGCGTCTAAATGCCGTTTTCCAGTGGCATTCATCCTCCACACTGGAAATGACCATCACAAGGTTACAAATGGAGGCTAAGTAGGGATAAGTTAGTGCAGAAACAACTCCGATTATAGTAGTTAATCGGGTTAAAATCACGGTTACACCAAAGAAAGCAGTCATGAGAAATGAAATATAGAGCCCAGAAACAAAGAGATTTTTCCATGTTGATTTAAGGGACAGCAAAATGTCCTGCAAGCCAAGGGATGCACTCTGGTGAGCTGAGACAGATGCAGAAGTGGTAATAGCTGAAGCAACGAGCAATAGAAGAGAAAAGGCAAATGCAAAAGGGATTTCTATTGCCACAAGAGAGATTAAATCTTGATGATCTAATGAGGAGTTTTCATAACTATCCTCCACCTTTGCCATTAAAGGAGTGACTATCAAAGAGTGTAGCAGAACAAGAATGAGAAAGGAAAACAGGATCAGAACAAATACTTGGCCCATGACTTTCTTGTTTTTGAGTGGAAAATATATGGCTTTTCTAATAATGCTACTGACTGAGGGAGAGGGAGATGGAGATGATGAGGGTGATTTCATGTTGCAAGATGGGGTGAGTGGAATTCCTTCTCCCATGGCTTTACTCTCTGCTCTCTAGTGCTTCTTTAGTTAGGCTGAATCTCTTCTTTCTAGACAGCATCATAACTTATATCAGTATCATAGAAATTTGTGGGGAAATGGTGATGTTGGTGAGGTGTTATTTGGGCAAACTAAAAACTTGAGTGAAGTGAGGTAGCTGTTATTCGGGGAGGGTGGTCTGATGAGGGACTGAGAGATTGTACCTTTTCTTGGTGAATGGAAGCTATACCTGCAATATTATATAGTAAATGCAGATCATAATAAGACATTAGATTTATAAAGAAAGGTTGGCTTCTTATGTTGATATACTAATATTTCCAATCAACTCAGAGTTGGTAACAATGAATCATCTGCCATGCTCACATCCTAAAATTCAAATTAACAATGCAAAAATGTAAAATAGCATGAAGGAACCGAAGCAAATTCAAACTCCAAAAGGGTTTTGAGACATAATATCATATCTGATATTATGATAAGTATAATTATTTAATACAAGCCCAAACCATACTCCAAACCAAACATAACTTAGTTCATGCAAAGTTAAAAACCAATTCAAGTCTCCACACAAAGAAACTAAAACATTCATAGAATGTCATGAAATTGTCTCATTCTCCAAAGTCCAAACCACACGCTTATTTCTCACAATCCTTTAACCAGATTCCAACTCCGAGCTCTCAGACCTCCTGATCAAGCAAGCTACTTTGCACTTTCTTGAAGCGCTTCTTGGCCATCATCATCATTTTCTTCTTTGCATCAAAGTCCTTTGCAGCTGCTTTGACAATGAGATTTCTTATTTCATAGAGCTCCTCGAGGGCCTTCTCCAGCCAAGAAGTGTCTATCTCTCCCATCTGTGCAACTGGTGCAAGAACCATCATATCGTCCAGGTCAACAAGGACGGTATGGAAGTCGTTCTGTACTATCTTTTTAACAACATCACAGACGACCTCAAGCAGAACAGCAGTGATTTCTGGGTGCCTCATGAATGGGACGTTG
Source organism: Sesamum indicum (assembly GCF_000512975.1). Classification (NCBI taxonomy): domain Eukaryota; kingdom Viridiplantae; phylum Streptophyta; class Magnoliopsida; order Lamiales; family Pedaliaceae; genus Sesamum; species Sesamum indicum. The sequence continues at coordinate 13,822,787 of NC_026147.1, forward strand.
GAAGCAATATCCCCATGCTTAGCAAAAATACGACGAACCATAGGTGCAAAGGCAGGCCTCACTGGGTGCCCATCAACATACTCCAACTCGATAATCGGGATTACACGTTCAATATATATTGATGTGCGGCGAAGTGCTCTCGGTCTTCTCACATATGTTACAGTTCTTGAGGCAGTCCTGTTATATAGTTCCATCAGTGTCAAAGCAGGCGGATGGCAAGATGTCACAAGTTTTGTGGAGATTTAGTTCTATGTTATCAGTAATTAATCTAAAATAGATCACAGGTTTGTCCCTAGTCACCTATCTGATCCCGTCTCAAAGATCATTTAAGGTAGTTTTACTAGAAATTGAAGACCATCATGTATTCTTCTATTCATATTCTCAAATAAAAGTTATAGGAAGAAAAAACATGTTCTAGTTTAACTAATACTAAATTATCGTGTTAAGATACACCATACCATCAGCAGCTAATTGGTAATATCAAGAATAGGAATAACTAACTCAAAATTGAAAACTGAGGCTTGATATGTGCAGTTATCACCTTTTAAAAGAAATAGAAAAGAAATCCACTGATTCTACATTTGCATACTTACATTCTGGAAACAGCAGCAGCATTTCTCTTACGGATTGCACGACCCTGTTGAGTACTTAAGAGTAAGATATGGCACAAATTCTGACATGAGGAATTTGTAGTAGATGCAGAAAGTAGCTCACCTCATCCCTTGATTTTCTTTTAGCATCCCTTTTCGTTTCATCATTTAAGGCTGTTTCCCTTCCAACATCAATCTGCAGAATAAACAACAGTCTCAAGACCATCTTATTTGACTGCATAATTGCATATCTGTTGCCAATCTTTCAGGAGTGAGAGCCTGATACTGTTAAGTTACAAGCTGCATTCACTCTCAAAGATGGATACCGGTACCAATAATTGGTAAGTTATATCCACCTTTCAAGAAGAGAGATAAGAAGCTTGTAGTTGAACCTTAGCCATGAGAATACCTCTAGCAAGGTTTCAGGGTTAAGGTAGGATTATGAGCAAAACATTGTGCCTATCCTCTACATCAAACCTCATCAAGAACAGGATGAAGAATCCAACCATCAGCTGCTGTGTATTCTCTAGTAAATTACACTCCTTGACAACATAGCATCAAAAGATAATATGTGGTGAAATAAAAAGGCATGTAGTCACATATAAAGTAATATAAGAATTAAGATGGATAAGTTATTGACAGTCACAATTTTTCCCAAGCACAATACCCTCAAATAGAGTAAAAAGAAAAGTGTAGAAATGAAATTGGGAGACGCAGCACTTGAAGACAGGGAGGAGATCATGGGAAGTACAACTCTGTATTGACACTTGTTCTACATTTTTAGAAGTCTGAACATCTTATACACCTTCACATCAGTGAAAACATGTTTGCTTCATATTTTCATAGAAAATATATTGATTTGACACCACAATCCAATATAAAACACCATTTCATTAATTAATCCAAACATATTCTCATTTCACCAGAAAACCTATACAAAATTGAAAATACAAACTGAAAATGAAAACATAAACAAACAAGCATGTTTGTCCAAATAATCTGCAAAGGCAATTAAGGTCATTGAATCAGAAACCTCACTTTAATCTTAAATCTAGTAGCGTACGAACTAACAGCCAGAAGTATCCCACTCTTTCTCAACTATCCCCAATCAATTTCTAATTCTTCTAACTGTTTGGTAAAAAGACAAAGAGATCCTTCTGAATATAATCAGCTCTGATAGGACATGTCCAGAAGAAGAAATAAGGAGGTATCATAAGCAACTGCAAAGTTAGTAAGGAGATCATGTCTGCTCTAAATTAAAAACAGAGCAATAAAGCTAACTGTCGAGTGATAATTTCCTAGAAGATCAATCTCTTTTCACTAAAACATTTGCTTTCATATCATTCATTCAGCAACAGAAATCGAGATGATCTAAAAAATCACCTTCTTATTTTTCGTACTCAAAAAGTTAAATCATTTATACAGTATCAACTATCAAACACACATTTTAATACATCAAACGGAAACAATGAATCAGCAGAGGAGATTTACTACTCTTGGCAATGGTTACCTAGGCAAATTCTGATGTGGGCTACAACGCATCCAAGTTTGTACGAATAATCAGCAGAAAAATCATCAATTAGTGGAGTAAAAAACTTACCATTCTTAACTTTGTATCAGTTTATCACGAATCATTAAAAGAAAATCTATTACAAAAACCACCAAGAGCCAAATATTAACTCTGGGGCCAGATCCATGAAACTCATTAGATATTCATGTGATTGAAAGAGAAAGATGAGGGATTCATCCCATATTTGCAAGAGTCAGAGAAAGACGGACGATAAAGAAGAGAATTTCCACCTGATCCTGATGGAGATCTCCCTCCAACATCTCTGAGGAAACAACATCAGAAGTCTCATGTTCAGACCCTTTCTCCTCTGTAAAACCCAAACTTGAAGAAGCCATTCCTCTTTGTGTCGAGATCCAGAAAACCAAGAGAAACCTCTACTCGGGGTAGCGCCGCTGCTGATGCAAGACCCACAAAGGAAAAAATATAAATTTCAGAACCTCAATTCAAATGCCCTGTGAAATTGAAATGACCAGTGGTTTATGTAACGCACAAGGTTTGACAGAGAGGCATCACGAGATATTACTGAAATCAGATTACGGATTTTCTGAAAAGTGGGAACCATGCACGAGAGAACGCAAAACGTGGCATTTGTCATTTGTGAAATTATTTCAAATTCGGTAGGAAAAATCCAAGAAATCATGGTAGGATAGTTAATGTCCAGAACAGCAAGTATTGGCACCTACTCACCTAGTATTGTGTTTTTATGTGCACAACGTCAAAATTTTTAACTTTTTCCCCCATTTCCTAAAGTCGTCCATTAAAGTTATTCTTAAATATTCTTCACAAGTTTTCAATTTGTGCTAATCTTTAATACTTTTCTTCACAGGTCATGTCCGCCTGCATTACCTTAACTTTCTTCCTTTATGTGTTTTCTCTATCTTGATTTTCTTTTTTATATTTTGCGCCTTTGCTTATATTGCTAGTTATATCATCACCATTTGGTTCAAAATTGTGTCAAATTTTCAGCTCTAATAGAACTTCAGGATCCACCAGCCTTTTGTTCTGGATACTTCATTTATATGCCGATGAGGCCAAAACTAATTACTAACTAGTACCAAAACCCTTCACATAATTCCTTCCCCAATCCCCATTAACGAGGCTTTTCAGCATTGCAACTGTGAAAAGATTTTCTGAATGTAAAATAAATGTTAGGGGTTTTATACCTCAAGGAGGACGAGTAGTTGCACATCAATAGATGTCAACTCATCTTCAAGCTCATTCTGTGAATCATAATTAGTGGAAGCACCCATTCTTTGCTTCACAAAACAAAAGGAAAACACAAGATTTTAATTAGCTATATTGCTCTGGCCTTTGGGGCACATAAGTGAAGTAGTCTTTTCCTGCAAAAGAATTTTTTAGTGGCTGTTAAAACAGAATTAGCAATTTCCAAGATTTTAACAGCCAGCTCCTTCCTCCCTGCCAGATTATGGATGACTGAAAGATTTTGTTAGAGAAGTACCTGAGCGGCAACATTGAAACGAAATAAAATCAAAATATTTTCCAAGCTGGGTGTATTAATTTAGATAGAAGTCAAACACATGGGATTTACCAACCTACAAAAGGAGGGGGAAAACGGTAAGAGATAGAGGAAAAAAAGTGGTCCGAGGGCAGTTTATGCCTGAGAGTATACGAGTTCAAGAGAAGCAAATACCTGTTTTTCTATCTACAATAAAACAATCTTCTGAGCCTACTGGAACATCTGGATGCATCAAGTTTGGCACCGATTATGCTGCCTGTTGGAGTTCATCAGTGAGCTTGAGTGGGTCTTCTTCAAGGGTAATAACACTGTTCTTAAGATTTCCACCTGAACTAAACATACTTGGAACATTAAATGAGATGTTGATGTAAGACATAAAAGTGCAACAGGTAAACTCCTTCTATCAATTTCTAAAGCTCAGAGGATCCAATATAGATACAACATATACCAATACAGGGATAAAAAAGAAAGCACAGAATGCAATACGGACAAGTGAACAGACAATTTCCCAAAAAAAAAAAAAGAACGTGTTTTTGAAAGTTGTGTGCAGAATACTAGCACATTTGACAATGACTTGTCTTTAGAGAATTCCTTGATTTGTAAGATTATTATTAAAATGCTTTCAGCACATCATAATCTCAATTTGGTAAAAATATTCAAAACCAAAATAAAGTAGTTATTGTAAATGAAGCATTTGCTTCCAAGTATGCAACTCAATCAGTAATAACAACTCATGTTGATGTCAATTATTTGCAGTGGAAAAGGAACATTAAGTCAAGCCCAAGTGAATAACTAGAGAATGAGTTTTATTATCATCAATGAATCGTTACAAATGTCAAGACATAGAAGATCTTTGCTAATACCATAGCTAAATGTCATCTCGCAAAATTTTCAGTTATTTTCACTTAAATGAAGCTGAAAAGTTCATTAACCGAACCTTGTCCTCCCATACTTGCATTTTACAACCAAATCACCGGAAATAAGTGAGAAAGAGTTTGGTTTATCTGTAGGCAGAAATTGAACGCAATCACTTCATCCAAATATCATGATACAAACAACAGAATGACAAGAGTTAACAATTGAAATACTGCTCATATTAAGAATGTAAAAGTGGAAACTTAACCTTCCGAATATTCTATAATTTCTCATAAAGCTGAAGAACAAGGTCAACAATAGCATTACAGCTGCGGTTATCAATGTTGGCCGGACCTGCTTCACTCCAATCCCTAATCCACTCGAAATCCATTACTTCTTTCCATTGAAGCGCCTTCACAACTATAAATCACCATAGTCCATCAACCAAAAAATAATAACAATAAAGCAACTGAAAAACTAATGACCTAACCAGGAAAAGAAATGAAAAATTAAAGACACCTCAAGTTCTTCATAAATTAATTGTACATGGATGAACACGAAGTTGATACCTTCGATTTCATCCGGGGCAGCGGAGAAAGAAGCAGTCATGGTGGTGGTGGGTTGAAAAGTGATAGAAACGGCGGGATAAGACTATAACAAGATGTCTTGTGGAATTTGGTTGGGAGAGGGGTCTCACTGGAAAACGGAGAGAGAGATTTTGATATCATGTTGTTAATTACGTATTACTTTATATTTTTATAAATTCAAAATTTAAAAATATATAATCTTTACTAACATCTATAATCTATAAACATATACATATATATAAATACTTCTACACTCACGATTAGTCGTTTGTGATGCTGCTACATTAATTTTTAAATATTAAATTATACCTTTAATTATATAATTTTAAAAATTAACCGTAACTTTTTTTTAACAAAAGTGACTTTTATGTTATTTTAACACCACTGCATCAATTCTTTTATTTTTTTAATGTGATTTGTTGATTCAAATATTTTACTTATAATATATTTTAAAATTTAAAATATTATTTATTATATGTACGTATGAACAATGTTTTGACTAAAAAAAGAATATAAAATTAGGCCTGAAAATGAAGCGAAAGAAAATAATTGCATAGTGCCTGAAAATGAAGCGAAAGAAAATAATTGCATAGTGAGAGAAGAGAATAAAAGAACTGCGGAAAGTATTCATGCAAGACCATGACAGCAAACACTCTCATCAAATTGTACATAGTATAGATAACTGAAAATTTCGACATGTATAAATAACCATTTCATGATTTACGTGTTCCTAACTCATTAATATGTATTTTGACAAGAAATTTATTATTTCAACAGAAGTATTTTATATATATCGCATTTGCACACGGGTCGAGTGTGCGTTTCCGGCTTGTACATACTAAAATTGAACCATTTTGCTATGTCGGCAGAAATTAAATGAAGAGTCATTAAAACACAGCAGACGAGAACAAAATCCAGAATACAGACATATATATATATATATATATATTTACATGCACAACTCACAACCCAGACCAATGTCCTGAAGTTGATTATACAAGAACAGCATCTCATCAAGACAGCATGTTCAGTAGATTTAAGAAAATAGACGACAGAGAAAGCAGTAGACTCCATATTCAAAAGAGTAGCATTGACAGAGCCTACAGAAGATCGTCCAATCGTCTCTTCCAGAAGTATTCTTCTGACTCGGACTCAAGTATGTCGTCATCAATTTTCCGGCTGACTAGTCGTATAGCATTCACCCGTTTCTCGGCCTCTTTGAAATGCTCCTGTGCGAGAAGCAGCTCAGCCTGACGTTGTTTCAACTCTTTAGCGGCTGCCTTAGTGATGAGGCCAGTTTTTACCTTTGTTTTCTTGAGCTGGGAAGACTTTGCTCTGAAGGCTGCAACTTTACGGACATTTACTAAATGCTCTTGCAGCCATGATACTTTGATTTTGCTAGCTTCTACATCTGAGACTTCGCTTTCCATGGCTTCAAGATCAGATAAAATGGCTTCAAAGTCATAGAATTGCAGTCTCTGGACAATGTTACATATTACTTCAAGTAGAGAAGCTTTGACAGATGTTGATTTGTACAAACAATGGGCTGCAATGTCACCGTACTTTGCAAATATGGCCTCGAGTACTGGTGCAGTAGCGCTCTTGACTTTGTAGCCATTGATATTAACCAGACCGTCATCACTCAGAACGGCTGATACTTTGGGATCAATAGGTTCAATACCAACCTCCAGTTTCGGCACTTTCTGATTCTTGGACCTGGGAAATTAGCCAATCCAAGAAGCTCATGGTTCAACACAACAAGAATCACCAAAAACAAGCATTTGGAGCCTCTTTGTACAGATTAATTTTTTGAAATTTCAATACATAAGGCAGCTTTGAATGTAAAGTCCTATGTAGGTTGCACACTTACAAAAGAGGACTTGCTCCAGCAGGCATAAGATCAAAAGTCGGACCCTGTCGACGAAAGTTAAGTTGTTAAAACAACCACAATGGGAACATAATAAAATCATTTAACTTTTTTCTCTATGAAGTTTCAATTCTTTTCGTCCACACACTGAACTTCAAATGGTTATACTTTAATTACTGGTATTTCTCAAAGCAAACACACTTTCACGTATAGACAGAGACGCTCAGTGCAAGGAAGTAGCTACCTTATGCTTTTTTGCCGCGTGCCAATGAGCATCCATGTCACTATCAGAATACCTGCACATAACTACAGAAGTTATTGTTCTGTCCTCAACGATTTATACAAAGACTGATGGCAGGAAGATTTTCAGAGTGGGCTCTGATACCTCCAGTCGAAATATAAATACCACTACAATCAAAAAATTTTGTGGCATGTTCTTTGGTAAAGCAATCAATTGCCTTAATGCATAAGATGCAGTGAAAGATATTTCATCTTTGTGTGCAAAACTGGAAGCCAACAGCCTCCAGCCAATATCTAAAAGCACTTACATAGAAGATGAATCACGAGCACGTGCTTTTTGGGCCTGTAGCAGACATATTTAACAATGAAAGTTAAAAGGATATATAAACTTGACATAGGGAAATATACTAATATATTGAAATGCCTACTTGATCAAGGGAAATGTCTTCAGCTGTTTCTCTATGATTTCTCAGGTTCAACATTTCTTCAACACCATTAGTATAGACCACCTAAATAGACATAGTAAAACAAGGTGAAAGAACATCAGAGAATGTACATACTTATATGTTAAATGACTAAGACAAGAAGGTGGGTAGGAAGGGTGATAAAAGGATTAGGTGGTATGAAATAAACTGAGGAAGTACATCAGTCAAAAAGGGCTGGTTTGCAGCAGCCAACTTACCAAATGCTTTTTAGATGAAAGGTCATATGAAGCAACAACCCCTTCAGAAAACCTGCAAAATGGGAACTACAGTGAGAAAATAATGAAAAAGAATACTTAAGGTGAAAACAAATCTGAAATCAGTTAACAGGTTATGGAGGGTCAAAAGGAAAATGGAAGAGTTGGGGGAAGTGGTATAAGCTGAATAGGATGCATGTCTGCAAATTAGACCCCTTAGCAATAACTAGGAAGTGCTCTGACACAAAAGTGGCCAATATTTTAAAACACTCACGTCTTGCTTTTGGATCGCCAAACCTTTACTCTGCAGCCAACCAATTTTTCACCATAATCTTTGACATTATCTGTTTCCGGAGGCCTGGACTTAAGAAACTAATTAGTGAATCATTTGAATACAGAGAATTCTCCTCTTAACAGAACAGAAACTACAAGCATTCATAAGTTACATTGTATTACAACTCAATGTCATTCTTTGGAAGAAGCAAAGATGTTGCAGCAATAAGATATTCAGGATTAAAGCAAGATTATAGCCTTCAAAGCTTCATTGTTTACAGCTCTAAATAAAATAATGTCACTTCATTATCTTGAATGTTAAGACTTAGAGTATGTCTTAGAAACTCAGAACTTCAGCCAGATTTTAGATTAAGATAAAAGGAAAAGGAAATTAGTCCTCTCTAATTCCTCACTTCCATTTTCCAATCGCAAGGTAACTAATCCCTCCACATTAAGGGAGAAAAGGGAAAAGCAATATACACAAGGTTCAGTGAAACACAATTTGACATATTTTTCCAACCCTCAAATTATAGTGTGAAGTGTAAACTATATTAAAGTTCAAACATATATATATACATAGTATGTATACATGTGTTGTATATAAATGTGCGCATAGTGTACTTGTGCTGTGCAAAGATTTATAAAGAGAAAGATACTGAAGTTGGAGCGATGACGAACATTGAATACTGTGACATGTGGACAATGGTGTTGCAGGAATAAACAAACTATAAGAAATTGAAAGTGCATTTTCATGAGGAACACCATTTCTTACCTATTTTAGGAATTCTTTTAATTTTTATATAAACCCTAAAATTTAAAGAATATGAAAAAAAACCCATTGTGTGGGAAAAGTGCCGACACGCCATTAGTTGTGTCCCCTGCCATATCCGTGTCTCATACATGTCTGACATTGCACACAGTGATTTTTCAGAGTGTCTGTGCATTATAAATTAGCATATAAAAGGCCAAACAGCTATCTCTGAAACACTTACATACGGAAAGAAGCTTGAGCTGGACAGTGTTTTTCTGTGCCCTATAGTAAACAAAAAAGGTAATGAGCAAACACGCATACTACTTGAAGAGAGGAACCACCACGAAGAGAAGCATTTTAACGTTACTGGTTGCCTACTTCATGGGCTAGAACATCTGGAAGTGGTTCTCCGTAGTTTCTTTCCCTTGGTTTCAAAATTTCTTCAACACCATCAGTGCAAACCACCTTATAGCAGTCGATAAGGAAGTAAAAAGTCAAGATTGATGGCTACATCATACTTTATAACAAATAAAGAGATCTTGAGTACAGAAAAGAAGGAAGAGAAATAGCTAGACAGTTTGGGCTGCCTAAATCCAGTAACAGAAATACCATGTAGCCATTAGAACTAAACGGATCAGATAGAGTCATTACCAAGTTCTTCCCTGAATGACCGTGCAAAGACACAATCCCCTCACAGAACCTACAGAATAGCACACTGAATATGAAAAACATGCATAGCAACTGATAAATAGATAGAAACCTTCTATAAAAAAATAAAAATCGGTACATGGGACATCCAAAGATTAACTATGCAAGCCATGAGATAAACAAGGTGATATACACCGATGGATCATGCAAGGCATGGAATAATGGTGAACGTTAAAGTCAAAAGGAAAACACCAGATACTAACTGAAAGCAGCTGTATTCAAAAGCACTCACAATTTGTCTTTTGGCCACCAGACCTTTACCCTGCAGCCAACTAAGTTCTCATCACAACTTTTGAAACCACTCGCCATTCTAACTGCCCGAAAAACAGCAAAATATAGCACTGACTTATGAAATGTCTTATTACCAATTGAGTCATAGAAACGGACACAGACACTGACAGAGACGGTAATGTCACTTAGAATCATATTTCTACCATTTATGAGCTGATTTAGCTACAAATATTCTCATACCTCTAACTGAGACTGTAATTGAACCTCTAAATCCCCATACCACATAACCTAATACATTCATTCCCCACCCCACATACTGCATACGAACCCAAACAAGCCATGTAGTGATCTCAGTTGAAACTTCACCAAAAAATGTCAGGCAAATCAAGCCTTTCCCAGCCATATAATTTTCTCAAAGTACCAAACGGATCCAAAATTCCAGCCCAGAACGGGAAAGTAACAATCTTTCTTGGCAATATCTTTGAGCTTCAAAGTTCATAAACCCATAATCAGTGCCCACAACAAAGTCCCATGATTGACTTTTCTTTTCCTTTCCAAGTAAAATGGGGGTAGAATTCTTGAACCAATTCCTCAGCCCAACTCCACAAGACTGAAGCAAAAATCCTCCGTGAAATATGAAAGATTGAACACGAAATACATAAACTAAGAAAAAGAAAAAAAAAACCATAGAGAGTAGATAAATTCTTGATAAACAAAGTTCATATTCAATTGTAGAAACGAATGCAACACCTTCTGTCCAAGCTGCAGCAGAAGCGCCAGAGATATTTCACTACTACTACGATAGAATCGGCAGCATTGTCTGGAGAGGATATGTAATGTTGCTCAAGCCTCAAAGCAAGGAAGGTAGTTGATAGAAATAAAATTCGTGAATTTTCACTTAGCCCCTTCAGGTTTCTGCTATTGACGCTTTGAGCAGTTTCACTTTAAAACATTACAATTTGATACCACTAAAGGTCCATCTGAATACTGGTCAGTGGTCAATAAAGAAAAGTATCAAAGAAAAAATAAAAAGCATAAAGCAAAAGAATTAGTGTGTTTTAAGCAATACCTTTTTTCTCAATGTTTTTCTCACTAAATATATTAAATTTAATTATTTTTTTTAGTTTAATGCAATTTTCCCCTTGTAATATTGCGAATGAACAAATTAGCCCTATAAAAAAAATAGCAAATCACCTTCCTATCCTTTTCAAAATAGAGCAGTTTACCCCCTCCTTCAAGGGGTTAAATTGCGTTATTTTAAAAGAACACGAAGATAATTCAGTATTTATTTTACATGGGGTATTTTGCACATGCCTTATATAACATGAGGGGTGCTTGTATTTTTCAGCGTTCTTTTTTGAATTGATAGAATAATCAAATTGATACGCTAATAAAAATCATATTATTTTTATAATTAACTATCAAGGACTATGATATGAGTTATTTGGATAATAAAATTTTAAAAAAAAAATACTTGTATTAGTATCCCATGTTTACTTTGACTGTTTGAATTAAATAACTTAGCCCACATATTTAGGTGGACTGAATAATTTAAAAGGAATAATAATTTGTACTGAATTTAAAGATAAAAAGTGAACCTTCATAATATAAAATAAACACTTTATATAAGATATATTGAGCAATTTATTCAATATAATAATATAAAGTAAACGGGCCCAAGTAAATTATTGTTTCAGGATAGATAAATTGTATTTAACAATACAAATATTTAGCATTATCTTTTTGAATTTAAAGAAATATTGTAGCTCGTTTAAATTTATAGTAAAGTTAGTGGCAATAATATTTCTTTAGTGCCTAAATAATTATAAAAAAACTCAATTAGTACTCTAATTTTTCCATTAATGACATTTTGGTATCTAAATAATTGAAAACAACTTAATTAGTACCGAGTTTTACTATTAATATCACTATTAATATATATTTATTTTTTATTTTTACTTGATTGAAAAATATAATAATTTTCTTAAGTACTTATACATACATAAAGCGTGATTTATACGTATTAAAAAAAATAATTCATTTATCTATGTGACAAAATAGGTAGCAAATAATTTGGATCGAGCTGAATACATTTTTATTCAAGCTTATGTGAAAATTATCGAACTTAAAAAAATATTGTATTTGAATTTTATTTGATTATTAATCTAATCGAATTTAAACGAGTTTTAATTGAATGGAAAAATTGAGTTTAATATATTTTATTATTTTGACATTAATTAAGTTGAATTCGATCGCACTCACAAACTTATCAAATAATTTTTTTTCAAGTTTAATTAATAAATTAAATTTCAATAAATTTTAATCGATCTATTCTATCCCGACAATTTGATATATTTTTCTCTTTATCAGAAAATTACATCTATACTATTACAAAGAGAAGGGTAGTTTTCATATGATTTATATCAGAACTTATATTTTACTAAAATACCCTTCAAGTTAATTCTATTTTACCTACTGTATTTAGCCACAACCGCTTTAGAATTATTATAATATCACTATACCAAATTATTATCTATATCTATACTATAAAAAAAGAAAAAAAACATTTTTCTTTCACAAATAGGGTTATGACACTACAACCCCAATTTTGTTGTTATGCCAATAATACCCCTAAGTTGATTTTCTTTTTTTCTTGTTGCTTTCTTTCTTCGTTTCTTTTTTTATTTTTTAGAAATATGAAGTATTGGTTTATATATATTTTTTCTTATTTATAATATATTTTAAAATATAAATTATTATTTATTATATGCACGCAAGAGCGGCGTACCATGACGACTAGTAATACAAAAGAAAATACCTTTTATTTCCTAACTCGTGTTAAATTAACTACTCAATCAAGTTCATTTAGAAAATTAATTCCATGCAATTACATGGACTAAAAAATTAAATTTAATCCCATTTTATTTATACTTATTGTTAATTGAAATAACATAATAGTATTTGTTTTTACATGTATATAATCATCATTATCAATATAACATATATCATATAAAGTATTAATTTTTTAATTTAATTTGAGCAAAATATGTATTAGTAATTACGACATTAAAAAAAGTTACCAAATAGTTTTTACGCGTGAGTTTGTAAAAAAGTAACAAATTTTAATATAAAGAAATGATTATGACTTTAATAAAATAAAAGCATTATTAAAAATTATGTGTCCACCGTATCTAGTAAATTAAAAAACAAACAAGCCTGTTATGCCTAGCATCCAATGGTGTAAATCCACGTCAGCAATAATCCACGTGGAAGCATATTATTGGCAGCCAGTGTGAGATACACGTGGCGATCCAAAAATGCTAATCCCCACCCTTCCTTCAATTAATTAACCTTGGCGTCCCGTTTAATCTCAGAAGATTCCCCTCAAATGAACCGCATTCTCTCGTAGTTCGATTCAGAAGACCCGAATTGTAACGCAATCGGATCCTATTCGGAGCTCCGGCACCGCAAAGAAGCTCCAACCGTGGCTCCCTCCGGCCACCAGCATCAAAACAGCAGCCTCACCCGTAGAAAATCGGCGCCGGCGTCCGCCTTTGCCTCCGCTTCGACATCGGGTCCGACCCGAATAGTGTATAGGGAGTCTGTTGGCCCCTCGTCCGACTCGGATCTGAACCTACCGTTTTGGCAGAAGACTTGGTTCATAGTTTTGTTGCTTGCCATGGCAGTTTCGTTTTTTGGCCTCGCGATTTTCCTGCTGCTAACACTCGACTCTGATTATGCGTCGGCTCCGGTTTCCGCGGCCTCCGAAGGCGTTCAGGTATGTGATCACGTAATTGTTTGTTTGAAACGGATGTTGTGTGTGTGAGGGAGGAGATTTTTGGTGTGCTTGATATGTGTGTGTGTGTGTGTAGGTTGGCTATGTTGAGCGAGTTTTGGCATTGTGAATTGGGGAATTTAGTTGTTTGAAGCTTGTACTTGAATTTGAATGACATTTGGGTTTATATTTCGGGCTTGCTTTTCATTTCCGGGTACTAATTTGTTCGAAGTGAACGCTGGATATTAGTGATTGGATAAGTGGAATAGATCAAGTAACTTGATAAATTGGTGGTGAATTATTTAAATATCTAACTTGATTTGTTGTGTTCTTGAAGAAATGTGGACTTGTTAAGACTGATTTACTAAGCTTTAAGCTAGTTTTCAAATATTCTCCTTCATTTGGTTATTGTATTAATACTATAGGATTGCCCAGAAAACAGAGTGAGAATGAAGTACCTGGCTGTTTAGAAAATAAGCAGAAATGAAGGAGGGATTCAGCCCATGGTCTTGCGTGGCATCAAGTTTGAGAAATTATTTGCAATGACACGATTTAAAAGTTAAATGAAACTATTTTGCTGCTTTTGCATATATACTTTAGCCTAACTAAGTTAAATATTTTGTAGCCAACATCATGTGCAAGACTCTTATATTTTGGTTTTCAGTTGTTATAGTACCAAGAATTTATGCCTTTCTCGAATGTTTTGTAGATTACATATGGTTCTGTCATCAAGCTCATGCATGAGAGAACGAAGTTCCGGTTACACTCACATGATGTTCCTTATGGCTCTGGTAGTGGGCAGCAGTCTGTTACTGGTTTTCCTAATGTCGATGATGCTAACAGCTACTGGGTATGTAAATGCTATACCACCTGTTTTTTCTATTATATGTGTCTGCTTGGTAGAGTATGAAATACATGCCACTGCAGGTTTCCGGTGTTAATGGGAATTGTTGCTTCATTTGCAGATTGTGAGGCCTACAGTAGATTCATCTGCGAAGCAAGGGGACACAATCAAAGGCGGAACGCTCATCAGGTTGCAGCATATGAGAACTAGGAGGTGGCTGCACAGTCACTTGCACGCATCTCCCATAACTGGAAATTTGGAGGTTAGTACGCATGGGTCTGTTAAGAGACATCCTTTGTATTGCATAAAACCTGTAAATGCAAGTACTCTCTTGGAGTCATAAGACCGCCAAATCTCATATTTTTCCTCTACTCAGTGTTATCAAACTGAGCCCTATATTTATATGATGATGGAATATGTTGAATTTAAATATGTTTCTTATAAGCATGTAAATGGCGTGACAATTAACTTTCCTCAAATCAAAGTACTCATATGGCTCAACCATTGATTTCTAGTATTAATCTGGATCAAGTTTGTCATCATTGTCTTCCCCTGTCAATAGAAATAAAGTGAAACAGTTTTTCACTCTTTCATGAGTATTAGCAGGTGATTGAGTTTTAATCATGTACTCTCACTAGCACTATCATACGACAAATAATTCTTTCATTGTTTGCATTACAATCTTTTGTGTGACAAATCTAATTTTTGCTTTTGGAAGCTTGATTGCACTGAGTTAGATAAACCATATAGCAAATCGTGTAATAGCCTGTTGAGAGTTACTACGCTCTGCTAGACAAGTCAGCCTGAAAGTATTAAGATTTAGAGAAACAATTGTTAAGGATGCTTGGACCTAAGTTGCCATGCATATTTCTAGGCCTGAGGTGTGTTGCAGCAGAGATCTAATTTCTTCTACTGGATGGTTATCATCTTTTACCAAATAGACATATTTCTAGGTAAACATTTCTTTTCTTTTCCCTTTGTGAAAATAATAATGCTTTGGGATGGAATGCAATTTGTAGTAAATGGAGTCATATTCTACTATGCCATGTTTTTGTGCCATATTTTTCTGCCTAGAGTGGCTTGAAGGTTTGTGTTAGACATAATTGCAGGTTGAAAGAAATCTTGAGATTAGTATTTGAAATCTCATCCCGTAAATCTAGCCTGCGAGAAATATACAGCTACTTAATATTGCTGTAAAATATTGTGAACCTATCCAGAAAAGTCGCACATCATCAAATTCAGGACCTATTATTTATGTGTAGTGGAGGAATGTAGTAAAATCCTCCTGCTGATTACTGCAAGTTGTGGATTATGTGCTGCAGCATAAGAAAATGCTGAACTTAACATCTGAAACCATGTTTTGTTGTCTTCATCAACTGATAAACTTTTATAGCTCCGTCATGTGTGGCTTCAAGATGAAAGATGTGCACTCTTACACTACTCAAGTTTGTAGCCAGTGCGGCTAATTTTAATGCCTAAATAACTTGATTCATGAAAATCAAAATATACAGGTGAGTTGCTTTGGCAGTGATGGAGAGTCTGATACTGGAGATTATTGGAGGTGAGACCTTTTGTTAACTTATAACCTTTCTGGATTATGCCATTAGATTATTGTACAAAGCCGTAATTCATAATCCTTTTTGCTTTAGACTTGAAATTGAGGGGAGTGGAAAGACTTGGAGACAAGATCAAAGGATCAGGCTTCGGCATGTAGATACTGGTGGGTACCTCCACAGCCATGACAAGAAATATACCCGTATAGCTGGGGGTCAGCAAGAGGTAAGAACCAAATTACTGAGACTATCTATCATCAGGCCATGCTTCAGCACACGGCTCTGACACCTTCAACGATGCCACAATTCTTGCAGGTGTGTGGTGTTCGAGAAAAGCGACCTGATAACGTCTGGTTGGCAGCCGAAGGAGTGTATCTTCCCATAGCTGAAAGCAAGTGAAGTTGCCCAAAACCTGCTATCATCATCACGACAAATCCTTTTTCCCTCTTCCCTTTAATTTCCTCCAACTGCCGTCACAGAATGTAGTGTAAGCTTCTACGAAGATACAAGGGTCGAAACAGTTTTGAAAATGGTCTTATGTAATTTTCCCACAGGGAGATTAGATTTCATTATCAATTCAGCAACCTTCATTATGTCTTGCATTTTGGCTTTTTGTTTGCCAATAGTTAGATTACGCTTAAATTCTAAAATCTCTCGATGATTTTCTATGTTAATTTAAGGTCAGGATCATGGTGTCCAGTATAAAGGTATAAATTGAATCTTACAGCTACCCAATTAAGTTTACAAAATCTTGTAAATTAAGTTATTTAAATAAAATTATAAAAGTTGTTTTGCAGGTTCTAAATTACCTATGTTGAATTCAATGAAAATGGCTAATAAAGTCCAGCTTAGATGGTGAATTTCACTTTATGTGTGTAATGTTGCGTCAATAGTGGGTATATTGTGTCTATTGAATAGTCGGAGCGAATAGTAGGAATGATTATATTCAATTTATTTTAATAAATAATTGCTAATACTTAATTCTTAATTGTTTGAACAACGTAAATATATATTTTGGTAACTGAAAATGCTTAGGTTAATTTTGCAACATGACAGGTTAGTTCAAAGATTTTCTTTTTTAAAAAAATGAGAATCAAAATTTGTTGAACTTTATATGATAATCATTCAAATACTTTGAAAATATTATAGTAACAATTAGAAATAAAATTGCGGTGTTTATGAAATTACCATTCCTCTAAGTTTCGTAATTTCTAAATGCGAACCTTATTAAAGTTTTAGGTACATAATTAAAATTTTGAATTAAAAAATCAATAAATAAAAAATATAAAAGAATTATACTAGGTCAACATGATTTATAAATTATATTACAAAATAATATATCCAAAAAATTTATGAAAATTTTTGGGTAAATACAAAATAATTAAGTTCTTATTCAAATTTAAACAAAAATAAAAAATACTTATTCATATTTCAAAGTCCAAATCAAATATGTTCATACATGATGCTTGCTTAAATAGTCATTATATTTCAATTTTATTATGTACAGAAATATAAAAACATTTAGACTTGGGGCCGGATGGAAGGGAGGGGCCGCCGGAAATTTATTTTTTAAAATATTATTTTTAATATTTTAAAATTTATCATATATATTTAAAATTAATTGAATCTAGAACCTTAATTTTCTATAAACCGAATGTCTGAGATGATTTAACTAGATCTAACGATTTTTATATCATAAAAAATGATCCGCTAGTTATTAAAATAAAAAATATAATATAATGACATCAGTCGTTCAATAAAAAATTAATATTGTTAAATGATTTTGATGGGGAGGAGCAAATAAACTAGATTTTAAAAAATAGAGAGGGCATTTTGTCCATTTTTAAAATACAAGAAAGTTTTTAAAATTCAAAACTCAATTAAGTCTACCACAAAGTATCTTTGACCCCAACTATAAACCCTCAGAATCGAGGTAAAATCCCCCAATAACATTAAACGCATAATAACCTCAGAAATGTGATCGAATTCCATGAGCACTAACTGCACTGAAGGGCAAAATCCAGTGCACTTGCTGGTTCAGCAATAATCAATCAAAACTGTTTCTTGGGAAATATTAAAGCATAATGAAAGAGAGTTTCTATCTCTAAACTCCCTAAAACATCTTGGGTAATTTGCTTCCCTGCAAGTCTGTCTCAGTGAGACTTGACATACTCTTGAACAATGTGGAGACCTTCGCTTTCCTCTCCAAAATCCTAGGTGGGGAAAAATAATATGATTGATTAATACTTAGGTCAAATAACGAAGAAAACCATCAAGTTTGCTATACTACCTTCACGACAACGCAAGAGGCTCCGACAACCTTCCTGGCCTTTCCTTCAGAATCAATCTTGCACAACTGCAAAACCATCAATCAACACTACAATCAACTACTATCTCAATGTGTCCTGTGCAATAAGAAAGACAACTGGCTCAAGATCATCCGTCATCACCATTGTTGTCCAGGATAAATCAAATTGACACTAAAAGGGCTTAAATACCTTCAAGTATAAGTAACAAATACTCATTTGAATCAATATCTCATAATCCTATATACATATTTCAGAGGAATTCACATCCAATAACATAGATACAGTATCCCTTTCTGTACTATCACTAAACACGCATTAACATCTTGAATTGTAAATAAAAGGAATCAGCAGAATGAACTTACGCCAGCCCATTCACCGAGAGTCTTAGCACTTGGAACAGTTATTAGGTTCACATTATGGTCAGCACACAGCGCTTTGACCAATTTAAGGTAGTCAGGCTGGTTGCAGTCCTCGGCCAATACACAGAGCTGGGCAGCATGCTTCTCAATTGCCTTTGCACCTTCATGAAGGCCTCGAACCAGACCTCCATGGGCCAAAGACTTCTTAAGCACAAGTTGCAAGGCAGTCATGATATCCATAGGCTCACCAAGAGCTGCCGGAGCTGGTGTCTCTGCAACAACAGGCCCTTCACTGCAACACAATTGGATGAAGATTAATAAGGATCTTCAGCAATAGGCAATTTATGACCGACCATCTTTTATTAATTGTAAAGGAGATATTTCCTCCAAAAATAATTTTCCTATTGTATCAGATCACACAAAAATGCCTTGATTCTAATTTCAGGTCATAAAACCCAAAGCAATGAATTATATACACTCATACAGAGACTTGAGGTCCAATATATATATGATCAAAGAAGTGATAGATTCACATACCCAGACATTTTGTCTTCGGTAGACAAGTTCTTTAATTAAAACCTGCCATAAACACAAAGCTTATTAGGCAAGAAGATATAAAAATAGAAAATTTTAAATTATGAATGCGGCATTCTACCAAATCATTCACAAAAAACTTTTCACGAATATACTCATCTACAGATATAACAACTCCACAATATGTTAAACCATGATAAATGAATAAAGCTTTTGAATAGCTGATTTACAAGCAAACACTACTAAGCAACACGAACCACAAACGTCAAAATCAAATTAATCAAACAAACTGAATCGACACTAAAAAAATGCTAAACCATATATCATAGACCATTCCAGTTTCAAATCAAACCCAAATTTTTTATCATTTTCAGCTAACGAACATTATTCTGGACTAAATTTCGATCAATTTGAATACATTTTCACAAGACCTACCAAAAAAAAAGTGAACAAGCACAAAGAAACTCAACTATATCAAATCGGAAGAACGATTACAGTATAGGGAGAAACCTACCAAAGAAAGGTTTTGGGGGGAGGCGGAGCAGCAAATATGGAGGCAGCATGCAACTGTAAATGGAGACTCTATCAGTGAATTTCGCGATTTTATATCAAAAGAAAAACAAGAAAACCCTAAAACCCTAGCTACCGCCAATTACTGGATTTAACAATTATGATTCCGGCCCAAGGAGTTTGGGCTTACATAGCTTGGCCCATTCATGAGGTTCTCCATTCCCTTTGGGCCCAAGTAGTTTGGGCTTGCATATTCGACCCATTTCTTTCCTATGCACTAGCGATACATGACATATTCGCTGCGTATGAAAGAATATCTAAAAATTATAAATAATTAGTTCTTTTAATAAAATTTTGATTGTACGTATAATTTCATTGCTTTGTATTTTTCTACATAATACATAGTGATATGAATAAAAATAAGTTGGACCAAAAAGGCCCAAGCAATCCTAAAAGCGAAAAAAAAACTAGAGGAGAGACTCGTAACATTTTAGAAGATTCAAAAGGACCTGACAGGCGACCCTGGCGAGTGCCCCCTAGAGAGCAAATTGGCAAAGGGAGGAGGCCTAGGATATCCTCCTACTCTATTCATGATCAAAGTCTAACAAAATATTCGATCTAAAAAACCCATACACGTGGCAGTCCACTCTTCCACGTGGCACCTCATCAGCCCAGAGTAACATGAAACCACATCAGCCCTAGTAAGGGAGAGATCCCTGATGGCTAGGACTCTTTGCAGACAATGGAGGTCTTCCAAAGCCCTGGACTCCTTGGCGGTTAGGAATCCTTGCTAATGAAGGGGACCCTCAACTCGGAGATACCCATACAACAACAAGATTAATAGAAGATAAAAACAAATTATGACTTATCGAAACAGTCTTTATCCACTTTTTCCAAAAATGGAGAAAACGTGCAGGGCTCTATCGAAATAGGGCATCCTCTATAAATACAGGTTTACTCATCCATACAGAGGACACCTTGACCACACTCTTGAACGTTGCTCACTCCTTCCCGACACCTCTGTCACTCTCTGGACGTCCCCCTCACGTCCCTCGCACTTTCTTACTTTCTAAATATTCTCTAAGCACTCTACAAGCACGTTATCACATGTTATTACAATTTTTACCAACTTCATTCACTTTATCTAGATTTCAAAATTGCATAAATGGACAGGGTAAGGGGGTTGGGGTGGGGAGGGGCAGCATGCAGCTAGTAGAGGGGGGCTTGGTGGCGAGGGAATGGGTTAATTTTGTTATTTTATATTTTTATAATATAATAATTTATATTTTATAATTATAGATATAATACATATAAAAAAAATAATTAAATCTTGACTCGTAATAATTTAGATCTAACGGTTGAAATGTATTAATTAAATCATACGACATTTATGCAGTTAAAAAAATCCAACGGTAAAGAAAATAAAAAATAATATATAATAAATAAGGGCATAATGGTCTTTTGACAAAAAATTAACACCGTTAACTTCAACTAACGGTGAGGGACAAATGTGATATATTTAAGAAAAAAAAATTATTAAACACTTAAAAATATTTTATAATTTCTCAGATATCATTCGCCACTAATTGATTGATACTCGCAACAATTTCCACCTATTATGTCTATTAAATATTCTTTCATTGACCTTAAAAATGTGGTTAGTATTAGAACTAGTCATAATATGTATTTGTGTAATTAATTATAAAAAATTATTAAATCAAATTCTAAAATCACTTTATTTAAAATTAATTATTTAGAAAATCAATTATCTTATAATTAATTATACAACCAAATGTCAAAACTGAACCTAAACATGCAAGCCCACCACCAAAACCCAATTTTCTAATGTAATAAATAACATCCAAATACACAAACGTCCCTTGCTAAGTAAACTCTTTGATACTATAGTTATAATTATAAATACATTCCCATATTTAGTGATAAAAATTTTACACAAATACTCTTTGGGGAATATCACAGTAACACCTCTTCAGGGCTGTATTTGTAATTTTACTGAAGGTAGGAGGTGTATGTGTATTCAGACTAAACTTTAAGGGTTGTCATTGTAATTTATCTTATGGGATAATTACGCCACCTTTTTTTTAAGTTTGATGTAATTATATGTAGACTCTGTAATTTAAAAAATTATATTTTGTACCCTTAATTTTTATTTTCGTCCAATAAATAGATTTTTCTATTAGTAAAATTCACAAAATTTGCTGACATCAGCAAATTGATAGAACGAAAATTTATATTTACTGCCAATTGACTTACCATAGACTTATTACATGTCAAACAATTTTTTGACCAAACTACCCCTATACATCTTTACGAGCTAATTTTTACCTCATCACATGCATTAATTTGTAGAGATATATAAAGGTAATTTGGTCGGAAAAGCTCTCTTAACATGCAATGAGTTTATAATAAATTAATTGGGGGTATGATATAGATTTTCATTCAATTTTTTTTTAATTTTAGCAAATTCTAACCCAATAATTTGTTTATTGGATGAAAAAAAAAATACAAAGTATAATTACTTTAAATAATTTAAAAAAAGGAGGGTGTGGTTATGAAAATGTAAAAAGATTATGGGCAGGTGGAGGTGGGAGTGGGAGTTGTGGGTGAAATGAGTAAAGGACAAGCATGTCATTTGAGGCATGTTGGTGGCTTGGCAAGAGGAGAAGCTCTCTGGCGACATCTACGGCTAATTCAAAATCACAACTGATCTAACTGCTTGATAAAGAAGCTCTCAACAGAGCAATTCCCTTTTTCTTTTCAAGGTGAACAGAGGAAAAGGGTCCCCCATCCGTGTTCATCTTCTCTATTTCCCTTCTTCTACTTGTCTTTTTCCCCCAAAAACCAAAAATTCCAAAACAAAAACAAGAATCACATTTCTCTAAAGCTGTAACTCAATCTTCATCTTTTCTTCCTCACGTACCCGCCTTACATTCATTATCGTTTTTCCTTCTGTCAGCATCCTCTGTTTCCATATATTCCGAAGTTACTTATGCGAATATCTTATTTCTGTAAAATTGTCTGTTGCGCGACGATCTAAGGTTGGATTTTGTTTCAATTGTTCATCCGTTGTTCGGGGATCCGATATTTGTTGATTGCAAGGTGAGTTTCCTATCTGGGCTGGGTTCATTTGTTGTCTAGTTTCAGATATGGGTTTGGGTTTTTATTGAAATGTATAATCAGGGGTGTGATTCGTCTGTTTATTGATTAGGGTTTACGTTGAAATTGGGGCTGATTACGTGCTCTTGCCTGTTTTCTGCAGATTTAATTTGAAATTATTTAGGGATTTTCTAAAATATTAGTTTTGAACGGTCGTGAATAAGTAACAGGAGAATTCGATTGGATTTTGGCTTGAAATTGTTCTGATTCTCATTGGTGGAGATGTCCCTTCTGCCCAAAAGCGACTCGGTTCAAATCCGGGAGGTTTGGGCTGGCAATCTGGATGAAGAATTCGCATTGATTCGTGAAATTGTCGATGAGTACCCGTATATTGCGATGGACACGGAGTTCCCCGGCATCGTCCTCCGGCCCGTCGGCAATTTCAAGAATGCAAATGATTACCATTACCAGACATTGAAGGAGAATGTCAACTTGTTGAAGCTGATCCAGTTAGGACTCACATTCTCCGACGAGAAGGGGAATCTGCCAACATGCGGAACCGACAAGTTCTGCATCTGGCAATTCAATTTCCGCGAATTCAATCCCGATGAGGATGTCTTTGCCAATGACTCGATTGAGCTGTTGAGCCAGAGCGGCATTGATCTTGTGAGGAACAATGAAAACGGCATCGACGCCAGGCGTTTTGCGGAGCTCTTGATGTCGTCTGGTATCGTTCTGAACGACAACGTGAATTGGGTGACGTTTCACAGTGGATATGATTTCGGGTACTTGCTCAAGCTCTTGACGTGCCAGAACTTGCCCGATGCTCAGGCCGCGTTCTTTACATTAATCAATGTGTATTTTCCGGTGGTTTATGATATAAAGCATTTGATGAAGTTCTGTAACAGTTTGCACGGTGGGCTGAACAAGCTGGCGGAGTTGCTGGAGGTGGAGAGAGTCGGGGTGTGCCATCAGGCAGGGTCAGATAGTTTGCTCACTTGTTGTACGTTCATGAAGTTGAAAGGGAACTTCTTCAGCGGTTCGATGGACAAGTATGCCGGTGTGTTGTATGGCTTAGGTGTTGAGAGTGGATAATAGGTAGAAATGACAGAAAAATAAAATATTAAAAAGAAAAAAGAATTGCGCAAGTGTAGGTGTTGATTAAACTACGTATTTGTGCATGATGCACACGCTGATCTTGTACAACATTTGAAGTAATAGTTGTACGAGATGAAATTTTTACCATGTTGTCTACTTCATTGTCTAATTACTTGGCCTTTCTTGCTTTAGCTTTTTGCTGTCTGAATGGGCAGCAACTCTCACACTTTCATTTTGTCTTTTTATATGTGGCCTCTTCTTGATCAGATCAGACCTCTGTGTGGTCTTTTCTTTTGTGGAAAGGCACAACTTTTTCCTCTCTTTCTCTCCGTGTGTAGGGCATCTCTAAAGGATAAGAATCCTACTTATCTAATCCCACAATATCTAGGTCATATGACAAGTTTTTAATAAACATGATCACATACGCAATATTATCCATATAATTAATACTTTTTATGTCCTAAAATATTAATGTGTTACGAAGATTCCCAACTTAGATAAATTTAAGCACGCTCGATCGATTACTCATTTTATGCCTGTATATTAATTATATATATAATTCAGTATCATATACATCAGGACGGTGAATTCTGCATAATATTGGAAATGCAGTAAAATGAATCTCTTTATATTTAGCTTTTCAGATGACCTATTGTTTTTTTGCAAAGCAGAGGGGCATTCTATCATACTATTGGCGTATGCCCGACGTCAGTTTGCTCAGCTGTCTGGCCTCTAAGACAACTTCTTCTGTCTAAGTCCGCGGCTACTCTTAATGAGGAATTGCACAATGCAGACCGTTTTTAGAGAAGCTTGATAATAGAATCTACGCCTGGAGCGCACAATCTCTTTCCTCGTTATCTAGCTAACTCTCCCACCAAATTCAGTTTGAACTAAAATCTCCAAAGTTAGAATATCCATCCATGTCTATTGAAACAAGCATCAGATAAAGCGTGGCATATCCTTCTGAGAGTCCTCTGTCGCCCCTGAGCCTGGCGAGGACGCAACTAATGGCGATTTTCTCTCTGGCCACCATTTTGTCGTCTCCATTGGCATTGTTCTCATCAGACTTCCCATTTTCATTGTCAAAATCATTAATGTGTTTTATACACCGCCCCCTTTTTTTTTTTTTTTTTTGCAATGATAATTCTCAATTGGTGACAAGTTTAGGACTAAAAGTGTCAAATTAAATAAATTAAAGGACTAAATGTGTTTTACACAAATACATGCAGTATGTAATAACAGGACTAAACGTGTCAAAATTATAAAACATATAGGATCAAATATGTTTTTTGAAAAAATAAAGGACCAAGAGTGCAACACATCCATATTTATAGGATTGAAAATGAAAGAAATGTTCCTCTCACCTTCACGGTGGATGAGGAGGAAATAGTTGTGGTGCTAACATTGTGTTGTTTCATTTTCATGGAATTTATTCATGCACATCTCCCACGCCCTTATCCTACAAGCGAAAGAGAAACACAGAAAGTCATTCTCACTTCTTTATCTGCTCTAAGGGTGCTTTTCTTTTCTTCCTTGTTTATCACTCCAAAATACAGTGTTCATTACTAAAAAAGTATGGCAAAGTAGAAGACGCAAAATGGTTGGAATAAATTAGATAAGATACATGACATAGATCACAATCTGAAATTCAATAACTGAGGAAAAGAATACTAATTGCAGTTCAGCTTACATGCCTAAATACATGGATCATAATGAGCTAAGATTCTGAGAGGTGTATGAAGAATTCCACTTGGGTGTTGAGGCATCTTACTTTTGCAGTCGGCATAGTGGTTTGTTGGCACATGCATATACAACTTTGACAGAGGTGTAGGCTTTTCTTGTATACAAAGCGAAACCTCTGTGGAACGGCGCTCTTGCTTGTCCTGCCAATTGGAAGCAGATACCAACAGATTCTATATGCAAGAAGGGCAGAATAGCATCCAGCCGACAGCACAAGGTGGTGCAATTGTAGAGGATCATCATGTGCCATGTGACTCAAACCATCCCTAGCTTCAGCAACAATTTAACAAATGGATTCACAAACTGTCCTCTATCTCATCCGGTACATGCAACTTTTCAATGGCAGCCTGTTCGAAAGATGGCAGATTATAGAAGGTGAACCTCAGAAACTAGGTAGGAAGAGATGATAAGATGTCTGGAACAACAAGGGATTGAATCAAGTAGTCAGTGTTGCAAAGCGAACATCTAAGGTTTCTGTAACCACCACAAAACATACGAGTAGCACTCGGTGAAAGCCCTTCTCTTGCTAGGAAATTTTGGTGCTATTTTATGGATTCTAGCATCATTCATCAGGTGATAACCAGGCAAAATTTGTTGCAAAGTAAATTGCTATACAGACAAAAGAGGTGAGATGAAACTTGTTACCTTAATAGCAGCGACATCAGTTGCCGATGGCTTCAAATCCAATGCTAGTCCAAAATGAAGCATGGCTTTATCATACATGTTTTGCCGCTTGTAAATGCTACCCATTAATGCATAAACACTACTCTCACATGGGGCATACTCTTTCAGCTCCTCAAGAACTGCCAAGGCCCCATCAAGATTTCCCACGCTCACAAGGATGTTAGCCTTCTGGTACAGAGGGAGAGGGTTCTTCTTATCGGCTAAAACAGCTCTTTCCATCATCTCCAGTGCTTCATTATTTCTCTGTCAAAATTTAAGAGAGGAAGTTAATCAATGATGAAGTCCAAACTAATTCCAAGCTTTGGGATTTATTCATATAGTTCATCTAACCTTCAATGCATGCAAAGCAGTCCCAAGATAGGACATTATAACAGAGGAAAGCGGATTGATTTGGAAAGCCATCCGGAAATGATGCTCTGAGAATTCAAATTTCTCTTGTCTGAGATATATCATTCCAAGCCCATACCAGGCATTATAGTGTCTGGTATCTATACGAAGGGCACTCTGGTAGCTCTTTATACCATTTTCAAAATCCTCCAAGGCCACGTATCTGTGAATAAAGACTTTCCAGATTAAAAGGTAACACTCAGCAGTGTGTTAATCTACAGAAGGGGGATAGAAATTGTGATCCGTACTCATGGCCACACAAGGTGTGGGCATATGCAAATCTTGAATTTAATTGCACAGCTCGCTGGAAATTTTTAAGAGCAGATTCATGGTCTTTCTGTAAGCTATAGCAATTTCCCATAGCACACCTGCCATAGCACATTCAAAAAATCATAAAACAACACACAGAACAAGTCAACAGGTATACTAATTAAATATTTTTTCAGGCCACCAACATAAAAAAGCTGATTTAACATGGTCCTATAGGGTTCCCTCAATTAGGCCAAGCATTATGTCTGTAACAAGGTAGACAAAAGCAATCTATGCATATAGAGGATGATTTAATAAACTGCAATATGTGTGTGTGTATATATGCGAACACAAATAAGTAAAACAGCTAATATCTTCATCTATACATGGGAGCTAGAAATAACAAGTAAAGGTGAAGGTACCATGATTGAGGAGCTAAACGGTCAGTGGATATCAGCTCCTGAGCCAGGTAACTCAACTTCATATCTTCCTTCAAATGCTAAAACATGAAGGTAAATTGACTCAATAAAAAGTAAAACGCATAAGTTAAGCCAAAGAGCAACTGAATGACAATGACCATATTACATCTAAAGAAGATCAAGAGATATGACCATACTAAGAGAACATCAAATTTAGCCGTGGTCAAAATCCCAAAGCTCCTCAAATTAGAACTAAGCTCTTGTATGGACAAGTCTGATTCATTATAATTGTCAATAAATTACTTCATTGACGAAATGCTCCAAATCTCTGACTCTTATTATCATCTTTAAGCCAGCTTTTAAGTGATCTAAAATAACAAGATGCATACCTATCAACCTAAAAATGACATTACATCCAGAAAAGAAGAGGAAATCATTCTAGATTGGAGTGAGTTATCCAGGATACGATTATCATCCTTAATTTAAATGATCAGAGCAACACAGTTAGGGAAAAATAGGAGATATGAATGACATGTGCTTACAGACATACTCATATACAAGCACCAGATGGGAGTGGACCATAAATTTATACAGGTAGTATATTTGGCAAGGTAACCACAATTTGACACTGGAGCTAATGAATGAGATGTTGAAAAACAACAAAACAAACTTACGTATAAAACTGTAGAGTATATATCCATTCCCTCCAGACTGTACGGAGAGGCAGTACGTGCTAGACTGAAGGCACGATCAGCTTCAAGATAATCAACCATTTCAAAGTATGCTTTTCCAACCTGTCTTCCAGTAAGACGATATGCCACATGGTCAGATATAACTGTAAAGGTCCAAGGTGCTTATTCACAAATGCATAGGACTACCACAGATATCAAATCGCCAAGACTGAAGAAGAAAATGTATGAATAATGAGAAGTTCACGAGATCTATTGCATTAAAGCTATCTTAAATTACTTTTGGAAAGATAAACTTGGGATAAAGTTCTACCAGTACAAGTCTATAAAAGAAGCAGAGTCATCAGTCCAGGGCATAAATTGCCAAAATAGTATAGAGAGCAAAGAATCAATAAGTTTCAACTTCAGATTCATCAGTCTCGGGCAGGATTACCAAAATGGTAAAGAAAGCTAAGTTTCAAAGAATTTCGACTTCACAATCTATCTACCATTCATATATTTTTATAATTTTGACAGACAATTATTTTATTGTTATGTTATTTTATTTTCTTTTATTTGAAAAAGAAATTGATGTCAGATCAGAATAATATTCCGAAGTTAGAAGACCAAGAAAATGACAGAACATTTAAGCAACATAAGAACAAATAATGTCCCGTGATTTGCTTTTGGATTCGATATATGAAAAGATGCTTGGGATTTTATCAAATACTATTTAAGACCTCCTTATGATATAGGATAAATCTAGTCCATCTAGTCGTGTTTTAGAGGTAAAATAACTTGATAAGTAGAAAATGCTCTCCCAAAAATGGAGGAAAATAAAAAAGGTATAGTCTACCTGAGAGAGGACCCATCCAGTATTATAATGCTTTTGTGGAAGTTTGGTGTAGATATCTAGCGCATCCTGTCCAGAACAAGCATGATTATAACTTACATGGTGAGAAAATCAATGCCACCGACCAGTTTACTTCAAGGAGTTTGAACTACTACCTGACATCTGCAAAGGCAGGAAAGTCTAAAGCTTTCACCAAGAAGCCTTAAAAGACTCAGTATATCGGAAGCACCATCAATGACTCTCGAGCTGCTCAAAACAGCTGCACTCGAAGACCTGGTTGCTCCTTCTGGTTCAAGAGACCTATTATCAACGCCGGGGGACAAGCTCGACGAAGTGATGTTTAATCTAGAATCATCGTACGCATCATGATGAATTCCTAGGCAAGCAATATTTCTTTCGTCAGTCAGGTATAAATCAAATGAGGATCAAGATAGCAGCACAAGCAATAGTTTTTGATTTAGCCATCTCTTTCTCTTCAGACTTCACGCTTAACTAATTCGTTGGACAGTTGCATTGATCAATGCTTTAACAACTGTCAGTTAAACTTCATCATTATCAATGATTACTAATACTATGTAATCAGATTTATAACTTTAACCTCTTTACCATCCATAGTGAAAGCAGAAAAACACAAAAGTTGAATAAGTGGATTACTTTAAGTTAAATTTGACAAACTAACATTCACAAGGAATGTTGTCTGAACATTATGATTCAGCTGCTTACAATTGCTTGCTATTGTCCAGTAGTTTGAAACTAATCAAAGTCACATCACATGGAGTTTTTAGGCTTTCATACTTACATGCATATAAATGAACACACATTCCATCTAAAAGTCAAACTAAAATAATTAATTTATTTTAAAATGCTAAAAGTTTAATCACCTTCATCTGCAGTCTCACTTGCCCATGACTGACCCTTTCGAATTGTCAAAGAACGTGACGCCAAAGAGCTTGACTTAGAAGCTCCAAGATACTTGGAGGAGTGGCTAATTCCATTCCCAGAAACTACCGACGCATTTGAATTTGTGCTGACGGACTCTCCAGCAAGTCTCATGCTCCGTCGCTGGCCGGAATCAGAAAATAACCTCTCAGATACCTAAATGCATATAGATGAAACAAAACTTAGTAACGAGTAATAAAAGTGTAGGAACATATAAGAATGGATCCTATGAGGGTTGGTGTCCAAGCCAACTTCAAGCAGAAAAATGGGAAAAGTGACTTTTGCTAATAACAAGTACATACGAATTGCCAATTATGCGGAATCCAGTGGGACACAATATTGCAAAACACATCTGCATGTCTGCACATACTAGTGGGAAATACAAGAGTAGGAAAAGGATATGAACAAGATCTGGAATAAGACAAAATTTACTCACACACAGCTTAGCAGTCAACACTACAAAAGGGAAACACTGGGAAGTGAAGCAAAACTGAACTAAGTCTGAACTGTCAGCAATTAGCAATATTGCAAAGGACATCTGCACGTCTGCCCATTCTAGTGAGAAATGCAA
Source organism: Sesamum indicum (assembly GCF_000512975.1). Taxonomy (NCBI): domain Eukaryota; kingdom Viridiplantae; phylum Streptophyta; class Magnoliopsida; order Lamiales; family Pedaliaceae; genus Sesamum; species Sesamum indicum. The sequence goes on from NC_026147.1 coordinate 13,853,224, forward strand.
GAGTAAGAAAAGGACATGAACAAGATCTGGAATAAGAGGAGACAAATATCCAAGAACAGGTGACCAAAATGAAAGAAAAGCATGCAACAAAATAATGATTGTGGCAGGCAGAACCAGACAAAGGAAGCAGTAAAATGTCTTAACCTTTCTTAATTTTCCCTCATCAACAAATTTTCTTCTAGGGCCTGCAACAGCAGAGTTCACTGTTACTCGTGGAGAGTTATCTGCTCCATATGTTCTCATGCTTGGACCATTTTGTTGTGCATTTCTACATACAGGTGGTGGAGCAACACCTGAAAACTGCAAGACATAAATAGTTTAAATTTAAATACAAGTATAACATAACTTCTAAAGAATCTACAAAAAACACATGCATGCAACAGAGACAACCAATCCTCTCAATCATAACTGAATGCTCTACTTCATTCTCCAATAGAAGTATCAAGCTCAATTTAATCTAAAGAAACAGAAAAGCATGATCCTATGTTTTGGCAAAATACAGGTCAGAATGTTTTCACATAGAAAGAAAAAAGAACAAAGAACATAATGTCAAAGTGAATAAGACCAACCTTCATCGTTCAGTTATAAAACACAGAATGAGCAGAAACATAAAAACCAAACACAATAGCCAGTGGGTTAGTCCTAAAACCATCAATGAAATAAAAAAGTGTCATGCTTGGTTCATAAGCAGGCAGCTTATTTAAAATAAGGCGAATAACAATTGTCACAACACGACATCTAGGATGAGAACAATGATTGCATCAGTTTGGGCCTAGGAAATGTACTAAAAACAAATAAATATTTTTCTTGAAGAAAAGAGGAAAAAACAACAAAGAATCAACCACGAGAAACCCCAAAAGCACAGTCTCATGCTATAAATGATTATACCTGTGACTGTGCAGCCATTGGTGAAGGAGTATTATAAAATGGCAAACTAGTGGGAGCACCATTCATAGACTGATTGGAAGTTGTCCCGTTTATATCCCGTAGGTTATTTCCATGTATGTGCTTCAATTTCCTGGGGCTAACATCTTCTGAGCTTAAATTCCTAGTAGAAGCAACATCATGCTCCTCACTAGGTGCATGCAAACTCTGGGAAGCCAATCCATGGTGCATGTATTGCTTTTGAATACACAGAGAAGCCCCTTCATCAAAGACTGAAGTTGCTTCTTCAGCAGCACCTGAAAATCATTCCAATTATCCAGATAAGAACATACAGATTAGAAATCCAAGATGTTGCGATATAATAACTGAAATGGAAGCAACACAGTCAAGTAAAGGTCTATGGCAAAGTTGTCGCACATAAGCACTAGGATGCCACTCTTAGAACCTGATTGCTCATACAAATGTTAAACAGATCTTCAGTTTCACTCAAGGCAGAATGCTGAAATGTCAGGGACACAGTATGAACACAATAAATGCACCCAATTCAGTATCTCTTTCATTTCTTCAGTGCAGAAGAAAGGAGTATGATAGGTGCTTTTGCAAGAGCATGGCTGAGTTTCACAGCTTGTTTTGGCTCAGGACAGCTGCAGGGTTCAAACATGCAATAACTGGAAATGGAAATAGATTTAGGCATTCACTAATTTTCAAGATATCTTTTGTCTTCATCTGTTTCAACACAAAAATGAAGAATGCACGCTAAGAATGCAGAAAATGATTAGTTTAATATTTCATATAATGATTACTCTAATTTAATCACACAGCCATGCATTACAAATAAAGGTCTCTATTGGACAATAAAAATAAGCATGCATCTTTAATGCTTTTTCAACTTTTCTAAGAGCCATGCTTGAGTCCATGTAAAATAGAAAAGCAGCCGGCCAAAAAAGGGAAGTCTCCGGAGTAAAAAGAGTAACACAAGGCTTTTTTAAACAGGACATCGGCAGACCACATGTTTTGATCAACTACACTGCCATAATTAGGGTGATTCCTGCTTCTGATTTTCTTTTTCTCTTATCATTTTAATGGAGACCATGACTTCATCATAACATAGATGTGATCACAATCTAAATCAGTTATTACAGTAGATTTCTTCACTTTTATAATAACCAGACAACATGAACTGCAACATATGCCGAACTTCCAGAATCATAAATCTGGACAGAGAGAGTAAAAATAAAAGATTTGCAAACCAACATGGAAAAGGAAAATGTATTTCATCTCTAAAAGGTTCATCAACTCAAATTATTATACCAATTCAGGGAAGAGACTACCATACACGATATCAAAGTAGCCGTCCAACTTTTATGCCAAATGAAAGAAAAGTGCACCATGCACAATGTTGAACTTCTCCTCGAGTTATCTCAAGTATTGAAATTAAAAAGACAAAAGCACCGGTCTAGTCTAGCTGTGCAAATAAATGGAGACAATGCAGAAGCTTTTAAAACTGGCACGAATGTATTCCATTTTGAGCACACACCGATCAGACTAAGCTGGTTTTAAGTGGTACGAATATCTTTAATTTTATCTTATATAATTACATTAACTATATTAAGCTAATATAGGTTTTCCCATTTATTTTACTGTTTTGCCCCTTCACCGATTTGCAGATTGCCTAGATTTGCTGCACTTTCTGGCATCAATCTTAACCTGTCATAACTCCAGACGAATTTCCTTCTTTCCCCGTTGGAAAGTATAAGATATGCCAATTGAACCCCCATGCAGATCCCTAAGCTTCTTACCATTAGAATAATCAATCTCTCATTCTCGCATCACAAGTTACAAAGGTCAGGGATTGAGAAATCAGATCTCCCATTCTATGTCCACCATTTACGAACTGACGGTGACAAAAATGGTAAAGGCAAGCTGTGAAAATCTAGGGAGCAGTAAACAAACTTTCCTTGCAAGCTCCCGCAAGAGTCCTCCTCCAATGTGGTCTCGGCGATATCTTACAGTGACAACAATAATAACACCACAAAAAGACAAGACTGTGGTTTTTCAGTTCAACTTTTTTCCTCACCTTCTTAGAAGTGTTTTAGAATAATTAATTTTAGATTGCATCTGTATTTCTATTATTGTGTAGAATTTATAAAGACTAAGGCGAATTAGAAAATTCAAGCCACTGGAATGATTGCTCAAGGTCCAGATGTTGGATGAAGTTCAGACTCAAACTTGTCCAATGTTTAGCTGGAATCTGCTTGTTTGCACCACTACCCAGTTCAAGAATTGGTAGCAGTGCAACACATGATGATCAAAACTTCAAAATTAATAGGCACTGTTTGGTAAAAGAAACGCTCTTTCTTCCCTTGGTGTTAAGTTCTCTACGCCTTCACTAGGTAAAGATCTCTGGTGCAGCTATAATCTAATTACAAAATGTGTTTATACACAATACAAAGTAGATTCAGGCCATCCGAACTCAAACGTCCTATTTTGAATCAAGTTTGCAGGTGGAAGTTGAAAAAGTGAACGATTTCAGAATCTCAACATTTTAGCCATCAAAAGTAGTTTTGGAGTTAATGTCGTTCCTCTAAGGGTACCTTTGGAGAGTTATTGTCATTTAGATAAATAAGATTTAATATGTGGACTTTACTATATATGCATAGACATATATATGTATTATATATGACATTATAATGAATATAGGTTCACAAAAAACATTATGTGTATTATTTATGTAGATACCACGTACACAACATTACATAAAATTATAAAGTATGCATGATTGTACCTTTAATTCGTTGCTTTGATGAACCTCAACTTAAAGCATTAGAACCATCAACCTATCTATTCTAGCTTTTATATCCCAAGACGGTAGCCAAACACAAGCATGAAGAAAACCTTAAAAGAAAGAAGCTTGAAAAAGCCATTCACTTTACTGGACAGAGCTAAAAGGCAAGTTAGAGGCCAGTGAACAATTACTAGAAACCAAATTAATACACTGAACATACCTAATATACAAAGTTCCTCATAAGCAGCCCATAATAATGGATCCAGTGATAAAGCTTGATTAAAGTGATTAATAGCACTCTGCCTTCTGTCCGTATACCTGAAACAATTATTATGACATGATGATAATAAATCAACATCTTGAAGTATGAGAATTACATTTTTAAACACAAATTGATATATCGGAGCACAAGTTCTGTCTTTTCATCTTTGCATGATAATCGGGCTAACAGAAAAATATAAGACAGTGGGTTACACACCCAAACAACAGAAACATTAAACAAGAGAAAACGACATTGTCTTGTGACTTCCAGCTTGCTGCAACTCTCATCTTATTTGTGCATTTTACAGCAGAAGCTATCACTTTCCCTTCCTATTTCTCCAGCCACAACTGTACAAGTTTATACTAGGAAGAATAGAAAGAAAACTTGTATTCGAGTTTTTACAGAACAAACTAATGCATAAACAACACTTTGCATGTCATTTTGTAAGTCTTCAGTGGTTATGCCTCTAAGCATGCTCCCAAATGTTTTACTTTTTTTTTTTATTTACTAAATCAAAGTAAAATACATCAATGTTCCTGTTCTGCACTATCACAATGCTAAAATCCATCATGACATGCTTTCACCTCGTTCTCCTGTTAAATGGATGTCTCAAGGACCGACATATCAAGACTGGGTAGCCAGTTTGAGTGATAGGAGAGAGATTTAGGGTCTATGTATTAGGAGGACTTTTACCCTGAGAAACGTATTGCTGGGAGATTGATGAGATTACAGGTAGCTTGAGAGGAGATTCTCAAAGAATGTTTAGCTGATCTCATGATAAACTAGGACACACTCATTTATCAACTGTCATTAGTGATCAAGTGGCACCAAAAGGCCAGCAGCATAGTGGCCAACATGCAAAGGAAAGGGACTTTACTATCATTAAGAAAAAGGAACAAAAGAAAAGGCATGGACCTTCAGGGAAAAATCTGCAGGACAATTTCCCTAAAAATAATAAGATTCTATTATCAAGTGAACGAGATAGTCCAACTTTTTGTCTGAGAGTTATTAGCATTCGAGACATGTGGTTCAAATGGTTCCAGCAATATATTATATGTTGCTTCCAAGGTCCAAACTTGTTAACAGCACAAGTTTCAATTAAGTTAGTCAACCTATCACTGCCAGTCATTTCTTCTAACAATAAAAAGCTAAATATGACTTCACCACCAAAAAACAGTACACAATTAAAATATGCAACAACTTTGCCATAAAGAGCAGAAAAGAAACTACAGCATTTTATATGGAAAATGCGAGCGCGAAGTCGTCAATTTAGTCTTATAATGATAGTTTACAAGTTAATAATTACATTCTGGTGACACCCATAAATGGAAATACAATCCAGCTCTATTAGCTTGATTGATGCAATTGACATGAAATGGAACAAATTGCATGAAAATTTGAGCATTGAAGAATTGAACATAACATGTTAAGAACCTGTATACAAGTCCAAGAAGATAATGCCCAGCAGCTCCATTTGGAACCTGCAACAAGAAAATAACACACTACTCAACCTCCAGAAATGATCATTTCAGCAAATAACATGCATAGAACAAAATAAGTGCTACAATAATTATAACAGCAAATTTCAAACTCAAATAAATAGTGAATGACAGGAGTTCTATTACTTTGTAAAATGAATTACATGTGCTTGCCTGGATCATATTTAATAAGCATACCTCTGAAGACTCATTAGGGGATAATGCTGCTTCTGCTTCATTCATTAGATCCATCTGAAAGCATGACAGTGCAAACAAGTAGCGGCACTGAGGCATATGTGTCCCTTAAAAGCAAAGACAACATCAATAATGAACTAAAGCATTTTCCAAGAGAAGTGAAATAATATCTAAGTACAGGATCCCACAAAGACATGAGAAAAATTGATCATATGAGATTCATTTAAGGAGGATCAGCTGGCCAAATTAAGATGAGAAGACCAGCGCCACATACCCTTTAAAATGTGGTAAGCACAGTGTGCCTGATTGTTTTGCAAGTAACAGCTAGCAAGCAGCTGCATGTTTTTCTGCAATCAATTGAAAATAGTCCAAAACTTGTCATCTGTATAATTCATTAAACATCTGGAGCTAAAATCATAAAAGAAAATTGCAATTGTGGCTTTCAATATGCATCACCAATTCATTTTATGCAGCAAACATAATACGAAATGACCAGAAAACTCATTCCAACAAAAAGCTATGACCCATGCCATTTTCACTAAAGTACTAAACACAAGAAAGTTCCACATTTCACTCACAGTTTGAACCAAGCCAAACCCTAAACCTGACTGTTGTTTCAAACGAATTAGAACTGAAATAATACATATTCGGGTCTACACCCCATATCAAGATGTTGCTCGCTCCTAAAACTGGCTCCAGTACAGTGAAAGGATGTCTGAACTACATGGCATTACAACTTCCCACCAATAGTCTCAATTACTTAGCTTCTCCACATTCAATATCAGAACTCAGGAATCAGAAATAAGTTCTCTGTATACTTATCAACAGAAATAGATTCATACCATTTACAATAGACAAGCAGGCAATTTGAATTACCCAAACTACAAAAGATGCATCGTTCCCATATTCAGCTCAAATCTGAATAGGTAGCAACTTCAAAAAAATCCCAATTAGGTCAAGTGCATCAATATATGTAATTATGAAGACACAAGTAAAAGCAAACGCAAACGCAACTTGCAGCAGAAATTGGATCCATTCTAAAGATTCTAAACTGCATTTGAACTTTTATTCGCCACCCATTATTCAAAAATGATTCACTGCTGACCTCAGAAGGGAACTCAGCGCAGAGGCGCTCGCACATGAAAATGGCATTACGGTACATCAGCTGCTGTAGGCTGTTCCGTATACAATCCGTAAGTATAGCCTCCATTTCTACCGTACATATAGAGGACCGAGAAACCGCTTCAATCAGACGATTTGTCCACTTTATTGGCCACCCACTACGTATTGGGAGATCTTATGCACTACGCAGACAGAAAGAGGGAGAAGAGATTTGAAAGAAAATTCGCTCGACTATCACGAAATATAATTCCACTGAGAATTAACCCGAAAATAAACAAAATTCGGGAGATATAACTAATAAGTGAGGAATAGATTCAAGGAATTAGGCATGAAAATTTAAAATAACCTCTATCAGTATCATCAAATTCCGTGAAAAACCCCCCATTTCACCAAAACCCTAACTCTTCAAATTTTGAAAAAGGAAAGAAATTGCTTTTAATCCCACGAGATAGGGGCTATGCATTTCTAACCCCGTATTTTGTTGAAAATTTCAATTAGGTTCCTCATTTTAAAATACTAGGCGAGTTTAGTCCTTTCCATATTAAGCTTAATAGCCAATTACATTTCCCACCAAATTCACTGAGGAGACGTTGCTTATGTAATAAAATTAATTTATCTCCAATTTCATAGTAATTTTTTGTATCTACAAGAAAAATTAATTAATTTATATATATTTTAAATTTCAAATAAATATATAAAAAATCTTTGATGATTCACTGTATAAATACAGTTCTATTATAAAATCATATAATATTGTAGCAATATAAGAATTGAGAGGAAGGAAATATTATTCTTATGTCATTTCTTGTTCATCTTAATACAAAAGAAATGGCCTAAAGGCTTTAAAATTGTAACCAAAGGTCTCATCATGATGACGAGAGATGAATCATAAGGGTTTATGATTTATGACGGCGAGTAAAGAGCATGAGACCTGAAGACGAACATCCACAAACTCTGAAATTCATAACAAGTTCAGAAAATTAATTTTTATTTGACTAATTTATACAATTTTTTAAACAAACTACACCAGCTAAACGAACATGTCTATTAAATTTGTTGACATTAAATATTACATTCATTTTCTAATTGTGTTTATTGTTGATAATAAAATTTTAGAATAAATTATCGATTAAAGTTTCAAATAAACTAATTAATAATTCAGTCTTAAAGTAAAGTTCATAACAAATTTGGACATTATATATATTCTAAATAATATATTGTGCAACGCCAAACTTGGCTTTACGCATCATGATGAAATGATCCAAGATAAACTGAACTTTGTCCTTTATTTTGGATTTGCTAAATAGGTTAAGACATGTTCAGATATGGTCTTTTAAGAGACTGGTCCATGTCAGGATCCATGACTGTTCCAACCAATAGAAGTGTTCTAAGCTACCTAAGTCCTGCTCGTCCATGTAAAAATGGGCCTCCACCACATGTAATACTCAACATCATAATGAATGCACACAACAAAAATGCACAATAGAGCAAATCCAAAAGGCTCTTTGTCACGATGAAATATTGCAATCATGAGAGTTCCATGTTTTTATTAGCATCAATCCTTTAGGTTGGCCCAAATATGTAATAGATTTCTCCATAAACAAGAGATTTTTCTACTAACGTGGCAGTTTCAATTCCTACTTCCATTGGTCATGGATGATGTAACATACAGTTGGACTAATGTATTTCATGAAAATAGATTTCTCCAAGAATCTGGGGATATCAAGATCATGCTCAACCAACCCTACAGTTGTCTCATCTGATTCATATAATGAGAGTATAACTAGTTAGGTCAAACGAGGTAACTTACGTGAATTACAATACTTACTCGGTCCACTCAGCTCACTAACTTGTCAAATGCATATTATACGTTCTCATAAATTATCAACATATTCTTGCTTTATTCTTCTGCAAAACTATTACTAAATTAAGTATTAAAGTGTTAAATTCTAAAAAATCTTACAATTCTCGATCGGCCCTTTGTTCTTTTGGAGTACTGCTGACTCTAGTAATTATCAACAATCTAATTATAATTTATAAATAACCTAAACCAATTATTTAAATGGATAAACAACTACCATCAGAATAAATAAATACTCATATATTGTTGGAATTTGAACCTATAACTTAATAAATATACAGTCTAAACTTGTTAACTGAGTCATTAGCGAATTAATTCCGCTTTCTATTAAAAATTCAAATATAATCATTATTTGATTGTAAAAATATCTCAAAATAGACCCAATTGAGTTTGTATTGCTTGACCATTCAAGATAAATTAATTCTTTTATATTATGACATGGGTTGGGCTATGAGACTTTTCTCTTTTGGGTTTTCAAATTAATTAAAATTGAATACCTAAATTTAGAGTCATATAAGAGAAATTTGAAAATGAGATGTGAGGCGCCAAATTCGGCCAAACCAAGTTGATTTGGTCTCCTGGCGAAATTATTTATGATCCCACCAAGTATTATTCCATTGGGTTGTTATATTATTATATTAAAAATAAAAGGGAAAATTACACGCTCATCCATTTGAACTTTGATGTAATTATACATAAATTTTATGTAATTTGAAAAATTATATTCGGTGCCTATGAGGTTTGCTTCCATCTATAAAATAAGTTACTTCGTTAGTCAATTTTATTGAATTTGCTGATATTAATAAAAAAAAATAGAATAAAAATCTATATTAGCTCCGATTGACTTATTATTCATTTATTGCAAGTCAAATAATTTTTTTTGATGATTAAATTATCCTTATACATATTCATCCGTTAATGTATGTTAGGAGGTATATTTTCATCGTTATAAGCGTGATTTAGTCAAAAAGAATTGTTTGACCTGCAATAAGTCAGTAATAAGTCAATCGAGGGTGTTCGGTGAATTTTAACTAACGAAATGACCTATTTGTTAGACGGAAGCAAATTTAAGAGTTTTAAATAATTTTTCAAACTACATGAGTTTAAGTATAATTACACCAAATCTCAGAGGAGAGGAGTGTCAAAATAAAGGGTAATGCAATTTGGCCGAGTGATAACGGAAATGAACAATTTATCCCTAATAAAAAGAATAACAATTTAACCCCTTATATTTTAAAAAATAAAGTAAGAAAACTTCTCAAGTGGTTGCGGGTGTTGCACATGCTTTTCTTATTATTTTTTTTATATACTTTTTTGTAACATAACTTTTACATTATTTAAAAGTGTTGGATTTAATTTGAATCAACTTCAAATTTGAGTAACAGATCTATGTTCTATATTTTAATTCATTCCGATCAAAAGTATAGAACTATAGATAGTAAATTCAGTAATATATATTTATATAAAACTTAATCAAAATATATATGTAATATTTTATATATAATTATAAGGATAAATATCATTTTTGGTCCCTCAACTATGTCACTTATTTAGATTTGATCCCTCATCAGACTTAGTCCCTCAACTTTATAGATTCCATCAATTCTGGTCCCTACCTTTATCTATCCATAAGTTTTAATGGGTTTATGTAGAAAAAGAAAAATTGCTGCCAAAAGGACTTGAAACCGTGACATAGCATGAAAGAATGGGTAGCCTCACCACTCCACCAAGTACAACACTATATTGTTCTATTAAATGAAATATTTCTGATCTATTATTAAAATATAACCAACTAAAATAATATAAACCCCAAACAATATCATAAATCACAGCACATAAAAGTTTATGACATTGTTTGGTGTTTGTGATATTTTGATTGGTTTTATATTTTAATTTTTGTTATCAAGATATATAGAATGACAATAATTGATGTTGGTTGATTTTAATTTTTTTTTTGCATTATGTGTAAAAAATATTTCATTTAGTAAAATGGTTAAGTAGTGTACTTAGTGGAGTGGTGAGGTCATCCATTTTTTAGATTAGGTCTCAGTTTCTAGTCGTTTTGGCAGCAAATGTTTTTTTTCCACACATGGGGACAAAATGTCTTGAATTAATTAAGCTTGTTTAAGAAGTATTTTTTCCCCAAATAGTATCCAATTTAAGTTGTCTCTATTTTTTACTGTTTTTTTTTTACAAATTACACCCACTTTTGTACTGCTACAACGTCCAACTTATTTTACAAAAAATTACTTCTATAAAAGTAGAAATTTTTACAAATATCTCTCAATTTAATTAGCTTAAAAGCAAAAGTCATAAATTAAAAATACTCTTTTCAACAATAAATTGATAAAATATATTTTTTAAACTATTACAAATACTGCCTTGATATAACTTGATGTGCCTAAAACTGAATCAATAGAAAAAAACAAAAGAAACTTAACACAAAAATGGAAGAATTTCGAGTCCACAGAAAGACTATCAAAGAAAATGAGAAAAAGTACAATTTTAATCCTGTAATATGGAGCTGACATTTTTTGTCTCGCATGAATAGAAATTCAGAATTTAGTCATTTAATTTTAAAATTTTGGCAATTTTCATACTTTTCGACCAATTTAGTCTGAAATTTGCATATAATTTGCACATGATCCAACTAATTCAATTTTGTCCTCTAATATAGGGATGTTGGCATTTTTAGTCCTATAAGTTATAAAAGTTGGCCTTTTAATTTGGTTCTGTATGCATGATTTAAAGAACTAAAATTGCAATACTATAAGAAAAATGACTCAATAGTTACAAAAAAAATTAATGTTAAAATCAACGTTAAACTCATTAGCAAGTAAAATTTTTGTTGTTAATCTACAGTATTTGATATATATTTTAAACACTTTGTTGCTAAACTTGTTAGTAAGTAAATTTTTTTTGTTAAATTTTTAGCAAGTAAATTTTTTATATTAAATAATATAAATTAGCAAGGAGAATATTACTTGCTAATTAGTTAGCTTGACGCTAATTTTTTTTTCTTTGCTATGGAGCCAATTTTTTATAGTACAATTTAATTAATTATGTGCAAGTCACATGCAATTTTTAGGCCAAAAAGTATTAGCATTGACAAAATTATAAAATTACAGGACTAAATTTCAAAAATAAATTTGCACAAGACCAAAAATGCCACCCCTCAATTATAGGACTAAAATTAAAATTAAAAGAAAATTATAGAATTGTTGCAAACAGAAAAATAAATAAGTAAATTCAACTAGGGTCGAGGAAGTGGTAAGGATGCTGCCTACACAGAATGAGTTAGAAGTAGAACACGCAGTTTGACTAATGCCAATTTCGCAGAATTTACTTAATGCAGACTGACAGAGTAGTGGTTTGAATGCTGTCAGGCCCAATCTTTTTGTTTCTTCTCTTTGGGTGGTGGAATAGGGAAGGGGGTGTGGGTGTGGGGTTCTATATATTAATAAGAAAATTGCAAGTGGTATGTGTGAATGCTGTCAGGTCCAATGTTTTGTGTGCAACTGGAGGAGAGGCTGCGGAATGAATGGTGGGGGAGTTCGTCCATATCTATATAGAGGCCTCAAGGAATGAGCAAAGAAAACCCAGCAAACAAGAATAATAAAACAGTGAACTAAGGTCATAAGGATCATGACAAGTTATGTAACTGTTGAGTGTTTGATCTTCTTGATGTTCTTCTGCTTTGCAAGCAATCCTGCAACGTGCTCGATCAACGAAGTAGATTTACGCGCACTGCTGTTGTTCAAGGAAAACATTGTCGATTCAAGAGGGGTGTTAGACTCGTGGAGATACAATGGAACTGCCAACTACTGCACTTGGAAAGGCATTTCTTGCAGCAGCATGCATAGAAGAGTTGTGTCCATCGACCTCGATTCTCAAGGCTTGGTGGGATCCCTTTCGCCTCATCTAGGTAATCTTTCCTTCCTCAGGAGCATCAATCTCCAAAACAACAGCTTTCATGGCCCCATCCCGCAAGAACTCGGTCGCCTAGGACGACTTGAGTACATAAAATTTAGTAACAATTCTTTTGATGGAGAGATACCGAGAAACGTGTCCCAGTGTCAAAATCTTTACTATCTTGACTTGATAGACAATAAACTTACGGGAAACGTGCCGTCTGAGCTCAGTTCTCTGTTGAAACTTGAAGTTCTAGGCCTATCAAAGAACAATCTTTCAGGAACTATCCCATCATTCATCGGCAACTTTACGTTTCTGAGAGAACTTTCCTTGGCCAATTGTGGCTTCCTGGGAGAGATTCCTGAGTCATTAGTCCATCTCCAAAATCTGGAACGCCTCAGCTTAGATAAAAACAGGTTAATTGGCATAATCCCATCTGGTCTTTACAATATCTCTACTATTCGTTACTTTTCTTTTTATTCTAACCAGCTCCAAGGAACCATTCCTTCTGATATTGGCTTCACACTTCCTAATTTACGGTATCTTAGTCTTGGTGACAACAATTTTACTGGATCTCTTCCAGTTTCCTTGTCAAATGCTTCTTTTCTTCAAGCCATAGGCTTATTTGAAAATAGGTTTACTGGGCCAATGCCAAAGAATCTTGACAGACTTTCGGATCTATGGGTCTTGTCCATTGCATTAACTGATATTGAAGATGACATCAGTTTTATTTCAACCTTGACAAACTGTACTAGACTCAGAGCTATTGATATCTTGGGTAATTTTTTAACAGGTTCGTTGCCACATTCCATTGCCAATCTCAGCACTCAATTAAGCATATTATCCATGTCTAGAAACCTGATACACGGAACCATTCCTTCAGGAATAGGAGACCTTACAGGACTGAGTGTTTTGAATCTTGCATCCAATCTTTTTAGTGGCCCTATCCCTTGGTCCATTGGTGGACTCACTAAGTTGCAAGAAATTTACCTAGACGATAACAAATTTACGGACGAGCTACCATCTTCACTCGGTAACTTGACTCTGTTGAACTTACTTTATGTCCACAAAAACAACATTTCAGGAAGCATACCTCCGAGTCTTGGTAACTGTTATGATCTTTTAATATTATATCTTTCTAATAATAACCTCAGTGGTCCAATACCCAAACAAATAGTGAGTCTTTCTTCGATTTCTATTTTCCTTGATCTATCCAACAATAACTTAGTGGGTTCTATTCCATCTGAAGTGGGTTCCTTGAGAAATCTTGGAGGCTTAGATTTTTCGAACAATAGATTATCTGGTCTTGTTCCAAGCACTATAAGCAGTTGCATAAGCTTGCAACAACTTTACTTAGGCGGAAACTCATTTCATGGTGAAATACCACAAGGGTTGAGCAGGTTGAAAGTCTTACAAGAGTTGGACCTTTCAAGAAACAGTTTTTCAGGGCTCATACCGAGTTTCTTGGGAGAGCTAAGTTTAGCAAAGCTGAATCTTTCATTCAATAAGCTTCGAGGGCCAGTTCCAGTGGAGGGGGTCTTCCGAAATGTTAGTGCAGTTTCACTTAAGGAGAACACTGAGTTATGCGGAGGCATTTCAGAGCTGAAACTTCCTCCTTGTCCACCAACGAATCTCAAGAAGAAAAACTCTCACATCCCATTGAAAATCATAGTTCCTGTTTCAGTTTCTGGAGCCATATTCATTGCTATCATAGCATTCTCATACCTATTCATTCAGCGCAAAACAAAATTAAGAAACGACCTATATACCTCGTCGTTTGAAAGCCAGTTTCAAAGACTTTCTTACGCAGACCTTCTCAAATCCACAGATGGATTCTCTGAAGCTAACATGATCGGGTCCGGGAGATTTGGGTCAGTTTACAAAGGAAGCATCGACAATGGGAACACAACAGTAGCAGTTAAAGTGCTCAAACTAAACGTTCGAGGAGCACACAAGAGTTTTACGAGGGAATGCGTGCTGAGAGGTTTGAGACATAGAAACCTCTTGAAGATACTAAGTATCTCAGTTAGCATTGACTATCAAGGCAATGATTTTATGGCATTGATTTATCAATTCAAGGCTAACGGGAGCTTGGACAAATGGCTGCACCTGGATACTGACGGACGACATGAGAATATGCCGTATCTTACTCTGATGCAGAGGCTGAATATCGCCATTGATGTTGCATCTGCGGTTGAGTATTTGCATAATGGCACCGACTCAGCTGTAGTGCATGGTGATTTGAAGCCAAGCAACATACTGTTGGATGATGATATGACTGCCCATGTTGGTGATTTTGGACTGGCCAAAGTGATATCCAATGTTTCAAGCGGCTTGGCAACTGCTGAAAGCCATTCAGTAGCAATAAAGGGAACTATTGGCTATATTGCTCCAGGTTTGGCTTCCTGGCCTTTTCTTTTACTCCTCTGCATATGAAAAATTAATTATTATGACATCTTTTGCAAATTATTATAAATACTGATTAAATCCCTCATTTTTTCTAAATTACAAAAACCTTACCTATGTTTTCACATTAAAACAATATTTACAAATATCTCCATTTTGTGATTAAATACAATCTTAGGATTTCCAGAATAGAACATTCATATCCCACTAAATAAATGAATTGAGATGAATTTGAATGTTATAAATTAGAAAGTTAGGAAAACTCGTATTTGATTTTTGTACTTAATCATATATACAGATTGAGAAATTTTTCTCCTTTCAAAGAAATTAATGTACTCTCTTGATTATTTTGTCAGAATATGGAATGGCTGGTACTGTTTCGATACAAGGGGACGTATATAGCTACGGTATTCTTTTATTGGAGTTGTTTGCAAATATAAGACCGACAAGTGATGTACTAATTAGTGATCACGCAAGTCTTCACAATTTTGTCGCCACTAAATTAGAATTAGATCGTGTAATGGAAATTGTGGATCCGCTTATCTTGCAAAAAGAACATCACATGATCAATAGTAGTATTAGGGGTTGTGTGGCTTCTATACTAGGAATTGGAGTGGCGTGTTCGAGAGATTTACCTCAAGATCGAATGGTGATAACAGATGTTGTTAGCCAACTTGGACAAATAAGAATGACAATTCTAGCTAAAAGGTTGAGACCTCACAATTAAAAAATTATAGGTTCATGTTCTGTTGTAAGTTCAAGTTCTAAAAATGTGAATCTATATTTACGATTCTTGTTCTTTTCTTTTAATATGCTGTATTATATATTTAATGTTTATTTATAATAAAATTAAAAATATGAAAAATTATTTAGTATATACACTGACTCCCTTGAGGTTTGCCATATATAATCACAAGTAACCCCTATTGTTGTTTGAAATATTTCCTAAAATTAATGATTGTTTAAAAAATACTCCTCGTAAAAGCCCATTATAGAGGAACAATTCATAAAAGTTTTTCTTGAATGATAACATACATGCTAAAAAAGCTAGGATCTCATATCCTGAGTCATGTATCAATCTGTGCTCCTCTACAAGTATAAGGCTAAGGAAATGGGTTAATTACACTTTGGTTCCCTCTAAAATACTAACTTAGGCTTTTCTCCCAAAAAGTTCCCTCTACAAATTTCGACTATATATTTGAAACAATTAGTGTCAGATGATAATAAGTAACTTCTTGAAGTATACACATCATGCCTAATTCCATCATTCTAACTAAACAAGCTCTCAAAAATTAGGCATATGATATGAGGGCTAAAGTTTTAAAGGAGAACTCACGTCTGTAATTTGAAGACAAAGTATCTCAGTTTTTTATTACCGCATGTCGTAGTTGAAGACAGAGTGTCTAAATTTTTAAAGAATAACTCCCTCTGTAATTTAGAGAGGGAAAAATTTCTCTCTCTAATTCCATAAAAAATAACAACTAAGTTTTCGAATAATTCATTTCTTATTTTGTCTGTAAAGAAAAAATACTTTTCTATATATTGTATATACTTAATAAGGGGTCATATCTTTAATAAACAACATATTCTATTTTAAATAGATTATTTTATAACCAAATTACACTCATACGTATTCACGTGTTAATGCATATAAAGAGGTATATTTTCAACGTTTTAAGGTACGTTTAGTCCAAAAAAAATATTTGACTCTAATAAGTCAGTAATTAGTCAACCGAGAGTAAATATCAATTTTCATTCACTTTTTTAGTTAATATGAACAAATTCAAAGAATTTTAATCAATAAAGGGATTTATTTGTTAGATGTAAGCAAATCTTAGAGTGCTAGATGTAATTTTTTAAATCATAAAGAATTTATATATAATTATACCAAACTTTAGGGGGCGAATGTAATTATTCCATATATTTATGAGAAAAAAGCAACTGGAATTTAAAAATACAAGTGGTATATATGAATGCTCTCAGGTTCAATGTCCATATGTATATATAGGCCTCAAGGAATAAGTAAAGAAAAGCCAGCAAACAAAAACAGTGAACTAAAATTGCAACACTATAAGAAAACTATTCAATAATTATAAAATGAATTTAAAGTTAAAATTACATTGAACTAATTAACAAATAAAATTATTATTGTTAATTTATATTATTTAATATATATTTTAAATATTTTGTTGCTAAATTAGTTGGTAAGTAAATTTTCTTGTATTAAATAACGTAAATTAGCAAAGAGAATATTACTTGCTAATTAGCTTCACTAGAAAAAAATTTATAATTGGCTATTAATGGATATGGCTAAATCATGGTAAATAATTATTATTAACCACGATTAAATAAACCAATGCAAAAAATTAGCTTTTCCACTATGAAAAAATTATTTACCAAGAGCTATGGGAAAAATATTTGTCATGACTTTTATCCATGACAAATGATTTAGCCATTCTCTCAAAAATTACGGGCAACAACCGTTGCATGACCATAGTCAATGATTATTTGGTATGACTATTTAATATTAATCAAAGCAATTAGCCATGGTTAAATGCTATATTTCTCGTAATGCTCGACACTAATTTTTTTTTCTTTGCTATGAAGCCAATTTTTTGTAATGCAATTTAATTAAGTCGTGTACAAGTCGCATGCAATTTTTTGACAACAAAAAACTAAAATTATCAAAATTATGAAATTAAATCAAAGAAATGTTGCAGACAGAAAAATAAATAAATAAATTCAACTAGGGTCGAGGAAGTGGAAAGGATGCTGCGTACAGAGAATGATTTAGAACGCGCAGTTTGACTACTATCATTTTCGGAGAAGTTACTTGATGTTGACTGACAGAGTAGTGGATTGAGTGCTGTCAGTCCCAATCTTTTTGTTTCTTCTCTTTGGGTGGTGGAATAGGGAAGGGGGTGTGGGTGTGGGGTTCTATACATTCATAAGAAAATTGCAAGTGGTACGTGTGAATGCTGTCAGGTCCAATGTTTTGTATGCAACTGGAGGAGAGGCCGCGGAATGAATGGTGGGGGTGTTCGTCCATATCTATATATAGGCCTCAAGGAATAAGCAAAGAAAACCCAGCAAACAAGCATAATAAAATAGTGAACTAAGGTCATAAGGATCATGACAAGTTATGTAACTGTTGAGTGTTTGATCTTCTTGATGTTCTTCTGCTTTGCAAGCAATCCTGCGACGTGCTCGATCAACGAAGTAGATTTACGCGCATTGCTGTTGTTCAAGGAAAACATTGTCGATTCAAGAGGGGTGTTAGACTCGTGGAGATACAATGGAACTGCCAACTACTGCACTTGGAAAGGCATTTCTTGCAGCAGCATGCATAGAAGAGTTGTGTCCATCGACCTCGATTCTCAAGGCCTGGTGGGATCCCTTTCGCCTCATCTAGGTAATCTTTCCTTCCTTAGAAGAATCAATCTCCAAAACAACAGTTTCCACGGCCCGATTCCCCAAGAACTCGGTCGCCTAAGACGCCTTGAGTATTTAGAATTAAGCAACAATACTTTTGATGGTCAGATACCAAGAAACCTGTCACAATGTCGTAATCTTAACTTCCTTAACTTGATAGACAACAAACTCATGGGAAACGTGCCGTTTGAGCTTAGTTCTTTGTTGAAACTTGAAGTTTTAGCCCTAGCAAAAAACAATATATCAGGAACTATCCCATCATTCATTGGCAACTTTACATTTCTGAGACTACTATCTCTTCGCGACTGTGGCTTCCATGGCCAGATTCCTGAGTCGTTAGTTCGTCTTCGGAATCTAAATTTCTTCTCTTTAGCACAAAATAGGTTTACTGGCAGAATCCCATCTGGTCTTTATAATATCTCCACTATCCATCACTTTTCTGTGTATTCTAACCAGCTCCAAGGAAACGTTCCTTTTGATATTGGCTTGACGCTTCCTAATTTAAGGTTTTTTTCTCTGGCCTCCAACAATTTTAGTGGATTTCTTCCGGTTTCTCTATCGAATGCTTCTTTTCTTGAGTACATAAGCTTATCTGAAAATAGCTTTACAGGGCCTATGCCTAAGAATATTGGTAGACTTCCGGATCTATGGGGCCTGAACATTTGGTTGGCTAATATTCAAGATGACATCAGTTTTATTTCATCTTTGACAAACTGTACCAAACTCAGAATTCTTGATATCTATGGTAATAATTTTACGGGTTTGTTGCCACAATCCATTGCCAATCTCAGCACTCAATTAATCAGATTATCCATGGGTATGAACTTGATACAAGGAACCATTCCTTCTGGCATAGGAAACCTTATAGATCTGGGCTATTTGAATCTTGAATCAAATCTTTTCAGTGGCCCAATTCCTTCGTCCATTGGAGGACTCACTAAGTTGCAAGAAATTTATCTGAGTGCTAACAAATTCACGGACGAGCTACCATATTCACTCGGTAACTTGACTCTATTGAACTTACTTCAAGTCAACAGAAACAATATTTTAGGAAGCATACCTCCGAGTCTTGGTAATTGTTCTAATCTTTTAGTTTTAGATCTTTCAAATAATAATTTTAGTGGTCCTATACCCGAAGAAATAGTGAGTCTTTCTTCGATTTCCATTCACCTTGATCTATCCAACAATAACTTATCAGGTTCTATTCCATTTGAAATTGGTTCTTTATCAAATCTAAGAAAGTTAGATTTGTCGAACAATAGATTATCTGGCCGTGTTCCAAGAACTATAAGCAGCTGCATAAGCTTGCAACAACTTAACTTGGATGGCAACTCATTTCATGGTCAAATACCGCAAGGGTTGAGCAGCTTGACAGGTTTACAAGAGTTGGACCTCTCAAGAAACAAATTTTCAGGGCTAATTCCAAATTTCTTGGGAGAGCTAAGTTTGGAAAAGCTGAATATTTCGTTCAATAAGCTTCAGGGTCCGGTTCCAATAGATGGAGTTTTTCAGAATGTTAGCGCGGTTTCACTTGAGGAGAACACTGAGTTATGTGGCGGCATTTCAGAGCTGAAACTTCCTCCTTGTGCACCAACGAACCCCAAGAAGAAAAATTCTCAAATCCCATTGAAAATCATAGTTCCTGTTTCAGTTTGTGGAGCCATATTCATTGTTATTATAGCATTCTCATACATATTCATTCAGCGCAAAACAAAATCAAGAGACAACCTACATGCCACACCTTTTGAGAGCCAGTTTCCAAGACTTTCTTACGCAGACCTTCTCACAGCCACAGATGGATTCTCTGAGGCTAACATGATCGGGTCCGGGAGATTTGGGTCAGTTTACAAAGGAAGCATCGACAATGGGAACACAACAGTAGCAGTTAAAGTGCTCAAACTAAACGTTCGAGGAGCACACAAGAGTTTTACGAGGGAATGCAACGTGCTGAGAGGTTTGAGACATAGAAACCTCTTGAAGATACTAAGTATCTCCGTTAGCATTGACTATCAAGGCAATGATTTTATGGCATTGATTTATCAATTCAAGGCTAACGGGAGCTTGGACAAATGGCTGCACCTGGATGCTGACGGACGACATGAGAATATGCGGTATCTTACTCTGATGCAGAGGCTGAATATCGCCATTGATGTTGCATCTGCAGTTGAGTATTTGCATAATGGTACAGATTCAGCTGTAGTGCATGGTGATTTGAAGCCAAGTAACATACTGTTGGATGATGATATGACTGCCCATGTTGGTGATTTTGGACTGGCCAAAGTGATATCCAATGTTTCAAGCGGCTTGGCAACTGCTGAAAGCCATTCAGTAGCAATAAAGGGAACTATTGGCTATATTGCTCCAGGTTTCGCTTCCTGGCCTTTTCTTTTGCTCCTCTGCATATGAAAAATTAATTATTATGACATCTTTTGCAAATTATTATAAATACTGATTAAATCCCTCATTTTTTCTAAATTACAAAAACCTTACCTATGTTTTCACATTAAATAATATTTACAAATATCTCCATTTTGTGATTAAATGCAATCTTACGATTTCCAAAATAGAACATTCATATCCTAGTAAATAAATGAATTGAGATGAATTTGAATGTTATAAGTTAGAAAGTTAGGAAAACTCGTATTTGATTTTTGTATTTATTTATACATACAGATTGAGAAATTTTCCTCTTTCAAAAAAACTAATATACCCTCTTGATTATTTTGTCAGAATATGGAATGGCTGGTACTGTTTCGATACAAGGGGACGTATATAGCTACGGTATTCTTTTATTGGAGTTGTTTACAAATATAAGACCGACAAGTGATGTACTAATTAGTGATCACGCAAGTCTTCACAATTTTGTCGCCACTAAATTAGAATTAGATCGTGTAATGGAAATTGTAGATCCGCTTATCTTGCAAAAAGAACATCACATGATCAATAGTAGTATTAGGGGTTGTGTGGCTTCTATACTAGGAATTGGAGTGGCGTGTTCGAGAGATTTACATCAAGATCGAATGGTGATAACAGATGTTGTTAGCCAACTTGGACAAATAAGAATGACGGTTCTAGCTCAAGGGTTGAGACCTCACAATTAAAAATTATAGGTTCAAGTTCTGTTGTAAGTTCAAGTTCTAAAAATGTGAATCTATATTTACGATTCTTGTTCATTTCTTTTAATATGTTGAATTATGTATTTAATATTTATTTATAATAAATTTAAAAATATGAAAAATTATTTAGTATATACACTCACTCCCTTGAGGTTTGCCATATATAATCACAAGTAACCCCTATTGTTGTTTGAAATATTTTCCTAAAATTAATGATTGTTTAAAAGATACTGCTCGTAAAAGCCCATTATAGGGGAACAATTATTAAAGATTTTTCTTGAATGATACATAAATGTTAAAAGAGGGAGGATCTCATATTCTGAGTCATGTATCAATCTGTGCTCCTCTACAAGTATATGGCTAAGGAAAAGGGTTAATTACACTTTGGTTCCCTCTAAAATACGAACTTACATTTTCCTCCCAAAAAAATCACTCTAAAAATTTTGACTGTATATTTGAAACAATTATGGTCAGATGTTAATACGTAACACCTTAAAGTATACACATCATGCCTAATTCCATCATTCTAACTAAACAAGCTCTCAAGAAATTAGGCATATGACATGGGGGCTAAAGGAGAACTCCATTTGTAATTTGAAAACAGAGTGTGTAAGTTTTAAAGGCATGTATTACCGCATGTCATAGTTGAAGACAAAGTGTCTAAATTAAGGAAAGGATAACTCCCGTCTGTAATTTTTTGAAAGGAAAAAATTTCCATCTCTTATTTTATCAAAAATAACAACTAAGTTTTCGAATAACCGTTTCTTATTCTGTCTGTAAAGGAAAAATACTTTTTTATATATTATATATATTTATTAAGGGGTCATATCTTTAATAAAATAGCATATTCTATTTTATGTAATACATAATTAAGTGACATGAATTTTATATATATTGGAATCACAGTTCAGATCAACTTTATTATTGAGGCCAATGTTTGTTTTTGGCGTGTGATGTGGGGTTGTGTATATATATAGTGCAGGAAGCAATTATTTATGCCCAAGATGTTACATATATAAATGGAAGTGGAAAACTAATACTTCCCAATTTTTACGTTCATACTTTGTGGAGGTAGAAGTCAAGGTCAGCTCCATTACTGTTTCCATCTTATCTCTTTGGCGAGTGGAATTGTGTGGCCCGGGGGGTGGAGTGGATCGCCACCCAAAAACAAGCATTGATCAACTAAAGTTGTAAGCCAAGATATCATCAGAATCATGACAAGTTCTATAACTGTTGAGTGTTTGGTCCTCTTGATTTTCTTCTACTTTGCAAGCAGTCCAGCAACATGCTCAATCAACGAAGCAGATTTACATGCACTACTGTCGTTCAAGGAAAACATCATGGACCCAAGAGGGGCGTTAGACTCATGGAGATACAATGAAACTGTGAGCTACTGCACCTGGAAAGGCATTTCATGCAGTCGCAGACATAGAATCAGAGTCGTGTCCATCGACCTCAACTCTCAGGGCTTGGTGGGATCCCTTTCTCCTCATTTAGGTAATCTTTCCTTCCTCAGAAGCATTAATCTCCAAAACAACAGCCTCCATGGCCCGATCCCCCAAGAATTCGGTCGCCTAAGACGACTTGAGTATATAGAATTCAGCAATAATTCTTTTGATGGTGAGATACCAAGAAATCTATCTCAGTGTCAATATCTTTACTATCTTAACTTGATAGACAACAAGCTCACAGGAAATGTGCCGTTTGAGCTTAGTTTTTTGTCGAAGCTTGAAGCTCTAGGCTTGGCAATGAACTATCTATCAGGAACTATTCCATCATTCATGGGCAACTTTACATTTTTGAGGCAACTTTCTCTTCGCAACTGTGGCTTCCAAGGAAAGATTCCTGAGTCATTAGTCCACCTTCACAATTTGCAATTCCTTGTCTTATCAGAAAACATGTTAACTGGCAGAATCCCATCTGGTCTTTACAATATCTCCACCATTCAAGTGTTTTCAGTGAGTTCTAACCACCTCTTGGGAAACATTCCTTCTGATATTGGTTTCTCACTCCCTAATTTACGGTTTCTTGGTTTTGGGGACAATAATTTTACTGGTCTTCTTCCAATTTCACTATCGAATGCTTATTTTCTTAAAACCATAGACTTCAACAAAAACAAGTTTACAGGGCCCATGCCTAAAAATCTTGACAGGCTTCCGGATCTACAATTTTTGTCCATTTGGTCCAATAACATTCAAGATGACATTAGTGTAATTTCATCTTTGACAAATTGCACTAACCTCATATATCTTGATATGTCCTCTAACTTTTTAACCGGTTCGTTGCCACAGTCCGTTGCCAATCTCAGTACTCAATTAAGCTATATGTCCATAGGTAGAAACATGATACGTGGAACCATTCCTTCAGCTATTGGAAATCTTATAGGTCTGAGCAGCTTGTCTCTTGTTTTCAATCTTTTCAGCGGCCCTATTCCTTCATCCATTGGTGGACTCACGAAGTTGGAAGAAATCAATTTGAGTGCTAACAGGTTCACGAACAAGCTACCATCTTCACTTGGTAACTTAACTCTATTGAACACTCTATTTGTGGTCAGAAATAATATTTCAGGAACTATACCTCCAAGTCTGGGTAATTGTTCCAAATTGTTAGTTTTGGATCTTTCTGATAACAACCTTAGTGGTCCAATTCCCAGAGAAATCATGAGCACGTCTTATGTATTTGGTTACCTTGATCTATCCAACAATAACTTATCAGGTTCTATTCCATCTGAAGTTAGTACGTTGAGAAATATTGAAGAGTTATATTTGTCAAACAATAGATTATCTGGTCTAGTTCCAAACACTATAAGCAGCTGCATAAGCTTGCAGTACCTTCACTTAGAGGGGAACTCATTTCATGGTGAAATACCACAAGGATTGAGCAATTTGAAAGGTTTACAAGAATTGGACCTTTCAAGAAACAATTTTTCAGGGCTAATACCGAGTTTCTTGGGAGATCTAAGCTTGGTGGAGTTGAATCTTTCCTTTAATAAACTTCGAGGTCCAGTTCCAGTGGAGGGAGTGTTTCGGAATGTTAGTGCAGTTTCACTTGAGGAAAACTATGAGTTATGTGGAGGCATTTCAGAGCTGAAACTTCCTCCTTGTCCATCAGCAATTCCCAAGAAGAAAAACTCTCACATCCCATTCAAAATCATAGTTCCTGTTTCAATTTCTGGAGCCATATTCATTGCTATCATAGCATCCTCATACATATTTATTCAGTGCAAAACAAAACCAAGAAACGGCAAATACACCTCACCATTTGAGAGCCAGTTTCGCAGGCTTTCTTACGGGGACCTTCTGAGAGCCACAAATGGATTCTCTGAGGCTAGCATGGTGGGGTCTGGGAGATTTGGATCCGTTTACAAAGGAACTATCGGCAACGGGAACACAACAGTAGCAGTTAAAGTGCTCAATCTCCACGTTCGAGGAGCAAACAAAAGTTTTAAGAGAGAATGCAATGTGCTAAGAGGCGTGAGACATAGAAATCTCTTGAAGATACTAAGTATCTCCGTTAGCATTGACTATCAGGGCAATGATTTTAAGGCGCTGATTTATCAATTCAAGGCTAACGGGAGCTTGGACAAATGGCTGCACCTGGATACTGACAGACAAGATGAGAATATGCCGTATCTTACTCTGATGCAGAGGCTGAATATCGCCATTGATGTCGCATCTGCAGTTGAGTATTTGCATAATGGCACCGGCTCAGCTGTAGTGCATGGTGATTTGAAGCCAAGTAACGTACTGTTGGATGATGATATGACTGCCCATGTTGGTGATTTTGGACTGGCCAAAGTGATATCCAATGTTTCAAGCAGCTTCGCAGCGGATGAAAGCCATTCAGTTGCAGTAAGGGGTACTATCGGCTATATCGCTCCAGGTTTGGCTTCCGAGCCTTTTCTTTTACTCCTTTGCATATCAAATACTAATTATAATGGCATCTTTTCCCAATTATTATAAACTTGTAATTTGTGGCATACTCTGTGCAATTTCTAGAAATATCATTTAAAATAAGATACTTATAAAATTTTATTTTTTAATAAAGTATCTGAAAAATAATAAGTCAGTCTTAAATTTTTAAAAAATGGTGAAAAAATGACTGAAAATTTAAAACGAAAGAGAAAGAATAACTATTAAAAAATAATGGGGAGTAGGAAGTTAAATGAAAAATTAAAAACACTAAATCAGATGTAAATAAAAGACCAAAAAATATAGAGATACTCTTCCTTAACGTATAATATTGATTTTTAAAAATTACAAAAACCTCTTGTATGTTTTCACATTGAAGACATAAATTATGTTATCCCCATTTGATGATTAAATACAATCTTACGATCTTCAAAATATAACATTTATATCCCATTAAATAAATGAATTGAGATGCTTTCAAAAATAAAAAAATGAATTGAGATGAATTTGAATGTGATAAATTAGAGAGTTAGAAGATCTGGCATGAGTTTTTTGTATTTAATCATATATATACAAAAGTGAGCCATTTTCCTCTTTCCAGGAAATTGATATTTCCTCTTGATTTTTTTGTCAGAATATGGAATGGTTGATATTGCTTCCACACAAGGAGATGTATATAGTTACGGTATTCTTTTATTGGAGTTGTTCACAAACATAAGCCCGACAAGTGATGTGCTAAGTGACCACGCAAGTCTTCAAAATTATGTAGCCACTAGCTTAGAATTAAACTGTGTAATGAAAATTATAGATCCACTTATCTTGCAAAAGGAATGTGAGATGATCAATAGTAGTATTAGGGATTGTGTGGTTTCTATACTAAGAATTGGAGTGGTGTGTTCGAGAGAATTGCCTCAAGATCGAATGGTGATAGCGGATGTTGTTAACGAACTCAAACGAATAAGAATTGCATTTCTAGCTTAAGCTGTTGGATTGAAACTTCAAAATTAAAATGTTGTAGGTTCATGTTTTGTTGTAAGTTCAAATTGTAGAAATGTGAATGTGTATTTACAATTCTTCTTCATCTCTTTTAAATTTTTATATAATTTAGAATTGTTAATATGTTGATCAGCATTGCTATAATATTTGAACGCATCAGAATAATAAAACAAAATCATATCCATTAAATATGATAGCCAGAGAGATGAGCTAACTCAGATACTTTGCACTGATTCAAGATCTATCTATTCTTTTCCCAATCTTTCTAACTTATTGTATTTGCCGCAAACCTGTAAACACACATAGTCCTCCCCAAGCTCAGGGGATGATTAATTTTGATGAGCAACAAAAAATCATATCTTGTTCTGATAATTTTTTTTATAGCTTTAAAGAAAATACGTGATAAAAATATAACGAAATGCCCAGAAAATTTGTTTTAATCTTTATGGGCGAAATTTTAAAATTATATCCTAGTTTTTATCCATCTAAATATGAACATTACATGTCGTAGATATATCTAATATTTTATCGATACACGTAATCAAAATATTATTCATCTTTACCTAATCCCATCCTCATGTAATCACATATTTATCAAAGATAAATAACAATGACCTCCTTGAAATTTGATGTAATTATATAACTACCCCTAATAATTGATAAAATCATATAATTCTTAAATGAAAGTATAAAATTATCAACTTTGTTTTCATTGTATTTTTTAATTTCTTTTAAAAAAAATTAAAAAAATAACTTTAACAGTATGAATGAAAAAATTATCCACTTAATACATAAAAAAAATAATTTTTTAAAAAATTCATAAAAGCATTTTGATCAACTCACCATAAAAATGGATGAAAACCTAACAGATTGGACTAATGGCTAGACGACCGTTAAAATCAAAGGAGTATAGATAATCGTTCAAACACCGAGAAAGTATTCGTAATTAAACCAAAACTCAGAACGTTGTAATTTACCCTATTTATCAACTAGTCATTTTTTCCATCCACCAATGTAAAAGCCGGTTTTGGTCACCTTTGTAGCTCTATCAATAGGAAAAGCAACGAGGCATCTATGTAGATGCCAGGTTAACTTGATAATCAAGGGGTTATAATCCATAACATCAACCTAATTGCTGAAAAGCATGCCAAAGTTAGCTGCAGGCAGTACGTTGGTATCTGAAACTTCAATTACATAATTTCCAGTAAAAACTCAATACCTAGCTACAATATTCAACATTAGGTAGCACCTAGTTAACTCCGGATGATGCTCAACGTGGGCTCCAATTCCTCATGGTCGCAACATATGCACCTGCATAAACCATTCTTAATTCATAGATTGCAAGCCAGGAAAACAAGTGGGACTTGTGTGAAAGATACGAGTTCAGTTTCTTTGTACCGAAAAAGTAGGCTCTTAAACGATCGCGAACTATGAAGACTAGCAAACCTGTTCAAGTTCGCTTGCGTTTGAGTGTCTTCAACTGAGCAAAGATGTAAGCAATGACTTCCTTCAGAGTGGCCTTCCTATTTTCTTTGAAGTTCCACAGCTCAGGAACCACATAACATCCACTTGGGTTGTATTCATGCAGTTCCTTCAAGGCCACAGTAACAGCATCATACACTGCATCTCCCCATTCCTCTTTAAGGCCTTGTAGCAGTTCATCGTCCTCCTTTATTAAACTCTACATTAAAAGCACCAACAATTATTATGTCTAACACATTTCCCACTGACTTATAGAGCAATAATAAACATACTTGGGCCAGGGCAAAAGATCATAAAGGTTGTTGAATGAGAGAACATGAATGCTAAAAGGGAGGATCTCATGTCTGTGCCCCTTTAAAAATTAAGGACAAGAAAAATGAATAAAATTTCAACCCAATGCATGAGGGAATATGACTGAAGGTCATTTACTACCTGATGATTCCCCTTCTCATCTTCGATGATCTGGAATGGGTGCCATTCAGGATTTTTCAGTTTCTCTTGCCACAAGGAGACCACTTCTGCAGCCTTCATCTCAGCTTCTCCAGGTGGGAATCTTTCCTTGCATGCATTCTTGAAAGCTTTCTCATCAATTTCACCCATCCTCTTTATCCCGATATTAACACGGCT
Source organism: Sesamum indicum (assembly GCF_000512975.1). Taxonomy (NCBI): domain Eukaryota; kingdom Viridiplantae; phylum Streptophyta; class Magnoliopsida; order Lamiales; family Pedaliaceae; genus Sesamum; species Sesamum indicum. Next base: position 13,881,694 of record NC_026147.1, read on the forward strand.
GCTACTCAGCATATCTTTCAAGGCCTAAAAATAAATAAAACAAAAATGTGGTTACATATGAGAATGTTTAGCGAAGTGCATTAAAAAAAATATTTAATTTCATTGGAATCTAAGCCAATTGCATGAATCAGCATTGAAGCTGGGTTTGGCAGTAGAGGAGGGCCAGAGATGGAGACATGGCCAACCACAGGAACATCCCCGCACCCCCAGCAAAAGCCCCTCAGCGCCCAACCCCAAAGAGGTAGACTTAAGAACACTATTAACATAGACCAAAATTTAAAACATGTAAACTAGTAACCTTCAAAACCATGATAAAAGAAATGTAATTCTTAAAGCGGCAAATGCTGCATATTCAAAAAAGTGCTTATTCTTAAAATTGATAGTTTTTAGATATGATTTAAATTTGCATATATATCAAAAGTATATTTGTTCTGTATATAACTAATATTATATGTAACTAGCATATATAAGTCTCACCATAATTGTTTTTGCACGTTAATTGTTACATTACATTGTAAATTTACATGACAGCATCCAAGACCCATAAACCATCTAAAACTCGCTTAGGCATAAAACCAGAACAAAAACTCAACCCTCTAAGCCTTAAGCTCACCTAGCCCCTTCATGTAAGGCCCTACCCAGTTTGATAGGAAAAAAGAAGACCTATACCCAGCCCTAATATATATTGTTAGGCCTAGGCCGAGGCCCATTAGAAAAATATAGATTGAGTCTCTACCCATCATACCCAGTCACCCATGGGCCATTATACCCAATGTTGACTTGAAACAATACTTCTATTATTTTCCCCAATTCAATCAGATTATTATCATTCAAATCGATTTAAATTCAAGGGAACAAATCTCACAAACTAAATCATATAATTCTTTAACCATGTACAATATATAATCAACAAATAATTGAATAATTAGTTATATAAGTATATTAATTATGCTAGGAAAAATTTTCAACATCTTGATAGGCAGTAATGTTTGGTTGAAATGATAAAATTGAAGCTTAAAATTCTATAGATTAAATTCAATTGCCATAAATACGTAGATTTAATATTTTCATATTATATTATTTCTTAAAATGATATATTCTTCAATAGATTTTAATCAAAAAAGAGTTATTTGTGAATCGGGTCTCAATAATCGATTAATCGTGAATTTATTGATACATTATTTGTAAAACTGAAAAAGAAAAACAAAAATTAAGAATACATTGATAAATCTAATGTACGTAGTAAATTATTGCTGATTCAAAATGCAAGTACCCATTTTTATATCATTTATATCCAAATATAAATAACTAATCTATTTTGCCTCGTTTGGCTGATTTAGATCTAAGTAATTATGTGTTAAATATATATCTAACATATTTTATCATTTTGCTTTAACTTAAAATTTATTTAGCATTTAAATACCTTCTCTTCACTAAATATGTCAAATACTATTCAACAATACTAGGGAAGAAAACAATGGGTCCAGCCAAAACACGACCCAAAAAAGTGGGTCTGAAACAGTGGGCTTGGGTCTAGAGATCTATTGGGTCCTAAGGAGGGTTGAGTAGGGTTTGCATATTAATTTAATACATTATGTCTCTTTTGGTATGGGCCTGGGCATTACATTACCTCCCTGGCACACAGTTAACCTGTTAGACCATTCCTATTGTTACCCTACATAAACATAATTTTTCCTAGGCTGTGAAAAGAAACAATAAAGTTTACTAAGCCATTGTAGTACTCAAGAATTTAGCAACTTGGGAGTTTTAACCTACATTTCAAATGTATCTAATCAGCTTCTACTCAAGTTTCATCCAATATCTTTTAACAACCAGTTGAACAGTATATTTATGTCATATGTGTCAGCAATAAGTTGCAAATTCAACCACTCTTCTATGTAGTTTCATTAGCATTTCCATATACCTTTTTCTTTTTAAATGGTTATAATCTTATAATCTGGTATATTAAGCTATCCCGCCAGAAATTGGAAGATTAGATGAGATGTCAGAGATATCATACCTCGATTAATTCTTTGCGAGCCTCCTGTAGCTCATCATTACTTTGGCGCTCTTTTGCGAGAAGTTGCTGATTCAAATCTTCAAGACCTTCCAAATCATCTTTTTTCTCGGCCAACTGCTGGTTCATCTTGTCTATCTTCTGCTGAATAACTCCATCATCGTCACCTCCCATATGCTTCATCACCTCTAGTTTTCCTTTAAGTTCTTCAATTTCAAGTTCTAATTTCTGCTTCTCATCTAAATTCCTTTCTAATTCAAGCACTTTTTTAAGAGCCTCTTCCTTCTCTCTCTGCATATTATAAAACATATCAAAATGCAAGAGAAGCAATAAATTCAGTAGTACTGACTAGGTTGTGTATTAAACAATGCATATGTAAGATATTTCATATGCAAGTGATGGAAGGAAAAAATTGTCAACAGTTGTACTTGTTGTTCTTCCACTAGCCGTAGGACATTTTCATCAGCTTTCCTCTGCTCCTCTGAAGCCAATTGAAGCGCATTATTCCTCAAATCATTCTGACCAAGCAATATTACAGCATATCTATCAACAACTCATATTTACTAATACAAAGTAAGCACGTGTAATTAATACTAAAAGCAGGAACATAGAGAAGAAATTAGATTTATCTCCAAGCAGAATAATAACCAAGTAGGAGTGTCAAAAAGGCTTGTGATAAGCGGTCAAGGTAAGCTAAAAATTCAATGGTAATAGAAAGGAGACAGAGGCTTCTTGTAGATCACGAAAACATACAAAGAACATGATCTGCATTGTGAATGCCATAAAAACTGTCGAAGTAATTGATGCGCGCACATATTTTGCTTTGGCAAAATCGACCAGAAACTCATATTTGACTCCAAGTATGGATATGAAGTGTGAATTTGCATTTGGATGTGTCAGTTTACACGCAAATGTAAATGTAGTATGAACGAAGACTAACCTTTGCCTTCTCCTCTTCAAGTTTCTGTCTCTCACGTTCAGTTAATGCTTCACGCTTGTTCAATTCTTTATTCCATGAATCAAGTCTTCGTTTCTTATTCTCCAGCTCATAGTTCAACATCTCCTGTTCGTCCAAAACTCTCTTAATGTGCTCGCGAGCAATGCGTTGCAGCTTCCTTGTTTCTGAGGGAAAAGAAGACATTGAATTTGGCATCAGTAAGACCATACACGCTGAAAGAGCTCCAGGGCAATAGCTTCGGCTCAAATAGCATCTAATTAGTCACTTTGCTATCTCCAAAATGTCATTGAATTAAAAACTCAAGTATCCTCAGGCAAGTTCCATAAAAGTTTTTGAGCATATAAATTATAAGGAGCTGAAATCCCAAGGCAAGAGTGCGAAGAAGGGACTTCAGTGAGAATCAAACAGCTTTGAGAATAGAAAATCTCTGGTGCAGTAATAGCCTTGAATACAACATTCAAATGTTTGTACAATTATGCAATGTATGTTCACGGACACTCATGCACTACGACACAGTAACATAAGAACATGATGTAGGATGAGAGAATAGGAGACATCAGACCTTCATAGAAGGAACGGTGAAGCTCGTCTTTCTCTTCAAGCATCCTACTGAGTGACAATGTCTTTTCATTGTACTTGATCTGCAATTGATCCAAATTTTCGTTTTTCAACTCAAGCTCATTGACCAAATTACCCACAACTTTGTTCCTATCTTTAGTTGCTTCCTGAATAAGATCAGAGATTGTTTTCAATTCTGCTTTCCTGCGAAGATAATCTCCAACAGGCCCTTCCAGTTTGTAATCATCTTCACGAGCAAACCAACCATAAATATTTGGACCTGGACAGGTTCTTCGATCGTTCCATTCTTTCTTACTTCGGCCATTAGCTTCAAAGGACTTCTCAAACTCCATCGCATTCTTGAACCCAGTCCAATCATTATCAAATCTTAGAACAGCTTGTGCGGTGTGTTGTTGATCATCCCAGAATATTTCAATTTCTATAGGCTTGTATTTGGAGAACTTATTCAACCAGTAACCACGGCTAGCCAAGCAATCGCTGTTCTTTGGCTCATTTAGTATGTTAGCTACTATCCCGACCCAGGGCCAACAATACAACTCACTTTTCTCAGGCTTAGCTGCAGGTAAAGGTGCAGTATGTTGAGGTAGTGGCTCAGCCTCATTAGCTAGGTCATTTTCTAGGAATGTAGCCAGTGCAAGGTGGTTTGCTTTCTGCTTTGCACTTCGGCTGGCTGAGCCCTTAGCCACCCCTATCGCATGTTGAAGAAGATGATTGTACTGATAGTCTTGTTTCTTCTTACCAGCACAAAAAGGGCACCTAAGGGAACCATTTGGGCCCTTTACTTTATAAGTGCCAGCCTTGAGTAGCTCATAAGGTTTCTCTTTGTATTCATTTATCTCTGAATCGCTGAAGTCTGACTCTTCGTCTGAACTGCTACCCATCTGAGTGATAGGAATGTCACAAATGATAAGTAATGAGAAATGCAATAAGAAAGGGAAAACAAAAAAAAAAGGAAGAAGGTCTGAATTAATCCATAAATTGATAACCTAAAGTTTACAGTCGGCTGCTACCATTAACATGATTCTTGTCATGTTACAGGCAAAAGATAATCTTTTTTCAGGAAAAATTTCGAAAAAGGAAAACTTGCATATTTACAGTGCTGAAAGATGAAAGATATATGCAAAAGAAACATTATTTTGATAAACTGATATTTGCTCTGCAGAATGCAGGGTGACTATATGAACATTGATGTTGTTAGAGCAAAACTAGACAAGCACCAGTGAAGGTGAACTTCAGTAGAACCCAGGTGTCTCTTTGAAAAAATTAAGCACCATAATCATGTGATAGCCATAGATAGACAAACCAACAATGCAGCCCGATTTACACAAAAGCCAGCAAGTCAAACCTAAGACCACCTAAGATGACTATATATATGGAAATTGGGGATTTAACAGAAGAATTAGTGCACCAAAGATTTCATATTACCACCATCGAGACGCTGTTTGAGCCTGACTTACTCTGATATGAAGAGAAGGAAAAAAAAATATGAGCTTTGCAAACACCTCATAATCGAGCATAATATGTCCTTTGAAGAACAGAATTAGCAGAAGTTATTCATTGAACACTTCTCGAGTGAAAATCCAGGGATTCATTTCTTTTATAGTTTGCTCCAGAAGCATTTCCACAATGACTAGTTTTTAAATGGTATAGGAGTTCACAAATGACTAGTTAATGCAGATAAAATGAACGGAATCTGCAAATGGACATATAATGAAAACAATAACCAACAATGTGCCAAGTATTCTCCTCGCAAGCGAACCATGGAACAATCAAACAAAAATATTACACTCACAAAGACGCCAGTTTTAACAAAGTTATCTCAAAGCTACTAGTGTCAGTCTACCACAGTCATCACAAATTGACTCTCACCACAAGCCATTCGTTTCCAAAAAAGAGACACTCCGGTTTACCTGAGTCAACCAGGTACGACCAAGTCCACTCAACAAACGACAGGCGCAATCAGCCAGTCAGTAGCACTCACACATAAACTCCAAAACATTCAACCACATATCTACTCATCCTTCGCTTGGTACAAACTACAAAATCAAACATTCAGAAGCGAGAAAATTATCTCACCTCGAAGAAACAAACAATATTCAATATACAGAGAACGCCAGGGGTAAATGCCGGTGCTCTTAGACTCTCTGATCGGTGCACTGACGTCTCCGACGAACCACACCGCCTCCGAAGGTGATCGCCGGTATAATTCCGTTAATCCGAAACAACCCTAGAGAGAGAGGGAGGAGCTTTGGTCAGTGGTAAATTGAGCAGCAGCTTTTATGAATTTTCGGACGTCTGAATTATGAAAATCGGGAAGTGGTTTCGGGGTGAAAAAGTGGGTCCGAGTTTCAGCTCCAAGTCCCGACTAGTCCGTCTCAATATCAAAGAGGCAGAATTGGGTTGGATTGGGTTTGGTAACAGTGACCAACATAAGAGATTCTGATCCTGTAAATTATTTTAGAAAATTAATAAGTTTTATATTAAATTGAAATTTGAATTATAATACAAATAGAGTGTGTTACTGTGTGTGTGTGCGTGTAACAAGTGTTAATAAGTAGGATAAAAAACTTAAAATAAAAGATTATGTATAGATTAACTTAAAATTACTTTAAAAAATATTAAAATGGTTAAATGTGATATACGGTACAATCAAGTTCTCTTACGTAAGGTATTGTTTGTTTTGATAGTCTAAAAATGTATGTCGTTACAAAGAAAGATTCTTTAGAATTGAGGCTTATAAATCACTCAAATTCCTCATCCACAATAGTTATGGAACGCATACCTATATCATCAACCCCTCAACTAGGAATTCGAAACGGACGCATAACCTCATTCCCACATATAGTGCCAAATAATGCACATTTAGACGATTGCTATAATATTGCACAAGATATTTACTATTGTGATTTCGTGCAAAACTCAAATTTTTTTCTTCTCGTCTAAAAGAACATCACATTATAAAGAAAGAGTTCTTAAAATTTATAAGACATTCAAACTCTTTATCTGTAACAATACGAATAAAAAAACCTTGCTGCAACCTACTATAACTAGAAGACCCATAAGCATAAGCTTAATTTACAAAAAAGTTAAATAATGGTTTTGCTACAAACTATTATGATTTTGTATTTAATTCTAATTGCATATTACTTTTATTTTTGTCTTTTTCTAAAAAACTATCAGATTATAAGCACTTTTTTTCCCCGAACCCAATTTTCTTATCTTTCAAAGGTATTACGAAATCAAATTGTGTTTTTTAAAATAGTATTTTTAAAATATATTTAAAAATCCGTCTATGTTTATTATTGGGCAATTTTGGGCTCCACAACAAACTTTGGGCTAAATTACATCAGCCCATGAGATTTAGCTGCTGGGCCTTTGATCTTCCACAAGCCCAGTGTGGGATGATCTGATTTTGGAGTCAACTAGAATATTCATTTTAAAAGTTCAAACTTAAAATTTATAAATTTTTGTAGGTTACATTTGGATGGAAATATTTAGATTTAAACAAAAGTATTTTTAAAAAGGATTCAAGTACCAAAAGAGTTTAAAATTATTAAAATTTCAGAAAATTTAGCTCGAAATGAAAGTTGAAAATTTTGAAATTCTTTCCAAATATGGAATTATTCAAAAAATCTATTAATAGGTGATAGAAAAACAAGAAGGTTGCTTAAAAGATTAAAAAAAAAAAGAAGCCCACAAAATTTCAAATTCCCAAACATGACACAAATCCCATGCATTTTTTACTTGAATCAGAGTTATACCCATCCAAAATAACTATCGTTGATTTTTTTATACTTGAAATGTGAAATTTATTACACATGTGTTCATACAAAATACAAATATTTGACCCTATAAGTACTTCAAAACCACCTAAGGTGAAGGTACACCATTTTTGAAAGAATATACTTTTTGTTCCACCTTGATCTTGGAACCTTACCAATTTAAGTATGCCTTAATTGGAGACCTCCCATCAAACCTAATTTTTACTCGTTTTCTCAAGTTCCGACACTTGTTTAGGATTTGACTCCTTTTGTATCGAGTTTTATGGTAGATTTTCATATAAATACAGGTGATAGAATGAAAATGTATTTGGATTAAGATATTTTGACATAATTTTCTATACAAAAAGACATGATAGAAGAAAAATACATCTAAACTAAGATGTTTTGTGATAGTTTTTTGTGCCAAAAAAAAAAAAGAAGATATTTTATGATAGTTTTCTAAGATGTGGTAAAATAAACTTTTTAAAATTTATAATAAAATAAATGATCGATATTTCAATTTTAAAACATATAAAATTAAAAAATTAGCCTTAACAGTAAAACATGATATGGGCCGAAGGAATAAGGCCCGAGCCCTAACCAGCACCTAAGAAAGATGCGTCAAGTCGATTTTTGACCCGCACCAGCCCACAAGGACCCCCCCTCCCCCAATTGGGGGTCAACGTTGCATGATCCCTCAATTATACATGTCATTCGTACGTTGATCGAAAATTATAAATACTGATCAAGTCAAATTTTCAAGTATTTTAAATGTTTTATTGCTCTTATTAAACGATATTCAAATCATACTAACTTAACTTTCGAAGTATCTTGATTGATGGCTATCATAATTTATGATTAGTGATATTAATTTCAAATTTATGTGAACCGGGGGATTGCAGTTGACATGCAAACCTCAGAAGACCTGAAAGATTTGATAAAACAAAAGGCTTGGTAGTTGGAATAATTTTCTCAAGTTAGGCCCTACAGCATATCAAAAACAGACAAAACGAGGTCGATGTCCATACCTAGGCTAGCCCTAACCACATACCCATAAATGGTAGACACGAGTCCAATAATCACTTCAAATTCCTCCACCAAGTGACACTAAAAGAACTTCATTTCCTCGCCAATCGAATTATCAACATTATGGCAATATTGGGAAAAACAAAGGAACAAAACCATGCACCATTATTTAGATTTGACCGAATTTGTTCCAAACTTTATCATACTATTCCTTACATGCTAATGATTCTTTTCTATGAGATTTGGCTTATTTTTGGCTTTAATATTCAATTTTTTTATATATTATATTTTTTTATTTCGTTTATATATATGTGTATATGTACATTTTTTTTTATCAAATAAAAAAGATGGAGTAATTTTTGTACAAGTTGTCCGTACACGTTAAATTTAACAAATGATGCAATATGATTTGAAGTCGAAAATTCAATTCAAATTGTACATCGAATGCATTACATACTAGAATAAATATAACATTTATTATGGTCAATAGACATAGTTATATATAAATAGCTTTAGTGATTACGTCTAATCAGCAATTATTGGTCGTGGTTTTTGCGAATGTGTATTCGTCGTGGTTAAAAGTCATGGCAATAATATTTGCCATGGATCATAAATACGGCAAAAAATATTTTTCATGGTTGATAAGCTAAATTTTTGCATCGATTTTATCTAATCATGATTAGTGAATAGTGATACTTACTTTAACTTGACTTTTCTTTTTCAAATAACACTTGTTATGTTATTGTAAAATATTACATGATCAGTATAATATTACCTGCACTACGTTTGTGGGTATAACTCAATTCGTATAAGATGGCGTAATTTTTATACGTATTTTGAGCACAGTATCACACATTAAATAAATAAAAGATGCAATATTCAAAACAAAAAATTCAATTTGAAGTATTCAGCGCATGCACTACACTTTTTTTTTTTTTTTTAACAAAACCCACCTAGAGGTGGGGGAGCTTTTCGGAATCTTCAGTCCTTCTATATTAAAACGCATAAAAATAGTTACAGCGGGCGCATGCACTACACATTTGTGTAAAATATTACACGATAAGTATAATATTACTTGCAATACTTTTAGTATCGGATGACAAAACACAATTGGGTAAAAATTTTCCGATTTACGAGCAATTTGCAGAAAGGGGAGTGGCATTATTCTGATATGCGTCCAGAAAGATATGCATCTTTCTTCTTTTGTTTAAGTGTTGATGTTGACGAAAGAATCGTATCCGTACGTAATTTTTGTTGGACCAAAACAAAGTTTCAGCAATGGCTACTGCCAAGACCTCACTTTTGATAGAATAAAATGCTTTTTCTTAGGACCATCAACAGGTTAAGCTTGTGTAGCTCTTCTTCTGGATTAAATTGTCATCTTCTTCGAATCGGATGCAGAAAATTACGTGCACATGAGATGTATGGTCTCATACATTGTCACAAAGTAGCGCCATACGGGTGGCCTACATCGATGGTGTGTCGTGTCAGTTCGTGTCGTGTCGAATTTATATCTCAAAGCGGAAGATGTACGTAGGGAGCATGAGGGATGACGGACATTAAGTATTACATCTTCTGCGTGAAAAATTTTCATGGGCAAATAATTTTTTTTTTTTGTTAAAGGAAAAGAAAAGGCGATGAGATCTATTAATGTGGGAGACAAATGGGCTTTTTTCTTGTAAAATCTGAGACAATAATTTTTTTAAATCTTTTTCCACTAACTTTATTTATAAATATTTATAAGATAATTTATTATTTAATAATTAATTATGATGACTCAAAAATACAAAGCTCAAGTAAGAGCCTAGTACAGAAGGAAAGCCGAAAAGGATCTAAAGCTACAAGTAGACCAAGGGATAAAAGATCCTGGCCCCCTAACTGTAAGAGGATGTCCATTAAGCGATAAGGTTCACAGAGGCCCAGGAAGGCTTCCATGGGGCTACATGCATGATGGCTAGGTTAGAGAAACGCAACTAGAACTTAGCCAAGCCTCAATCAGACAACACAGAGGAAAGCCTATCTCCCTGCCGCGGGTGATGTCCAGGATCTAGGAAAGTTGCTCGACCCATCTCAAGCTCCCCCTAGAAAAAGTAGAGGCCTTATTTGAAAAAGGAGTCCTTCGAGCCTTAGTGATAAGTTTCCACAAGGTCAAGGATCATATCATAAGGAGGAGAATATCCCTCGACTAGTTGCTGGAGTTCATCCGCACCAACAACCACCTTCTTGAGTTTGAAGGGAATCAGACTCTTCAAGCTGGTAGGGGGTAGGCTATAAAAGAGGTTTCTGTCACCTCAGTAGAGGATAACGCTTTCTTAATACTTGCACACGGAAAACACTACAGCTAAAAAATCTTTTTAACACTAATTTATTACTTGCTATTATATTTTTTTTCAATTCTGATTATTATTTTAATTGTTGGTTACTGACTTGAATGTCAGACTGCTAACGTGTTTTTTGCATGTCCCAATTCCAAAACCTATGAAAAAGCTAAACCCAAATATTCCAGGTTGGACTTTCCGAATGAGCAACTTCTTATTTGCATCAAGTAGCAATTTATGGGTAATACAAAGTTAAGACGTGAGGAATATGGATATACCAAATAGTGGGATAGAGAAGTAGAAAGTTTTTGACTCTTAAGTTGGAGATGCTCACGCCCTATACGTGGTGTCAGGAGCACCATTAGCGCCCTCAAGCCGAGGAGGCAAAGACTCATCTGATCCCGTGGACTATCTAGGCCCAGCTCGCAATGGCACCAACTCGAACACTTCCTCAGGGAGGATGTACCTATCCCCCTGGAGATGCTGAGATGATTGCAACAGCAGTATGTGCAGAGATTGCAGTTAACATGTAGGTCTTACTTGTACATTTTCGCCCTTACAAGGGTAGTTTAGTAAGAAAAAATTTATTTAACCTATAATAAGTCAGCAAGGGATAAACATGGATTTTCGTTCAAATTTTTTTTGCTAAATTCAGCAAATTTATTGAATTTTAATTGATAAAAATAAATATAAAAAATACTAAATATAATATTTTGAATTACAAAAAAAATACCTATAATTATAATAAATTTCAAAGAACAAATGGAATCCCTTTTATTTATGAATACGCGTTCACGGGAATGTCCGGAAAAAAAGGAACTTACGATAACTAAGGAATATTATATTATTTCCTCAGCTTTATGCTCAATTTCCTTATTTACTGACCCTGCATCATATTCTTAATTTCACTTGTTCCTATGCACAAAGAAATATTACTATATTCTTTATTTAAATGTTTTAAAATTTTAGATAAATTATAACGACCTTCCTTGAGATTTGTCATAATTTATGAATATTCTTTTATTATTTGAAAAATTATAAATGCTCCCCTAACATTTGATGAAATTATGTAATTTTTGGAAGGAAGTATGAAATTGTTAACTTTGTCCTTACTGTATTTTTTTTTAAAAAATAAAAACTTATAAGAAAATCGAACGGGTGGATGAAAAATATTTAGTTTTAAAAAAATTTTAATTTTATAATTTTTAATTTATAGGGGTATTTTCTTCAGCTCACTACAAAAAAATAGATAAAAACCTAACTAATTGGGCTAATTGTTAGACGACCATATAAAATCAGAGATGTATTGGTAATTTTTCAAACATCGAAAGGATATTCATAATTATGTCAAATCTCAAGAAAAGTCGTTGTAATTTACCCTAAAAATGTGGACTTCGTTACTTTATTTGATGCATTATGATTTGATGATAGCTGATTTGGACTACATAATACAACACAGTATTGCAATAATCAAGTTGAACAATATCTTCACAAATTTTAATAATTACGTTATTATTATTGTTAATTTTTTAATTTCAGTTGTCACAACTAAGCCAAGCACTTTAATAATTAAAAATCATGATAAATATTAAATTAGACGTAATTATTACATATACTCATCTCACTCGTCAAATTACAGGCTGTAAATTTATACGGAGTGTTTGTGCAAAATTTTGATAATAAATAAAGAATTTACTTATAATTACAACTAATAACTTAAGGATTGTATTTGTAATTATACAATTCACATAATGTGTTTATGTAATTAAACTTAATTTCAAGAGTATAAATGTAATTAATGTACCACATAAAGTTGAAAATCAAAAGGCATTCCCATTCTAGTGACTGAGATCTGCTGGCTGTATTATAATGTATTTCAATAATTATGACAACAAATTATGTAGTAAACAAAATATTAACAGACAACCTGTTAGCCATTTGCCGCTCTTCATTTTAAATTCTTTCCTCACCTTGTCATGACTCAAGTTTAAGGTTTGATTTTAGTAAGTAATAATCATTACAACACTCTAAAATCTCATCATCAACTTAAAATAATGGAATCCACGTTCAGCTTCCTGTCCCTCCATTTGCCAGAGACATCTCCTTGGACAACTCAGACAAGAACCAAGTGGAAGGGACAGCAGGAACCATGATTCTTGTCTCAAACCTTCAAATATTGTTCTTTCATATTCCTATTGCAAGGATGTTGATCAATGTCCTAACCCCCTTCCACTTCCAAACCAACCTTTTCTCTTCTTCTCTATCATATTATCCACTAAAATATTACCTTTTCTTGGATCCATTTGGATTCTCAACTTGTGTCCAAAAAAATATACAATAAAAATTTAATTAATTTGTAGAAATTTTGTGAATGTTACGTTTTAATTAGTCACATATTTTAGCCCCCCCCCTTTTTTTTTTTTTAAATATTGGTTCCATTATTTTGAATTCACCATGTTGCATCTCAAAACTTTAAAAACCTTGTAATTTTAGGCCATGCATTGATCTTATTAAATTTTGATGAAAACAACTCATCCATGGTACGAGTTCTATTAAGTATTGAAGGCATATAAGGTTTTTTCCATCAGAATTTAACGGAATTAAGATTTAAATTAAAATTATTCTTTTTCTGGAGTTTTTGGATGCAATTTGGTGAAATAAAAAATAAGTTTGAATCAAAATGCAATATTTTCAAGAAATTCTCTATATTTATGGTCGCTCAAAATTGACTTTACTAGCATAGGTTTTATATAACAAAAATTACAGATCAAATATTTATGCTGAGGTGCATATATAGTATTATTGTAGCCGTATATAATTCATAATAATTTAATGAACTTGTAATGTTGAGTCAGATTCGACGCTGTAAGAAAAGTCGACCACCTTGAACACATTATAAATGCATCAAGCCCTCAGCGCAGTGGAAACGCAAAAGACAAGAGCTAGCACTACTTGAGCTTGTAAATTTAGCTTAATTTGTTCTTATTCACATTGCTTGTTTCTGCAATTTCAGCTATGGAAACCGAAGATGGCGGATCAGCCCCGTCGACGCCGGTGACGCCAGGGACGCCCGGCGCTCCTCTCTTCGGAGGATTGAGGTCGGAAAGAATTTCGAATTGGAGAAAAACATCTCTCCGCAACAGCTTCAAATGCTTCAGCGTTGAAGCTTGGGACTCGGAAGAAGGCGCCCTCCCGCCGGTCTCTTGTGCATTGCCTCCACCTCCAGTTTCTCTCGCAAGAAAGGTACATCTATCCCTGCCTAATGCTCAATTTCCAGTGCTGATTCACGCACACTTACACGCACACATTGATTTCTACTGACAAATATCATTCCCTGGCGGAGTAAAATCAGGTGGGAGCTGAGTTCATCGGTACTATTATACTCATCTTTGCCGGGACGGCCACAGCCATCGTCAACCAAAAGACTCAGGGCTCGGAGACGCTCCTCGGCCTGGCGGCGTCCACCGGGCTGGCCGTGATGATAGTAATACTCTCCACAGGCCACATCTCCGGCGCGCACCTGAATCCATCCGTTACAATAGCATTTGCTGCTCTCCGGCATTTTCCATGGAAACACGTAAGAAACCACTGGTGAACATCTCGAGAAACGATCTGATCATGTGGGGCTGATGGTCTTGAATTGTGTTAATTTCCAGGTTCCGGTGTACATAGGAGCGCAAGTGATGGCTTCTATATGTGCTGCGTTTATGCTGAAGGTGATTTTCCACCCGGTTATGGGGGGCGGAGTGACTGTTCCGGCAGTGGGACACGCTCAGGCTTTTGCGTTGGAGTTCATCATCACCTTCAACCTCATGTTCGTTGTCACTGCAGTGGCCACTGATACAAGAGCGGTAAGCACACTCCTTCTCTTGTTATTTTTCTGTCTCTTTTCTCAGTAATTGCATCAACGCTCCTAAACTTTGGCCATATTACAAAAAAATTCGTTATTTTTTTTAAAAAATTATGTTACAATAAACGTATTTTTATATTATAAATTTCTTCTCCATCTCGCAATATTTATAAGGGAATTATAATGTAAAACATGACTGTATAAGATCTAAATTTTCTTATATTGATGTATTAATTTTATTATATGCTTAAATTTCATAACTATTAGTATAATAGTTCGATTTTCTCTCATTTCTTTTCAAGATAGTTATGTGACTGATAACCGCATGCGAATACAAAAATTATGTTATTTATTTTATTTTATTTTATATAATAAATATATAAAATAAAATAAAAAATACAACAAAATTTAAAATAGAAACCTTACTGCAAAGTTCCCCAATAAATTCTCAAATTGACAAAGAGTCAATGCCTAAATAGTAAAAATTGGCAACTAAAGGTCCAAACTTCAATAAACATTAATTGCCAAAACTTAAGAAAAAAAAAAGATTTTCCATAAAAGAGGCCAACCCCACCAGTTAAATACGATCTACTCATGACCTGATCATAATAATTGAATTGGGATCATAAAGATTAAAAAAAATAATCCAAAAAACAAAGAATTATATTTCTTTCTTTTGGTGATATGATATATATATGTAAAAAATGTTATAAAACCAAGGGAGGATCTGAGATCCCACTGAATACTTAAACTTAATACAGTTACAGTGCACAGACCATTTGCAGAATCTTTTAATGTGACTCAAATTTTGATAATAATAATAATAATATTTTTGCAACGTATGGTCTCGAAAAACAGGTGGGGGAGCTCGCGGGGATTGCGGTCGGAGCTACTGTCATGCTCAATATCTTGATAGCCGGGTAATAATAATGCACACTATTCGTCTCTTTTCGGCGGATTTTTGTTCACACTCAATCTGATTAAATTTGAACAAATTATTCGTTAAATGTATTATACTGTCATATGATTGATTTTCAGTGTATAGAGTATTATCAATCATGAGAGCACCCCTTCCTCCCAAGTTATGCTGTCGTTTTGCCGATTTTTGGAACGAATGGAAATAAATGAAAAAAAATGCTAAAGCAAGTATCATTATATATGATCAAATTTGATTTGAACGGGAACTTTCCTTGTTTTCTCGCTTGAACTCGTTGAAATTTCATTATTCTGGAATTATTTTAATTTGTTTTCTTTCTTGATTAATTGCATGTGGACAAACATGTTACTAGATGCACATGCGGGCTTGTGCATAGGGTGTACTATTCCCAATTTAGTTTTGTCTGGACGGATTTAAAATCATAAAATGGTCTTGGAGTGGGACTGGAATTTTAATTTTTGAACCTGAATCTGACGTACATATATTACTACACATAAATTTTTTGATTTATTATGAATATTGTGTGTTACCCATATTTGTAATGCTTATTTTATATTTATATATTTATAATCATGTAAAAAACATGAATATATAGTTCTCTTTGATTTAATATGGAATTAATTAAATGAAAAATATAGTAAATTTTTTATATAATTTATTCGATTTGACCAAATGTGATTTGGAGATGAATTTTCCCAACTTGTGTGGGACGAAAAACTTGACAACTTATCTCACTGAACATAGAAATTCGTTGAAAAAAATGGGTTGGTGTTTAGAAGAAGATTGAACTAATATGCGTTGGTGAGATGAATTATACAAGAATGACTTCTCATATTGATTGTGCTGCAGGGGAACTACAGGAGCTTCGATGAATCCGGTGAGAACTTTGGGGCCCGCGATTGCTGTAAACAACTATACAGCCATATGGATCTACCTGACGGCGCCTATTCTTGGTGCTCTGGCCGGGGCTGGTGTTTACTCTGCAGTGAAGCTGCCTGACGAAGATCCAAAACCACATGACAAGCCCTTAGCAGAACACAGCTTCAGAAGATGACTAAACGCACGGAACTCAACATGTTCTATCAAGGAAGTAGGAAGGATTATATGTATATTACACGTTGTAATAAGATGGATATATATATGCCTATCTTGTATTTTCCTATGTATAGATGGAGGACATGATTTATAACACTTGAAGGAACGAGAGCGTCACGGGTGGAAATAGTTAGAACCCTCCCTTGGTTCGGGACGGGCGAGTGGGCGCACACTTATACATTCTTGAATATGCTAACAAGAAGTGTTGCGCACAACAGACTCTTGCATACCTATTACCAGGGTGTTGTAGATGGAGATTATCTACTGCTTTTGTGATCATAACTATACATCATTCAGAAGATATTATATACTAATGTAGTACGGTTACTTGCATACTTGTGTAATTCTCGAACTTTTCAGCAATACACAGCAGAAAGTGGTACAAGAACTGTCATGGATGTAACAGCGACAGCAAGCGCAGCTGACATCAAACCAATATATGAAAAGGGATCGTCGCCGTGCCAGAAGATTCCTTTATATGACATGAAACTGCCGTAAGGGCCCATATATGGGAGTTGTCTATGAGTAAAAGAGAGACCATATAGAAACATGCAAGAAGTTGAGATATGCCATTAGTGACATCAAATTTTAAAATAAAAAAGTGTTCTTCGATGGGAGTGACATTGTACTCATATGGACAAACATAACATCAACACTAAAAAGGGATGCTCAAATAGAATAGGATTTGAGCAAGTTTCCAGCTTTACGGGGATCATACCCAGCCCAGATCTGATCCGAATATTACCAGCAATATAGATCATGATCACATTGCTCCAAAAATACATGTATCTTGTCTGGAAAACACAGGTGACCAACCCCTACAAGCATCTTGATCATTCAGACGGTTTTTGCTGCTACGCGAGCTATCTTAACTAGCTATTGTGGTTTGAGGCATTCTGCAACACCTCCCACACAATCGTTGGACCCCTTCTGATTCGTCGAGGCGACCATGTTGACACACCAGATCACAGAGCACTTCTCATGTCACACAAACAAGCAATTTTTTTGAGTTGTTCTCTCTTAATTGTTTGAGAAGACTGATATATATTGGATATGGCCTAGAAATAAATATGTCAAGTCAACATTTTCATAAGGCAGTGTAAGATATAGGGGACGAATGCAGCTTGAAGATGTTGCAAACTCGTAACCTATTACTTATTAAACCTCAAAAACTGAACTTGACTGATCAATGACATCTCACTACCAGATCAGATATTAATTTCACTAGATTTCAAAGAGAAAATATATCTAATCAATAAAGGATTGCAGACCTACAAGCAAGCCAAACTGATGCCAAAATTGAATTACTATCTCAGAAAATCCAGGATTGACTTCCAAGTATAAGGATAAACTTCCACAACATTCATCTCTTACAAGATATATTTTCCTTAAGCTAGCTAATTCATCTTGCTGATTAACTCATTTATACGATCCTCACGATTTCCAGAGTCCCCGCCATCTTCAAATCGTTTCTTCTTACCACGCAACGCCTTTTCTGGATTGTTCAGCATGAAGGGGCAGAGAAAACTTGTGACTGCCTTAAAATGTTTACCAACATTTGCAATCTCATTCACAATATCCTCTATGCATATGATGTTATGTTGGCCTAGTTCCTAGAGAATTAGAAGATGACGTCAGAAATCTTAAGAAACAAAATAACTAGGAAATGGGCAGCCCAATGAGAAAGGTAGCTCATACCTGTTCCACAATGTTATTGTCAGTTAGAGGAACCCTTTCTTTATCAATTTTCACAACACCTTTCTTGTAAATCAAGTCCTTCACACTCTTGAAATTGGGATAGCTACAACGACAAATAACATAGAGTTTAGTAATTCCATCAGTCATTAAATGAAGTTACACGATGAAACTACACCGGCAAGGAATAGAATGAAAGATTATGTGAGTGAGAAGAAAGGATTAGCAGGCAACATAATCGAAGATCTCATTGTGAAGTACATCTGAGCAGCTTATTCAAATAGGAACAGTAACAAATTCTCAGATAAGCAAAACACACTGCTGCAAATATGCAAAGAACTCGAATTCAGCTCAATAAATCTACTTAGGCAAGCATGACAAGTGCATTACAGAAGGTTTTCGCAGAATGATAGTAAAAGGATCTTGCCGTCAAGGAAGGGAAACATCAAATGCATATGCTAAGGACTAGAAGGTTGAAAATTAGGATTGGTTTTAATATGAAAGAAGATCGAACAAGTTTATTTGATTTGAAGAGTCGCAAAAAGTGCCTATACGATCAGCTTTTCCATCCCTTAGGAAACGTTTACATCTTCTTGCCAATTTCACATTCTCTTCAAAAACAGTTCATACAAGTCTTAATTATGTGCAATGCAGCTTCGAACCGGACACAAACTGCAAAGATAGCCACAAGTGAACAGGACAAAGGCTGATTT
Organism: Sesamum indicum; assembly: GCF_000512975.1. Lineage (NCBI taxonomy): Eukaryota > Viridiplantae > Streptophyta > Magnoliopsida > Lamiales > Pedaliaceae > Sesamum > Sesamum indicum. Next base: position 13,900,643 of record NC_026147.1, read on the forward strand.
TGGCGAATTCTAAACAAAGCAAGGTCAATTATATCTTTATCATTAAACTAAAGCAGCAACTAGAAGTAGTAAGCTGTACCCGTAGGTCACATAAGGCTCCACCTTTTGCAATATTTCCATCATCCCTTCACTTGCCTTCACAAATACCCCACTGAATATTTTCCTCAATCTCAAAGAGTACAACATCTTCCGAGTTTTTGGGTGCATGTCATTTTTACTACAAAGACAAACATATTAGGTCATACAAAAACTATTAAAGGACAAATCCGGCAAAATGGCGATAGGCAATTTGAGCTAACCCTCCTATGCGTATGACGAATAGGAGCTTGGACTCTGCCGCCACTGGCGCTTGTCTTCTTCGCTTTCCCCTACTCTTCATTTGAATGAGGTCCAACTCCTGAACAGCAAAACAACACATAACATCAATCCTTAATCAATCAACCGTTTACTCCAGGGAAAAAATACTTCATATGCCTAAAATTCAAATTTACATCTACAAAGATACAACTGCATCAAATGACAAATAATTACTAACAGCCCAGAAAAACTCATACCTTATCCCGATATTCTCGGATAAATTGCTCGGGCTTCTTGATGAACAAGCTCTCAGGTTTAAGGCGTTTAGCCCTCTCTTGTGCCTCTAGTTTCCTTCTGATTGCCCATTGCTCGTTGTTCTTCCTCTTCTTCAACACCACCTCCGGTATGTAGTTCAGAGCCGGCGGCGGCGCCTCCTCCGCGGCCATGATTTTTCGGTTGTTCTACTGCTGATAAAATCACACTGAGAATATTAATACTTCTGCAGATAGACAATTAGAACCAAATAAAATTTTCTAATGTTAAACGCGTACTGGGGAAAGGGGAGTAGCGAACCAGGGAAAGCGGGAGAGGGGAGCAACTTCGAAACCCTAACAAATCCCCCCTTTTCATTAGATCCCAATTTGCTGTGGGCTTTTTCCCACAAAAAAAAAACAAATTTGCTGTGGGCTATTTTGATTGGGGCTATTGGGCCGTGTACCTACTGCCCAGATGATCTGGGTCTGAAGTAGTTGAGCCTGGGCTGTTTGATCCTTGTGAATGATTTGTGTTGGACCCAAATTAAAACCACTACTGTTATTGTATTTCCTTTCGGTTCAACTGAAAAATTACTTGTCATCTGGGTCTGTCAATGGGCTAAAATTGCCCACACCCATACTCGTTATAAACTTTTAATGGGCCCATACTCAAGCCCAGATTTAGACCAATAATTTTAAATTAGGCCATACTCATCACATTAAAATGATTGGGTTTGGATCGGATAATATACACAGCAAGATGCAAGAGTCTCGTTCCCAATTTAACCTATCTCTATCCAAATAACATTCTCTTTCAAACTCACACAACTCTCTCCAGGTGAAAAATTTTCTCTCGACTCTCAATCTGCCACTCGCCGCTGCCAACCAATATTGATTCACCACTCGTTTTGTCGCCCGACAACCAATTCAACACTCCTCGCCCGACCATGGCCTTCAATCATCCCCCTCCCCCCCCACCCCCATTGTGTCTTCATCAGCCACCTAATTTTTGTAGGTTGGTCGCTGCGGGTAGGGATTTTGTAAGAAGAAGAATAATAAAATTGATAGAAAAGAATATGAAAGACTGTTGAAAATTTGTGTGGGTTATGGTCTGTAATAAATCTTCCGTACCCAATGCCCAAGCCCTAAAAATACCCATTGGGCAATTGCTTCATCAAATTGATTGAGTTGACATTACTCTCCTTAAAGAGAGGGTCTTGGGATCAAATGTAAAGTGTCTTGGACCCAACCTATTATAATGAAAAAAATGAAAAATTGATAAAAAGTTACCTTGATATATATATATATATATATATATCTGATGTAGCAAATATATATATATATATATATCTCAAGGGGAAATAGACAATCCTATTCAATTGAAAAATAATTTGAACACACTCTTAAGCAACTTTCTCTGAAATAATGCAATGTAATGCAATTATTGTCCCTAGATATCATTCGCTCTAACTTCATATTAGTTTTCGATTGTATCTTGAAAAGACATATTGATAAGAAGAGAAGGTCTTAAGGCTTATAAGTCACTCAAATTCCTCATAATTTATAATCGATTATGTAGAACGCGTGGCATTACTGTCAACCCTCAAAACGAAGAACTTGAAACAGATATTTGAATTTATATCAATATTTTATTTTATAACATCATTGTATTTTGATTCAATAGTTCATATGTCCACCTATTGGTCAATTTGAACAATGAAACCAATACAACTTATCCAGGCTTTTCAGTTTCAACAACCTAGTTCACTGCCAATAAATCATACCCTTTTTGTGCTTGGTCTGAAAAAAAACATTATGGACAGCCAAAAGGGGGCCAAGAAATTATTGTTTGTTTTGAGTGTTTGTTTGAGTGGAGAAAAGATAGGAAAACAATTTAGTCCTGTTTGGGGGGTTCTTTAATTATAGATAGTTGAGTGGAAAATGCCCACATCTTTCACTTCAGTGTTCTATGAAAACACAGATATCATTGCACAAAGATATACAGACAAAGAAATCCCATGTGATTCCTCTACTTCATTTCAAAAAGCATCATACCCATAATTGCTCTCACATTTTGACAAACCCTAAAGTTTTTCTTCTTGATGGGCACCTGCATTTATACCTAATTGGTCATAATTCTCCTCTCACCCACAAAGAAAATGATTTTACTATCACATAAGCACCTTTATAACAAAGGAAGTTTGTAAAACCTTATGCTTTTTCGAGAGTGGATAAGTGATTAAAATGTAAAAGTTGGGAGTATTTTTAAATAATAATTATAAGTACAAAAATATTGACGTGGAAGTCTTTGATAAAAATATTGGTGTGTTACCAGTTTATTTATAAAATTATCTAACTACCCTTTTAGGTGAATAATTCCAGCCATTATACGGAGGGGCGTTTTCGAAATATACAAAAAAAAAATATAGTCAGGCCAGAAAAGTCACAAAAACATTTAATTTATTATGCCTTAAACTGTAATAAGATTTTTCATTGGTTTATAACTCTTAAACTCCTAATCATCTATTTATACAAATCATTCATATCTTTTGCATAACTACAGAAACAACTTATGATAGCAAAAAAAAAAAAAAGGATTAGTTTATGTAATGATGACGTTTTGAGGGTATGTATGTAATTTTAGATTGGTTTGTATAAGTGATATTAATATTTTTAGAGAGTGCATGTTTAATTATTAAAAAGGTAGGGACAATTTATATAAATAAATGATAAATTAGGGTGTAAAAGCAATTATCCCGTAAATTTAATAATACTTATCCAAAAACCCTAGTTTAGGGACATGGAACATGCATTGTAGGGTTTAAAGATAAATAATAAACATAGTATCTGGTCATAGGATAGCAGAATATTAGGAGCCCTCAACATCAGCTTCCCCATCCATTTGTCGGCCACTCCTCATCCCCTACTGCATATGGACAAACTCCCATGCTCTCTTTTCGTTTTACTATCTAGTTTTCAACCAACCAATTAAAATTTTTTGTTGTTGTTGTGTGTGTGTGTAAAGGTTGAACATGTCTACTCTTTGGGTGGATCATATGTAGATTTTGAATTGTAATTGTGTTGTGGGATCACTCGTATGAGTGATATATTTGTGTGTCTTTCAACAAAATAATGATGCTATCTTGTAATTAATTCCATTCAGATTGTTCAAATAACGAGTCATATCTCAATTGACGAAGTTTACCTTAAAGGTCATGGATTCGAACCCCAATATATGCGTGAGATGTTATTTTACTCCATAGTTATGTGTTGTCTTCCGTAATAGTAGGCGTTGTATAGATATTTGACATGAATGATTGTACTCGACTTATTTCAATTAATAATATTTCATTACTTCAAATTAAAAAAAGAAATACTATTGGGACTGAATTTAATCAAAATCACATTTTGATAAAACCTACAATTTTGTAGTTTTTAATCCCACCATAATTGTTTTTCATCTAATCACTTATCATATATGTTCTTTTAATTCCTTTATTAATCTTAAAAATGAGGTTAATTTCAAAATTAACTATATTTTTTTATAATTAATTATAAAATTATGAACATACACTCAATATACAAGTAATCGAATATAGTATGAATTTAACCCTAATTTCATAATTTAGGATTAATTCATAGTATTGATTGAGAATTAAGTGGCCAAAGACTTGAGAGTTGGTAGCATCACAACCCTGCTCACGCTACAACAAAGTTATTATTCTCCATACTATAAATTATTAAAATTTAAAAATCATAATAAATTAATATTTTCTACTACGATTTAGAGAAATCAACACAAAAATTTAAGTTTTGATCATGTTAATCAACATCCGCCATATACCTGTGATCAAAATATTTTTCTGTAATTTTTTGCTGTAACAAATTTTTTGACATCACTTGTAAAAACAACGATTAATATTCATTACATAGTCATAATTAAGTAATATTCGTCATAATTTTATAATAGTTAAAGTCATATTTGTTTTTGTGTCGCATCCCATCTCTCTCTGATCTAATTTATCATAACGTAATAAGTTGTATTTGAATTTTAAAAAAAAAATGTCAATGGGCATAATGATAGCATTTTATGAGCAATTTTGCACCAAACACGACAACCCAAGATAACGAGTTCAATTTTCACTTTGTCTCTCTGGTGAACACTCAAAGGAGGACCACATAAGCTTATGACAAGACATCCAAAAAGTTGCTGTAAATGTCAAAAGAGTACATGTAATAAGCATTCGCAACATATCCCATATTGTCCTTGCATTATTTTGTAATAGCATACTGTGAACATTATGCAAACACGTTTTACTTCAATGGATAAAAACAGTTCATTTTATGGCAGAATTATATTTGTTTGTAGGTGTTCTCGATAAAAATATATTGATATGATATCAGAGTTTAATATAAAATACAATTTTATTAATTAATCCAAATATATTTTCAATTCGCACAAAAATCTATACAAAATTAAAAATATATATATATTTTTCACTAAAAATAAAAATACAAACATATTTAAATATATACGGGACTTGACTTGGCCTATATTGGCGAGTAGGGTTGAAGTCATCAAAATTTTTGATAAATTACATTGATAATTCATGAGGTTATACTTAATTATACAAATACCTCATATCAATATTTGCGATATATATTACAAGTACATCCCCCTGTTCAGGAGAAAACTTTACAAGTATATATAGCCCTTGAGGTGAATTACTTAGGCAGTATATTTGTAATTTTTTGATGAATTTAAGGTATTTGTGTAATTAAATCTAATCTAAAAAATTATCGGTATAATTTATCTTAATTTGTTTTATACTAATAAAAAAGAAAAAAAAATTCTATGACATTGGCATGCTAGTTGTTCATGGATATGATTACATATTTGACTTGATATCCTAGTACAGGTGCCTGAAAATTTCCAAATACCCCTATATTTGTTTTTTTCATTAGAGTGGAATATTGCCTAACAATTTCAAATCATAAGTTCAACTCCACTACACATCATTGGAGGGTTAGTGCCTCAATTAATGTACAAGTTATATACATACATATATATATATATATCCCACATAATTAACATCACTTTTTTGCAATTATATTTAGCCAATTAATTCAGTCTCTTTCACGATGAATAATATATACATATATATATATATATTTAATGATTAGCCTACACATTGCTATAAAGTGATTTTTTTTTAAAAAAAAAAATAAAGTGTATGACTTTGCTATAAAGTGATTTTTTTTTAAAAAAAAAAATAAAGTGTATTACTTTCTAAATATAATTGAGTAATTCGGATATACGATATTTTTTTTTAATGCATCGGTGTATATGTAAAAGATAGATAATTGATTGCAAAGTAGTATTGATGAATGGTATTTTTAATATGTAATTATATTATAAAATATTATACATATAAAAGTACGAATTTATTCGTCGTTTGAAGATACCACTTCAGGAAAATATAATATTAATGATAAAGCATCAAAGTGAAAAATTTAAATTTGTCATTAAAAATATACAAATTAAGTGATAATAATTTTTATTTAATAAAAATATAATTATTAATGATAAGAATTATGCATAAAATTATTAATATGGACAATTCGTAACTCAATATATACGGACAACTTCATATATTTAGTGACAACGTGCGTAATTTTATGGACAAACTTTTTTGCTAATATTTTTTTTGCTAGTGACAACTATATAAAATAATTATCGCTATCAAAATAATAATTAAAACCCATCGTTTTGAATGCAAAATAGAAAATCTCAAATTAGAATTTCTTATAAGCTTAAATATATATATATATATAATTATTGAAAATATTAAAATTTTCATTTAATGATTTTTTTTTGTCGTTAATATTTTTTCTAGTGCTAATTTTTTTTAAACATCATGCATGATTGTATGTTATATTATCTAGACAAGTGTGCTTTAATTAATTTGCTGTTGCTATAATTATGAATCAAATATAATCTTTAATTTTCAGCCAAAATTATATCCAATTAAAGACATGGTGTATTAATTTAAGGGATATTGGTTTGGAATTATTAATTAAAGGTAGTTAATTATTAATAGATTAATCCAATAATTATCAATTGCTGCCCTAATTAAAAACGTTCAAGAAACGGCCTTATGCCCTTATCAATAGGTCTCATCAGAATTTATTACATTATTAGGCATATATGTTATGACTATAGTTGCTACTACTCATGTACAAAATATAATCACTTTTGTTAGACCTAATCAATGTTAATAGATTGGACTATGCATTAGAAAGAAATTATTGTTAATGGGTTACCAAAATTACCTATGTTGTTAATTTTTAATAGTGCACGACTGTTAAAAAAAATTATTAGCATTTAATAAATATACATAATTATAATTATGATAATTTTAATAGTTACCAACGATGTTTTAGCCCGTGCATGAAGTTAAGGTTGAGGTCCCATGAACAAGTTCGAGATCATGGATTTGAATCCCATCGAATGCATGTGTGGGTATTTGTCTCACTTTACGTGAGTTTTTATCTCATTTTATGTGAGTTATTGTAATTTGTGTATACTCATATTGATATATTGATTGAATCGAGAGTTATCGTAATTTATTATTTATTATTATTAAATATTGATGTATTGATTGAATTGACGTTCAAACTAAAATATGTTAAAATCTCTCATTCCAATTATGTTTATTTATTTATTTGAGGAAGTCATGCCAATTATGTTGTCAATATGTTATTATCTCATTCAATCAAATTAGAAACACCCACATAGACAATGCACCATAACGTTACGCCCACTCGAGCTGTAATCTTTAATTTTTCTTCAAAATTCAAATTCAAGAATTGGGATCAATTCTAAATTGAAAATTGAAATATACCTATATATATAACATATTTAATTTACATAACTCCCATTAATTTGGGCAATTTTTTTCCTCGTCCGTTCTCTATCAAACAAGTTGGGAAATTATTAACATTGCTAAAAATTAAATAATCTTGGCCTGTCCTAATTATAATTAAATCTAAACTTCATATTCAAGATAATATTTTAAAAAACACACACACTCTT
>NC_026147.1:13908299-13915976 GCF_000512975.1 Sesamum indicum
TGATTTGCGATTATCAATTCATTGCTGACTACATGAATAATTACCTGTCACTCACTATTAATCAACAGTATTTACTTTATTTTATAATCAAGAACAACTTTTAAAAATATTTTGTAGTAAATGCTCTCATTTCAGATCGATGTTACACCTTCCACGATCATGACAATAGGATATATATATAGAGAGAGAGACATCCACGACCAAATAATTTGAAAGAACGTAAAATAAGACTTCAATTATAATTTTATAGGAGAGGGTTCAACACTTTTAGTCCTCTTCTTTAGGGAATTTTTAAGATGGTCATAAAATTAGAAAAACCCAACAGATTATAGTCCTATAAAGCCTGTAAAGTAAAGGACTGAATTTGTTGAGTTTTTCAATTTTGGGACCATTTTTAAAATATCGTAAAGCAGAGGACTGAATGTGTCGAGTTTTCTTAATATTAAAACGTATTATTTTAAAAATTTCGTAAAGCAAAAGACTAAAGATATTGAACCTTCTATTTTATGGGAAAAAATATATATATAATGTTGCCCTTCAATTACAGTAGAATTTGGTCCAATTTCAACATTCCGCCAATCAAATCGAGATCTTTTCAATTTATACTAGAATATCTATTCTAGAATAGAGTGGGGGGTTGGTTGTGTTCTATGATCTCATAATTTTGTAACGCATGAAAGGGTTGTTGACCCTTATCTTAGAATTTTGTTTTTCACTATGTTTGATGATGAAACATTTACCTTAAACTATTTTCCCCGAAATGGGCAAAGCCCATGAGACAAGATATGTTAAAAATGACATGTTGCAACATGACAAAAGAAGAAAAGGTAAAACAAATACACATATAATGGAGGGTATATATGTCATCCAAAAAGGTGTACATATTTCCCTTCAGGGGCTTTCAATCAAGAACTACTTTTGTACACACATGCACCGTCCTGAACCTGTTAATCGATTTTTTTATTGCAAAGTCTATTTTATATCTTATTTTATTCAACATACACATTACGTATATATTCGATCCACCTCCCCCACCCAATATATAATCCTTTCTATAATTAGTTCTTGTAACTGTAAATTCTCCTTCCATACATAGTACCAAAGCATTTATTTTCTAATCAATTAACATTTACACTTTCTTGAGTATTAAACCCCATTTTTTTCCTCACTTTCATCAAGCTTGAAAAAAGACAAAGGGAGAAGTTGAGGAACTCAAACCCTCTCCATATATGGAGCCACCAAGATTAGATCCATGCAGTCATTCTGAGAGTTCAAGCACCAATTCACCATCATCATCAACATGCCTCATCAACAACTCAGCCAAGAACAAGTCATCGATGCTAGTTAATTACCCTATTCCTATGGAAGAACAAGTTCAAGAACAAGAGCAAATCGAGAACCCTGATCTTGTATTGGATCTAACCCTCTCGAGAAAAGATTTGGATCGGAATTCCAAGCCGGAACTCGCGCTTTTCCAGACAAATCCACCGGCCAGTACTGAATCGGAAAACCGTGTTTTCTCATGCAACTACTGTAACAGGAAGTTTTACAGCTCGCAGGCTCTAGGGGGCCATCAGAACGCCCACAAGCGGGAGCGGACGATCGCGCGGCGAGGCCAGCGCATTGCCGGCACGTCATTCGGCCACCATGATGCGGCGGTGCACCGCTACTCGAGCATTGCTTCTCTCCCTCTGCATGGATCCTTCAACCGGTCTCTTGGAATTCAGGTTCACTCCATGATTCATAAGCCAACTTATTTAGCCTCTCCGCCTGGTAATCTTACGGTTGGTGGGCTACCAATATATGGGAATCCAGGGCCGCCAAGAAAGCCTCTTGATCAGCAGCCGGCGGTAGGGCGGCTGGCGGTGGAGAATCATCAGGTGGGGCAGTCATCCAGTGGCGGAGCAGCTAGGTTTAACGGTGGTCGGAGGTTCTCTACGGCGGTGGATGGGGTAGGAGGATTCAGATGGGACAATAATAGCTCACATTTGAAGACTAATAATCAAGAAGAGTTGAAAAAGTTGGACTTGTCTCTCAAACTCTAATTACTTTCTTGTTTTTTTCTCCTTTTTTAATTTTTTTTTGGCCCATTTACATTTTATTTTGCCTTTTTTTATCAGTAAAGATTTCTTAGGGGAGGACTTAATTATTTTTTTCTTTTTGTTTTAATTTCCAATTTTGCCTATTTTTAAAAATAGATTTGATTTACCATTATTTATGTGGGAGTAAGTAAATTTTGTTCCTTTGAATAAAAAAATATTTCTTTTGATATTTGACCAAGCAATAGTTGAAAATATAAGTCTAAACCTTGATTCAATTCTTGAATTTTGATCTTTTATTATAAAATGATATTATTACTTCTCATATTACATTAGAGGTTTTATTATAACTTAATTTGGTCTTATAATTATAAATGTTTGATGTTTTGGTTCTTTAATAAATGAAATTTAAATTTATTATTTTTATAGAATTTTGTGAATTGATAATACATTTTGTTGGAAACCCAAAAATTCATTGAAAAACTACACTTGCCAATTTCAGGCAGACTTAGAACTTCCGACAAAATATATCCTCATATCACAAAACCTATGACCAAAACGTCAAACACCTATAATTATATGACCAAATTACAAATAAAATCGTATATTAAATATATACAAACTACATATATATAAGATTTACGTCGTTTATATATTTTGAAAGTATTGATTAAACAAAATACGAGATGCAGCATTCTTTTACGATAAAAATTTATTTCCACATCTACAGTAATTATTAGATCATATGAATAAATCACTTAAAATACATGGAACTATGACCACTTCACCTAGATCCCAAACTATTTAGTTTTTTATAATTTCATTTAAATAAAAATATATGTCAGTAATATGAATAAGACAGGTTTGTGTATGATGATTGAATTAAGAAACTTGTCCACGAGCAACTCCAAGAAATGAAATATTCAACAAATCATCAACCAGATTTTTCTTGTAAATAAATATTATGACTTTGTTCTCATTTAGATCTTCGAATCTTATAATTTTTTGAAATTTAATTTACTTAAAGAAACGTCGCTGTTTATGTACAACATTGCATTAAGTAATCGAGTCCGTACATTTTGATAAGATGGGGTATGTAATTAAAATCAAATGTGAAAATGGATCACTACTCATTGTATATATACAAAACTTTGATGGTTGAGATTTTGCCCTAATCACATATATAGTTTATGACCCACCTGCAGTTGGAGAAATTGACCATCAATTGAGCAGTCTTCATCAATAGGTTGGTGGAACTATTTTTTCTTTTTTTTATAATTATTACTGGGTAAATTACAACACTCTTCTGAAATTTGATAATATTACGAATATCTCCTTTGAAAAATTGTGAATATTCCATGTATAGAAAATAATTATGTAGTTCCTGAATAAAGAGATAGATATTACTACTTTACGCTTGTTAAATTAATATATATATATAATTTGAAGGTGGGTAAAATAGAATCCATACGGCGTATAAGTACAGAAAAATATTTTATTCCAAAAATATATTAAATTAAAATTCATAATTCAAAATGACACTTTAGTCAGTTCACATAAAATTGGATGAAAATCTAATAATTTTTTAAATAATAATGATATATTTATGATTACGTCAAATCTTAAGAGAGGTACGTGTAATTTACCTTTAAAGAAACTAATAATTTTTGTGAACTATACACGACCCTTTTCTGTACTGAATCCCATTATTCATATTTTATTAATGAAAACAAGTAATTACATTATTAAAAAAAAATAAGACTTGTATAAATAAAATTCCAATAAATCAAGAATGTTATTAAGTTCTCAGTTGTACCACTCATTGCACGTCATTAATATTTTCCATTTAAAGTAGTTGTACGTCATTAATATTTTCCATTTAAAGTAGTTGAAATTACACTTAATTTCATTAATAAGAGAGATTTAAAAGAAGGAGGGCCTGTCTCCTCAATTAATGGTGGGCATGGTGGGACCCAAGTAAATAATCATGGTGATGAATCATCATGATTCATGTTAAACTTCATGTAATCATGTCATTATCCTAAGCTGTAACTGAAATCTAGTCACTAATCCTGCGTTATGTCATGGAAAGACATATGCATACACACACAGTCTTCACCCTTGAGGGCTTCCATCTAGCTTCTTGTTCAAGAAGCCAGCTAAGGGTTATGATGTGTGATGTGGGGCTACATAATAGTATCTCAACTTTATGAAAATGCCCTCAAATTTCTTTACAAATATCATAATTGGTCAATATGTGCGTCTCTCTTAATTTGTAGCTCGATTTGAATTTGAGTATGTATAAATTCACGATGAATGCACGATTATTTCTGATTCAGTAATTTAAGTGTAATCGTACAACTCGAAAATGCTTATAAATATTAGTCTATGTTAGTTAGAATGTATTGAATTTGTTGATGCTAGAAAAATATTTGAATGAATACTTATATCTACTCCCAATTGACTTATTCTTTACTTATTGCAAGCCAAACAATTTTTTTTTTTTTTTTTAACTAAAACACCTTTATAAGAGTAAAGATATACTTTATTGTACGTATTGTTGTGTGAAGATAAGAATACGTAGATTGGTTAGAAAAGATTTATTTGACCTGCAATATGTCTGTAATAAGTCAATCGGATAATAAATTAAATTTTCATTCAATTTTTTTTGCTAGTATCAACGAATTCGGTGAATTTTGACTAACGAATAGATCTATCTGTTATCCAAAAATAGATTTCAGGGTACTAAATATAATTTTTCAAATCACTTGAGATTTATGTATAATTATAACAAAGCTCCAGTGTAATTACTCCTTTGTTTTATGTACAAGTCAATGAAGTGAAATTAGGTGTTAATTGAAAGTAAAGTTTTGAGCAAATTCAAAATTGGGATATGTTTTAGATATATTTATTAAATTCAAGAATATTTTTTTCTTTTGAGTACGTGCAAATCTTGACTTGTGCATCAAACGCGTAAAATAAACTTTAAAGCGTCAACATCAGCATTCTCCGATTTTTCCTTCTCCCAGCTTTCTTTTGATTGCGAGTTATGCGACACACCAAGAACACTAGGCTATAATGTGATTTTAAATAAATTTTTGTGTACATCAAATGTGAAAACTCCATGTAGATTTTATGCATTAAAAGGACGTTAATTGAACTAATTAAGATACCAATCTTTTGGTACACTTTATAGACGATACAAATTATGCTTTCAAAAATGCGTCTTTCAAAGAAACAGTTGAAAGAAAAAAAGACAACTAATTACTCAACAAGGTGGAACGGTTTTGTCTCTTTGTTCATGATAGGAACGCACATGTATTCCCACCGATGTTAGTCTAGAAACAAACTTAGTTTCCTTCTCCAGTTCTTGCGGAAACCTAAGATCAAAGTATTGATCTTCCGGAATCTTGTAATTAATACCTACACTATAATAATTGTTGGCTCAATTGGTAAGAACAGATCACTTTCAATCAGATAATTGTGGGTTCGGCTCCCTCTAAGACCAATTCTACAAGTACCACGTCAAAAGTTGTGGAGGCATCGCTTAACCGTGATGGTAATTAGAATCGAAGAGGCCATCTTTTTTTTTAAAAAAAAAATTTACATTATGAAAATAATAAAATATTAATACAACATAATTTAACACTATTCAATATTTTAACATATTTAAATTATAAGATTTTGACATGATGTTGTATGTGTGGATTCTCAGATTTGTGGGAGTGAAGACATCAAGAATTTGTCATCATGAGATATATATGTGCAATGAAAGGAGGTTTTAGGGGCGTGCAGTGTAAACATTCCTCCTTGTCTGTCTTTATGCAAAAATGGGTTTTGATGGTGTAGGGTTGGTGGCTTAGCACCGCCCTCACTCATAATATATAAAGATTTAGAAAATTGTTCATACAATGTTTTTTATTTTTTTATGATAAGTTACATTGGTACCCCTCAAATTCAATCTAAATATGCAAACATCCTCCATTTTTTGTAAAATTTTAAATACACCCCTGTTCAATGGTAAAAGTTCATGAGGTATATTACAATATTAACACCCCCTATAGAGTGTATTATAATTTATGAGTAAGGTAGTGAAAGTGTATTTGGACCTCCCTCAAAGAATGTGAATATGATTCATTTACTTTTTATTTATTCACTGGCCGCTGGAAGAAAATTTACTATTAGCTATAATTTTATTAGATATGGACTAAAATTGTGATAAATAATTATTATCAATCACAATTAAACAAAATCGATGCAAAAATTAGATTATCCAATATGGAAACTATTTTTGTCATTACTCTTAACCGTGAAAAATATTTTAGCTACACTTATAGAGCCAACAACTATTGTATAGTCATAATTAATAAATTTTTACTATGACTATTTATTTTTAATTATAACAATAATTACGATTAAATATTAAATTTCTTCTAGTATAATGTACTCAGGTCGAAAACCTACTATAAATACCTTCTCCTTGTTTGAAAAATTATAAATACCTCATAGAATTAATGGACATCTAATAAATACCTTCCTACAATGAGCTGTCACGAGAAAATATTTGTTAGAATACTGCTAATTCAAATAGGAACATTTGAAATTTTTTTAATAATATGGGGGTAATTGTAATTCTGACAACTTTTATAGAAGTCTGTTTTAATTTACTCTAATAATATCGTTATCATAATAATATTCTTTATCAATTAAAAAATAATAATTCTATATCTTTTTAATGAGAATGGAACTTTAATTTCCTTTAATGTTACCCACTTTTCCACTGATTTTTTTTCATCATATTAATTTAATTTTAATAAAAATTATTTCATTTTGTATTGTTATTACATTTGAGTTTTTTTCAATTTTAATTAAATTTCTTTTCCTTCCCACAACGCACGTCCACTCACACAGATATCCAAAATTTGAATACAAAAGTTGTTTAAAAAAATATTAATGTCCAAACCACTAAGTTTTCTTCTAGCAAAACACATTTGAGTTGCAACTACAGATAAAATTAAAATCCAACCCGACAAACAATTCGAACCCAACAGTTTAAAAGAATAATTAAACAATTTAAAGCTTATTTAAGCTACAGATATCATTATAACACTTATTCTATTTTTACTAGTGAATAGATTAGAAATATCATTATATCTTGATATTAAATAACTCTGTAGAGAGTATTTAACATGTTTTAATTATTAATTATAATTACTGTGAAAATAAATAAAGACTGCTATATATAATGATGAGATTCTAACAGAAAACCTCAAAAGTGAGTTGGACTTAGTTGACATTTTCTTACCTATATCCATCAGATAGGGGCAAATGGAAGACAAGTATACCTTTATGTGTCTAATCCATAACATATATATATAGTGTTGCTTTCTCCAAGGATTATTTCAAGTCTTTAATAAATTATTGCACCAAAATCATGGCAGAAGACATAAATGTATCATGGGGACAACCATGCAGGCAGACTTGTTGCCCCGCAATTTACTAAGGCTTGAATCCAGGTATATTTATTATTCGACCCAACTTGATTCGATAGGTCTCAAAAATAGATCTAACGATTCAGACCTGAAAATCCAGGTATAATTTTCCACTAAGTTGCTGATTTTTCCTTCAATTTCTCATT
>NC_026147.1:13915986-14010866 GCF_000512975.1 Sesamum indicum
ACGAATTTCAACAGTTGCTGTTAACTTCTAACGAAAATCCCCATCTAGTACTGAAATTGAAAAAAAAGTCCACGTACGGGACCAAATATGCGAATTGTCCTTAGTATGGGATTAAAATTGGAATCGGATCCACTTATGGGACCAAAAATATAATTTACCCTTTTCTATTTAAAAAAGAAATACAAGCTTGAGAAAACATAGGTTTAGAGATGACAATTTTATGAAAGATTTAGCTTTTAACAAAGTCATAATTGGGATATAATTTAAGGAATTTTGCAGAAAGGTGTATAAAGGAAAATCTGAAAAGTGTATAGAGGAAATCATAAAGAGTGTTGCTCAAGAAATTATGTTCATTCATTCAACAAAATAAAAGAAAATTCATGTCACGAAATTCTTTTTATTTTTAAGAAAATTGAACGATTATGGAAAATAGGGTCATTAGAAACTTTAGAAAAGACAAGCTTATAGAAGGATTATTTTTCGTGAAAAAATCACAAGTGCATGATCAATTTTTTTAGATGATATCAGTTATCCGCATGTTATAATTTTAGTATACAAAATAATTCGTTGGTTCAAAAGTCGACCATAATTAGCTTGAA
This sequence comes from Sesamum indicum, assembly GCF_000512975.1. Taxonomy (NCBI): domain Eukaryota; kingdom Viridiplantae; phylum Streptophyta; class Magnoliopsida; order Lamiales; family Pedaliaceae; genus Sesamum; species Sesamum indicum. Next base: position 13,916,586 of record NC_026147.1, read on the forward strand.
TTAAATGCTGACAGATTTCGACTCTATATTATCCAAGCTAGGTAATTTATTACTAGAGTCGTTCCGTTTATTTATTTATCAGAAATGCAAATTGTGAAATCAAGTCACGGGTAACCATGCATATTGTGCTTGAAAAATCCTTTCACTAAAGAACCTTAAAGTACATGCTCCATGGCGAAAAATATATATTGATGTTGACATAAGTTGCATCAAATGTGTATTTATGAAGAATAGGATGCACAAACTTTTCTGTAAATTCATTAGAGCTACGAAACTTAATGCATAGCTGCTTCAACTCTTGTGCAAGTTTGATTGGAAGAAGCTGCACAGCCTCACCGTTTGCTTCAGGTTTTTCAACAAAGTTAAGACCCAGACCCAGAGCTTCGATTCTCCTATAAGATAAGAAGCAAATCAAATTAGTATTAGCATGATTTCATGTGTTTTGACAATTTGAGTGAACAGTAAAATAATGAAGGCGGCTGATCAGCCACATTACATAATGTATCTTTTCGACAGTTGAAATTCTGACCATTGCTTTGAATTTTTCACTCAGACATACTTTTTTAAAATTTTCACTGTCGCCTTGAATTTTTCATTCAGACAAACTTTTTTTAAAATTCTGATCGTTGCCTTAAACTTTTCATTCAAACAAACTTTTTTTTAAAATTCTTACCGTTCCATTGAACTTTTCATTCAGACAATTTTTTTTTAAAATTATGAGCCATAACAGAATTGATAACTGGATTGATTCAAATAAGTATATTAGTTAATTATGGATGGAGGGTTTCTCAATTTGAAAAATTAAAGACTATGATGGACGGATACATCTATATAGACACAAGTCATACAAAAAATCTAAAATCTCACAAATTTAGAGTATGTGGCACAACTCTATATAATATAATTTTATTTTTATATATTCTCATAAAATTAAAACATGCCATACGAAAAATATTAAAAAATATAACACTATAAAATGTAAAAATCAAAATTCGATATTAAGATAAAAAAACATAAATTAAACATGTTAGGGTTGACTCTGTCCCAGGGAAGTGGATGTGATAAACCGGATGATGAAGTAAATAAGACTGCAGCATTGTAAATTAATAATTCAGGAGTATGATATCAAAGCAGTTTCAATCATGATTGAGTTATGAACATTGTTCCAATTATTCTTTCTATAAATTTGTATCATACGAGTTATCAGTCGTTGGATGAATACATAATAACACATGTGGGTAATTTCCGTATCAAATTGTTCTAGTGTTCTATGATTTCTTTAGTTCTTTTTATTGCCAGATGTACAATGTTATGCCGGCTTTTCCTTTGATGGGACCGGAGAAATGTGTTACTAGATTACTAAAACGGCAATGCAAAGAAAAGACAATTAAAATTGTACAAGAGATATATTTGTTGTGTTACTATTATTGGGAGAAATTATGAGTTCAAATTTGAAGGAGAATGTATAATTTATCATTTTATTTGGATGGATTACGATCGTTTGTTTGGAAATTGGGCTTAATTTTTAATTTGTTGATTGTGTTGTAGTTGATCAAGTTTAATAATATCTCAATGAATTCTGATGAAAACAACATTTTCATTTACAACTTTAAAATTTCAGGTGTAAAGGGAGTGAGAGGGCTACAGTGTCATCTTGGTTTTAATTTTTAAGGGGTTTAATGTAGTTATAGGATAGTTATACTGTTGTCTTTCAAGATTTGATATAATCATATGTGAATTTTTTATGATTTAAGAAAATTTATTTAATATGTTTAAAACTAATAAATAGATCACTCAATTAATTAAAATTTATTAAATTTATTGATATTAACAAAAAAGTTAAATAAATAATTATATTTATACTCAATTGACATATTATAAATTAAATATGTTTTTAATAAAAATAATTTTTATAAATGTAATACCAAAAGAGAAAGAACAAAGACTGGAAAGACAAAACTTTGCACGGCAAAATTCTGCCCGTGCTTTGGTTGTTTAATGCCATCAAAACCATATTCTCGTGCTCGGGTCTCAAAACAGTCATAGTACCATTGCATCCCAGATCTAGTCGGACAGTCTTCTTGGCATGGGAAAAATGGAAGGAAACATAACCATTTTTCCAACACCATTATACATGCCTAAACTATGAATACCAGAGCCAAACTTTCTGAAATTTAAAGTGAAAAGGAGGAGCAAATACCTAGAGAATTGCTATGCAAGAATCTCTAAAGACATTCCATTCCAATTCCATTTATGTTCATAATTCAATCTTCACTTACAAGCATGAACCATCAGGAAAACATCAGCTGATTGTATTCCAGGACTATGATAGCAAAAACAATAGCTCGCATGATAACGAAACCCCGGTAAGCGAAATGATAACTTAACTTGTTTTCTCTATTTCTTCTGGATACAAGATTTGAGATTTTTCATCCACCGTAGGTACTCATTTTTATCCTTGTTCATCATATACCGATGCAAAAATTCAGCCAGCTTATCGTCTATACCCCTTTCCTCTAAGAAATCATAGAGGGAATCCTGTAGTTCATCATCTAGGGCCCTGCAAATCAGAGTAAAAATATTAAATGCTAGGGACACAACGATGTATTGAAAGGACCAGGGTACATCAGCACTGTAATTCAGCATATCAAAAGGAATGGATGAGGAACATACTTGAACTCGGGCCCCATGTAAGGCTGATCTTTTATTCCATCATGCCCACGCGTAAATACTTTGCGAATCTCAATGCTATCTGGCCATGCAGAGCAAACAAACTCCAATACATCAGTGTCTTCCCCCTTAAAGACATCAACTATCAAAGTAACATGAAGCTTCTCATCCTCTGTGTCGTCATCCTTTTTAACGGGAACAGATCCATCAAACATAGTCACTTCAATTTTGATCTCCTCGTTCTCTCCAAATTTCCTGCTTAATCGGATCCACTGTTCCCCAGGGCGTTCATCAACCATGAATGAATTGAATTCTGGCACAGGCTGTATGCATGGGCATGGTTAGGCATCCATCTCCAAAACTTCTGCTGAAGAAATGGTTTTGCTGAAGGAAGATAAAAGTGCAAAGTGGAAAAGCGAGCAAACTCGAAAGAAAAGCATATAAAACCCGAAAATATGTGACGAACTTTGTTCCCCAATAGCAGAAGTAAAGATCTACTTTTATATCAGAAAACATTGCGTACTATCTATAGATTCAGTACTTATACTCGTAAAAACTCACATTTTGCCCCTTCAACCTCTTAGATTATAGAATATCATATGTCCATCTTGTCCACTGCAGTCTGGTGCTCTGATCCACTAATTAACAAATTTCAGCTGTCATTCGCAACCAGCTACCCTTATCCTTGAATCACCCCCTCCCCACCCATCAACTCATCCGTGGAAAAACAAGGAGCAAAGAAAGTAACTCCCCACTTGTCATGTGCCCATTTTCTCTAAATTAATGTATCAGAAAGCTGTAGACTACTCAACACACGAATAATACTGAATAGAAGTAAAATATGCCATGAAAATCCTCAACTCGTAGAGGAATCAATTTCCTTTTGATTCATGGAGTATGCTTGATATCCGGCCTAATCCTAACTAATTAATTGTTTACTTTTATTTTGCCTGGCCCGTGTTTAATGACCAAGGCCCGCTACTACTAGTAATTAAATGGTGACAGCAAACCCACCTGTTGAGGTGGGTTTGTACTCACCATCTACATGGGCTCAAGTGATTATTTTTTGCTTGTTCTTATTGCCACCAGTTTTTTTTCATAACTTGTAGAAATCAGCCCCTTCGTCTTTTCTTAGAAATTTGTTGGTCATGGGTTTTAATGGGAGTGTAATTTTGATAATTGATAAATTGTCACTTATTTTTTTCCAAATAAATACTACAAGTAAGCATAAAATTACTTTAATCCCAAATTTAATCAATACAAGTAAACAAAGTATATAGTATGATAATTTTTTATAATTTTTATTTCATCCCACATTTAATCCATCATTAATCTATACTAACATAATCCCATCACTCGAAGTAAACAAGCACTAACAGAAGTAGATTTGCTTGTTTGCCTCAAGTCTCATCCAATTATACTAAATAAACCTACCAAATAGTAGACAAATAATATACTCAGACAGAAAAAACCAACCTATTCCTATCCACAAATTCACAACTAATTCACAAGAATAGCCCAAGAAAACATGACCTCGCTTCTAACAGTCTCCCATTCGGTTTCTGTTTTCGATTAAATTAACAAGCACATCGCGCTCAGAACTAACTATTCTCAAACTTCCCAACGCCCAAACGATTACCAAAACTAAACAAAGGGTCTACAGTATAAGCAGATAGCAACAAGAACAACAACAACAAGAGCTGACAAACAACATATACTGGTAATAAGTAAGTAAATAAATAATGCTTGTGAATACAGAAAACACACACACACACACGCACAAGTGCAACAATACCTCAGCTGGAGGCGAATGATCGAGCTCGTACTGGATTTCGTTTCGAATAAGGCGGAGAATATTGGCCTCGAACGCCGAGTTCCGCATCTCCGACACATAGTTTCTGGTTGAGGATTTGAGAAATTGATTGGTGGGTTCCGATTGCTGTCGAAGAAGGATCAGATTTCTCACAGCTCCTCGTAATCCTCGTACCAAACGATGAGCCATTTTGGCTGAATTGTTGCAGAAAATGTTCCTCAACGCGAAAATCTGATACGGGTTTAAGGAGGGTTTTGCTTTGCCCTTTCCGTTTTATTTTACACTGTTTCCTCTCCCTCTCTCTCTTTTTTTTTATTTATTTTATATATTTTCCTTATTTTGTACTTTCGGGTATTTGGGCTCAACTCCGGCCCGCTTCATGTCCCACTCTTAACTTTACCATTTTAATGAGAAAATTACCAAAGAAAAATAATTAAGTATAAAAATAATGTTTAAATATATTAGAATTACAAAATTATTTTATACATATTCTTAATAATTAAATCACATCGACAACCCATGAAGTTAAACCTAATTATACATATTCTTCCTGTCGTTTATAAAATTATAAAAGGGAAAGTTATTGTAATGTACCACGAGATACAAATAAGGAGTGTGTTTGTAATTACAATTATAATTTTAAAAAATATACTTATAATTTTGCAAAAAGTCTGAAATATTTGTGTAATTAGATATAACCTCAAAAGGTGTCAATATAATTTATCCTACTATATATCATATCATTTGTTATTGTTAGGAATTTATCCCAAAGTGATGAACCCTAAATAGATCGACAATTACAGAAATAATAATGGGTTTGTAAAACCCTTATACAATAATGAAATAACAAATCAACCATACAATATGAAAGCAATAATATTAGATGGCTCAGAAGCCAAACCCGGCAATCGAATGCCCAAGCTCTACCAATCGGCAACCCTCACGATTGTAAAAACCCACAAAGCCACCAAGACACAAAGACACTTAGACCCTCAAAGATTACTTAGGCTTCACTAAGAAATACACACAACACACTAAGTATTTTCACAAAGAAGATGATCTCACAAAGGATTCACAAAGAAGATTGTGGTTTCTCTTGTTCTTGTCCGTTCGGTTCTCGCTTATCAAATCAGAAGAGGAAGAAAAGATTTATAGTGGTGAGAAAATTAATGCAGGAGGCGGTGGAGTGATTCCCAAAGGCCATGGGAATTGGAATTGAGAGAAACAAGAATGAGAAGAAAGAGGAAGAAAACGATCGGGTGGAATGAGGGAGAAAAAGAGGGATTTTGGGTTAAGAAGAACATGGGTCGGGTTTTTGGGTCGGATCAACGGGTCATGGGTCGGTAGCAAGGTGGGCTGCCATCCAGTGAGAGCCCATGGTGAGTTGGGCCGTGGGCCAAAATTCAACAGTTATATCTAAATTTTAAAATGAATATAGTAAAAAAGTAAAATTCAGGTGAGCGGAGTTTTAGTGTTGAATTTCATCCAATTAGAATTTGATATTTTTTTATATTAAAGGAAAAAGATTTTGTTGGCAATAATAGCAAACAAGAGGTTGATTCCCATTAATGGAGGGCAGTGATGATGGGTGGAGTGTCAATCATTAAACAATGTACTATATGCTTTTTCTTCTTTTAACAATCTTGTACGACATTCCTTTCTTCTCCACTCCTCCACATGATTTTGTCTTGTGCAACTAATTATCAAATACTCAATTTTGTCTCCATAAATATGAATGAATGTTTATTTTTCAAATATTTATTTTTCTCATTTTATATTAATAATATATTCAAATCGATATTTGATTTCTGAATATATCAAATAATATAATGAATTTTATCTTTAAATACAAAAAAATCGACTACCCCTTTGTAAAATTACCCGAATTTTACGTTCTTTAATTGGAAATTTTAGATTAAAGCAAAAATATGAGTGAAATATGCAAGAATTAGTAGACCAAGTGAATGAAAATGTTGGAATAAGCCATAGAGTGTTATGGAAATGATAGGTTTTGCAAGTTAGTGAACTAAAAGAGATGAAAACGAGTGAATAATGCTTCTGAGTTGACAATCTTCAAGTTATCTTATTTAATTTTACATAAACCTCTATCTATAGGAGTTGAATGAGAAAATTTAAGAATTAATTGAGTATGATTTGGATGCTCCTGAATTATTTGAGAAGCCTAGTTTCATAGTATAATATTGATAAAATTATATGACATTTCATCCATATTTAATACAAATAAAAATATACTCTGCTACGTAGTAGGAAAGAGGAAATTAGTTACTTGTTGAGGACAACATGGCTTTGTTCCAAAACTTTATCTCCTAATGATGTATCATTCGAGGCGGAAAGGATGGTGGGCATATCAACTAAGCTAATTAGGCCAACAACTGGCTGAAAATCGGCTTGGACTAAATTAGTTTCCTAGCAAGTCTCAATTGGGCTTGAGGTGGCCTTTTGCTCTTCAGGTTTTGAACACTTTTGACCTGTTGATTTTATTTTAATTTGGTTGAATAATTTTATTGGGCTTTGAAAAATGAATACCCTATGTATCAATTTTGATATACTGTGATGATGTAATACGATTTTTACAAAAGTAAAGAAAAAGAAAAATTATAAGACTACCACTTTTGATATTATACGAGGAATTCATACTGATGTATGTGGTCCAAGGAAATCTGGTTTAATGATAAAAGGGCCCAATACCCCCCATAGTCAATTCAACAGCCTATGAAGGGGGTATACCACCACCTAAGATATTCAAAAATCTAGCCCAAGAATGTGGTCTAACAACCAGTGACGACCGGTCCAAAATCCATATTTAAATATTCCCCAAGGGCACACGTGGCATACACCTGGACCACTAAGTGTACCTCCTAGTCGGCATGGAAGACACGCGTCAAGGGCAGTTCCCTCAAAGACTCAAACTCCTGGATAAGGAGGACTCCCTGCAGATTATGAGTCCTCCTGGATGAAGGATCCCCTCAATATCGGGACTAACTTGCATTGACTAAATTAACAAAAGATAAGAATTGAGTATAGCTATCCTAACAACCTCTATCCATTCCGTCTAAGAATAGGATGCCCGTGCAGGCTCGTACTAGAGGAAGACACCCCAGTATAATACAGATTTGATCTCCAGACAGGGGTTACCTTCCAGACTTGAATTCTTGCTGTCAATTCTCGCTTTGCACTCTGAACATGATTTTCTCTTATAAATTCGTTCATCATACTTCAATTCTTAATTACGATTTATTTTTTACGCTTATTATCTCTTAAACACGGTATTAACTTGAGTATTGGAGTGCTAACGTGTTGTTTTGCAGGTTTCGTTCCTCATATTCTTTTATTTGTTGGCCCAAGTCAATACCAAAGTTCAAATTTATTGAACCCATGTTATTTTTACACACAACACATACCTTTCATCTAATTATCACCTTTTACATATTTATAAAAAGAAAAAAGAAAGATCTAAGGGATCATTGCTATAGACAATATCACTAATCCAAAATTTCAAGTAGTTAACTATACAAAGTAAAAATGAAAACAACGCTTTGTTTGGATATCAAACTGAATCAATTCTGAGTAGTTCATATGAATAATGATCTACTTAAAAAAGGGAAAAAAAATTCCATTCTCTTAAATTGCCCACTATTATAATGACCCCACTTCTGAAGTATCTGATCATTGAAAATAATCTTTTTTTTTTAATTAATACGGACTATCGTAACACATAATTTTTGTATACATATATATAATTTTTTACGTTTTAAAATATAAATATATCAATTAGGTAGTTAAATTTACAAAAAATTTTGAAAGTTGAATAAATTAATTTTCATATAAAAATAATTTTTGAATCACAAATAAAATAATATAGTCGTATCAAAACCATCACTTTAAATTGATAATATTTTTTTTAATAATAGTATATATAAACATAAAATAACAAAAACCCTTTATCCCAAGTTCCCAACCAAAAAAAAAAGGAAAAAAAGAGAGAGAGAGAGAGAGAGAAATAATAATCACAGATCATCATTCCATAGTAGTATTCCATGTAATTAATTAAATGGAGTGGTCCATTAGAACCACCACTACACTAATATTATACTACACAAAGAAACACACTCCCACTATGCTTCATAATGACCTTACGTTTCTTTCTCCTAGGACATTATTATTTTTTTCAAATTAACAAAATTAATTAATTAAACCCCACCAGCTCAGATCCCAACCCCTCACACTCTTCGCCCTTTTTCAGTAATTCCACCAAATTCTTGCCCCTATTTTTCCTCTCTCTCTCTCTACAAATCCCAGATTTTATATGCTTCAGCGTTCCGCCAAAAGTTGACACTGCGGCAACTGATATGCCTCAGTTACTCTACTCTCTTGCCCCCCCCCCCCCCCCCATTTTCTAAAATTTGAATTTTTTGAACTTCCTTGTTTTCTCATTTACAGCTTAGTGGTTATGGCTATGCATTAAAGGGTTGTGAAAAAATTATTTCTTTTCTTGTTTTTTTTTTTCTGTGAGAAATCTAGACCCGTTTGGCAGAATTTGATATTTCATTGATCTGTTGCAATGTTATGCTTGAAAAGTTCAATTGAAAAAGGGCGTGGATCAGTCCCTGTTCATCTCAATGTCTATGATCTTACCTCCATGAATGGCTATGCTTACTGGTTTGGACTTGGAGTCTACCATTCTGGCGTTCAAGGTGAGTACTATCAATCGAATCTTTCCTCCCTTTCATCCCATTTCTTGAATTCGAGTTTTTGATTCTTGGAAAAGTGGAATCAGAAGTTAAATAGATCTGTATGTGAGAATTCTGCTGCTGGATGAACATAAAAACCTCTCAAGATCTCACTGCCCCCATTTTCTTGATTGCTTTGAACAATGAGCCGTTGTTGAAATGGTAACGTTGCGACAGATAATCGAATGATGTAACGAACTGCATCCGTTTACTCCAATTTGACTGAACATTGAGTAGTCAAGATTGTGGTTTTTTGTTTTCTTGAAATATTTGAAATGGGATTTGTGGGCAGTTCATGGAGTGGAGTATGCATTTGGAGCTCATGAGCATCCGACCACAGGGATTTTTGAGGGGGAGCCAAAGCAGTGTGATGGGTTCACATTCAGGAAGTCGATTCTGATTGGGTGGACGGACATGACTCCTGGAGAGGTGAGAGGAGTGATGGAGGAGCTGGCGGAGAAATACAGGGGAGATACCTATAATCTCATCACCAAGAACTGCAACCATTTCTGCGACGATGCCTGCATTAAGCTCACCGGTAATCCCATCCCCAACTGGGTTAATCGCCTCGCCAGGATAGGTAATTGCTGCTTGCATTTGCATAGATATTTTTCTATCTTTGTTCTTTGCTAGCACAGTTTCAATCAATTTCAATGGTGTTTAAGTGGATTGGATTTCCTATTGCAATTTCGGCTGCATCTTCTATTCCGTTTCATATCTATGTATAAAAACTTTCCTTATATAAGATTGATGACGTTGTGTTTATACAGGTGGCGTGTTCATGTAGAATGAAATAGAAGATCCATGAATTGAATTAGAAAATCCAATCCAGTGTTTAAGTGTGTTTGTGAGGGTTAAACGCAACAGATTCCCTCTGAAAATAGTAATAGGCAAAAAGAAAAGAAATCCTTGGTGCAGGAAACAACGAACTTCTTTTTTTTTCTGGAATTTCGACAGTCGAGTTGCTATTTAACCATTTTATTCGTTTACGAGAATTTTGTGTCTATTAGTATTTTCATAGGAGGGTACATGCAATTACCCTGTGTGTGTGAATTGTTGGAACTATTTATGATCATTATGCTATTTTTTTAGCAAATTTTCAATTTTTATAGCCTTAGAATGTCCTAAAATAGGATTTTGTTTTCTAAAATAGAAATTTAATTTTCAAAAGGTACCCATAAAAGCCTCTATTTGAACCAGGTACCATTTACTTTCAACCACTATTATTTTCAAGATGATAGTATGGAATTATATAATTAAATTAGATAAGTCAATGTGGGATTGGGAAAATTTAATTGAAGGATTCTTACTCCCGTTGTGCTCGACTTATTGATAACCATTAGAGTACAGGAGTGAGGAGTTTCACCGTTAACTCGTCGTTCCAATGGCAAGAAATGAAACCATATGCAACACACTCAATGCATCTAAGAGTTCATACCATAGTTCCACCACTATTATTAAAGTTTAATTTTCCCTACCTCACAATTTGCTAATAGTTGTTTGTTGTCTAGGTTTGCTCTGCCACTGCATAATCCCAGTGAGCTTAAATGCCACAAAAGTTGGGCACCACAAGATTGAAGACAAGGCATGTGCAGCAGTGGAGAAGAAGCAGCTCAGGAGCCGCTCGCACCGGTACTCCTCTAACTCATCCACCGGTTCATCAACTTCTTCTTCTTGTTCTCCTCCGTTAGCAGCCACCATCGGCAGCCGTAGCAGAAGCCCCTTGCCGCCGTCTCCGCCTTTGATTCTTGATTCAGGTACAAAGTAGAGGTCTCAAGCGCTGATGATGATGGCAATTATTTTACAGAGGCTATAGTTCTTTTTTTTTTTTTTCGTAATCTTATAATGCTAACAGTTTGTTTCTGATAATGAGAAGCAGTTACTGGAAAGATCTGTACATGCACATTGGTATCAACTGATAATGGAATTTCCTGTGTTTTCTTTGTTCTGTATGTGGGTAATAATTTGACATAATGCCATTGTCAATATTCAGATCAGGTCTGGTTGAACCGAGCTACCAATCATATGGCAAGTGTTGAACTTTGCACCATCAATTATATGACAGATGTAATATATTTATCGTGTAATTAATGTAAATATTGACGGTATCATGGTCCCATAGATCCATTAAGCGTTTATTTAAGTGATTATTTTAGTTGGATAGCTAGAGAACTATGATTCTTATACCATATAATATATGAGTAGCATAATGATGTTATATTCAATGTCTTAGGTCCAAGAAGTTAGACAAGTTAGTTGGAATTGAAGACTTTCATTACATAACTAAAAGGATGAATTATATCAAATTTGTTTTAAATTTGACATAATTATGAATACTTTCTTATTGTTTGAAAAATTGCAGATTCCTCCCTAATACTTGATGAAATTATTTAATTTTGAATGAAGGTTTTGAATTGCCAGCTTTACCATTTGTTGTATTTAAAAAAAATGGACAAGATGAATGGAAAATTTGAAAATCTGTAAAAAAAGAGTATCCATTTAGTCCAAAAAAATAAAAAAAATTGTAAAATTATAATTTATACTTTACAAGGGTATTTTGGTCATTCAATCACAAAATTGATGGAAATTTAACTAAAATTAAAAAATTGGGCTAGTTGTTAGATAATTGATAAAATCAGGAGATATTAGTAATTTTTCAAATAACAAAGAAATATTTATAATTATGTCAAATTGTAGGAAAGTTGACTGCAATTTACCTAAATAAAATAATATAACAGCAAATTTCAGCAAAATGTGAGCTCTACTATCAATTTTCTTGTTACACTCATATGATGGGTTTAAATTTAGGCAGAAGGGTAGAAAGATAAAGTTAATTTTATCTGAGTCAACCATAGTTAGAAAATGAATCGAGGTGGATTACATATTGCATCAATATCAATAGATTGAGAAATATATATAGATTCGAATAATAAAGTTATAGTATAATATAAATTGATATTACAATATAAAATAAATACACATTATAATAAATTTAAATTAAATGAGATAAACACCATAATTTTTAATTTAATCACGAGACATCAGTCTTAACCTTTAAGTTAAGTCATTTGTTAAGGTGGAGATAACTAGATTGAGTAAAATTACTGTAAAATCCCTGATAATATACACCCAAAATCAGGAAAAGAAAATGTCAAAAGTAATTGCAAATACCAAAAACAAATTTCACTTCAAAGTATGTGAATTCTAATTGAAAGTAATCTGCTCTCGAAACTTCTTTGGACTTGCACAAATTTTAAAGCAACTTGGCTGCAAACTTTTGAAAAAAATTGTAAGTAATTCCTTATGATATGGAATACGTGTAAAATACCTTTTATGAAAAAAAAAATTAAATTACCTCCTAGTCGTTTTAAAAATGGGGGAGGGGATAAATGACTTTATTTTAGAAAAGACAAGCAGGTATTTTTTATTTTATTTTTTCAGAATGGTAATATATTCATTTATAATATTATAAGGGTAAATTGTATTAAATCCAAAAACTTTATGATATTTTTAGTGCAGATTTACCTCAAAAAGAGTATCGATATAGAGATTCCTCCAGATTAGCGCTTGTAACATCGAAATCTGTATGGACAAAGTTGAAGAGATTATAATAAAATTTTAAAACTATATAGTGAAGAAAAATTGAACAAAGTATTGTATGGACACAGTTCATCATATTCCCAGCCTTTAAAAACATGTTTTCTTCTAACAACTCATAGCTCCAATCATTGCACTTTTTCTGTTTACCAACCACTGGTTTTATTTTGCCTCCAATACTGTTGTTTTTAGCATGTCCAAAGTCCAAAAAGATACCTGCAACAAGCCCCACTTTCATCTACCACCATCACCAAATCTCTACATGGTTAACTTAGTTGGTAAGTACGAATCAGTCAGAAGAATGAGGTTTGATTTGGGTCAATTTTAATTATTCATACAAGCGATTTATGATCTCCGACTAATGTTCTAGCTCTTGTGAACGGTGTCAAAATTATCCAATCTTTTCTCAGTACAAAAGTAATAAATAAGCATTTTCATTAGCTAAACTATCAGACTTTATCCAGAGTCTTAGTAAGTAATGCATATAAATGATAGACATCCTCTGATTGAGGCACAAAAAGCTATTTTATAGGGTTTTTCCCTATTGTGAGTATTAAGCTATGACTGCTTAGAAGTTAAGAGAAATGAAATCAATGAAATAATTAATTGAGATTATTACTAAAACCAGAAATCTTTGGAACTGCTCAATTATTGATACTGTCCAAAGTAACTGGAAATATAGTTACAGAGACGGTGACCATATATACATCAGATAAATATGCTACACCAGACAACTACTGGGAATTTGGTACACAATCACACCAGAAAACAAAAGGATTAAGATTTCATGTGGGGATTTTTATAATCAACAAAAAGAATCTTACAATATAGATTTGGGGGGGAAGAAAAACTAGTCTACAAACAGGGCACTCAACTTTCTATCTCAAATCCATCAAGAAGAAAAATTCTGCAAAACAATGAAATATCCAAGATACTCGAATGTGAGCACCAAAAAAACATACGCCGCAGTTCAGATCCATATAACAGCATTCCGCAATTACAAAACTCTATCAGAAGAAGGCGTGTGTGGGAAAATGGATTACTGTGCTATCTCTGAAAGATAACATGTAAAAAGTGAGACAGCATCCTGCAAATGGTATGACCGGAGGTCCTCGGGCATAGGCCCACGGAAAACAGTGTCAAAGCAGTTTAGCTGAGCCTCGCCTGTTGAACCTTCACCGCTGTCGGAAAGAAGCAGACTACAGATCTCTTCTGCCATCTTTGAGTACACGACTCTGAGATATGAGTATATTAGAATGGATATATACCAACTTGAATGGGATCAATCAAGAAGTGAACAAGGTAAACCAAAACGAAAGCTGGATCTTTTGGATATCAGATAACATATTATGGTTGAACCGTGGAATTTTTAAAAAATAAAACTACAGCAAAGATGACGCCAGTACACTACTCATTCATCAACTGAACAAGTAAATAGCACACATGCAAGCATAAAAAGAGTCGTCAAGCGAGCAATTAAAGCTACTTCTTCAGAACTAGAGCAACAACAAAAAAACTTCATTAAATCATATTGATTTATTAAGTAGAAGACAAAGACTATTTGACAAACAACCCTATAAATTATTAACCATGACACAGGTGTACAAACAAGCTAAATGTTAATTGTTCTAAAGTTGAAACAAATAATTAGGGCAAAGCAATTCCAAACAAATCAAAAGACGTACTGAAATGATATCAGAGCCAAACTTTGAACCTGCAGGTGCTTATAGGTTTACATCGTAGGAATAAATATCAATACCTTGCATCAACTGATAATTTGCTGCTCCAAACTGCCAAAGACTTGTTTAGGCAACCAATAAAGTCTGAACAAGCATCATTTTTGTTCTCAAGAGTGTCCTGCAAAAAATATGATCAGCTGCCTAGAAATTATTGAAGAATGTCTACTGAATATTATAATAGATGGGAATTTATAATGCTCTTTGTTGCCTTTCAAAGTTATCATTGATATTCTGTTCTCAGATAAACAAAAGGACTGTTGGCATTTGGTAACCCTATAATATTTTAAGAATCGAGTAGAAGAAAATCATTGAGACTGCTAATCTAGCAATAGTAGGTCAATGAAACCAGCTTCATCGAACTTAAGATAACATCCCTTAACTAACTCCTTATTCATCTAAATTTTGTGAAAAGTGGATTAACAGTTAATACTTGGAAGATGACAGCGGCAAAGATTATTATGTGAAAAGTCAGCTAGCTCTTAGAACAATGTGAAGTATTCTCAAACAAAAATGTGTCGGACTGATATGATATGCAAATGAAGAGCATTCAGTTTGAGCTCAATGGGCTCCCAAAAGTAACAAATCAAATACACTCTCAATAATGAGGCACAACTAATTCTGAAGCTAAGAGAACACAAATTTATACCAGTTCAGTCATGGTGTTGCTGTCTTCCTGCATGGAACTTCTTAATAAATAAAATGAAATATAAATTCCCGCACCAAGGTCCCAATCTTCAATTTCTGACTTATAGTCCTCCATTGAAGTTGCAAGCCTCCATATCTCTGAATGTTTTCCTGCCAGATATTAATCAAAATCACTATCTTTTTGTCCTAAAGGTGGAACCAGGAGTATAGTGATGCAAACAGAAATAACATTCTGAGGTAATGAAATATATTTCTGGACATGCAAATTTACTCTAACAACTATCTGTAGAGCACTTAAATACAGGCAGATTATTGCCACCTAGAAGGCAGTCTGCACCTAATGTGCCAACATCAACAAATATGCATAGTCAGTGCAGCCAACAGAACCAGGCACTATTGCAAACTGTTCCAAATCAAAGTTCCAAAACCTAAAGAATCAGAACAGTAAAATTCAACTTTCACTCATAAACCACTGTATCAATGCATATGTGATTCTCTATAGAGCAGATCCACTTTGGAGATGGGAAAATAACCCTATTATACACAATATATATACACACACATATATAAAAGCTTAGCATGTTCCTCCAGAAACTCATTCAATAATAAATTAGCAGACGGTTCTACTAACAAAAGCATGTTAGAATGTCTCATGTTAATATTACTCCAACATTGCTCTAATTTTACTGGAAATAGTTTCAGTAAACATGGTGTTCGAGGGAGATAGGTACATATTTGTTCAAGATATATTGCTTCAATAAGACTTGAGGCAGGTATTGGACATTCCTGAGCCTGAATTCAAAATGGTCATATCACACTTTTGGGTGGTGAATTGTGGAGAGACACTTTGATTCTCCTCCACTGTTCTTTATTACAATTAGATCTTATTGTCAAAAACAAATGATAATAGAAATTCTATGACAGATGTCAACTTTCACATTTGTGATCTTCAGAATTTCCAGCTGCCTGGAAATCAATTTCTCCCAAACAAACAGTGGTACAAGGAGAGTATCTCTACAGTAAACAGCAATTAAATAGAACCATACGGATCAATGAGAGACAACTGCATGTACACAGTAAGATCAATATGCCCCAAAAAGGATTCGATAAGCTCTCTACCTGACAAAAACAGAGAATGAGCAACTGAAATCATGAATATCGAGTGGGCTCTCTGCCAGTTTCCACATTCAAGAAAGTGATCCAAAGCTTTTGAGAGGTCACCAATGTAACTGAAATATATTGCCTGCACGTTGGAGGGAAAAAGAGGGGGGGGGGGGGAATGAGAAACCCATGAGTAAGAATTCCGGAGCAATAATCATCAGTAGAAGTAAAGATGAGGTGCAGGGGAGAGGAGAAAAGGGGGGGGGGGGGGGGGAATGAGAAACCCATGAGTAAGAATTCCGGAGCAATAATCATCAGTAGAAGCAAAACACCATAATGCTGGCACATCATAGTTTCAACAGCAAAAGTAAGTTCATGCAGGCCACATTCCAAGTGTCATTATTTATGTAATGCAAATATGCAGTCTCAAAAGACACTGGAAACATAAAAGAAAGGAACTCAAGAAACATTATCATAGATGGCTTCATGCAAAGAAATAACTGCTTCAAGGAACCAACTCACCAAAGCTTCATGCAACCATGCCGAAGGAATGCCTAGATTTTCAATGAACTCCCATTGTGATTCCTGAGTACTCCAAACTTCACAATATTGGAAGAGGATTTCCCTTATAACAGCAGTTTGCAGATAAGGATAATCTTCACGATGTGGCATATGAAGCACCACATAGATGGCCCAATGACATTGCCCAAGACAGAGCAACTGCGAAACAAATGCCATGTCCAAAACATGAAGATCATTAGAACTGAAAGTGCCAATGGCCTCTAAAACTGCACGCTGATGCCATATCATGTGATAGTCAAGTGGATCATTTGTTGAGGCAAAGGCACTGAACATGGTCTTCAAAGCTCCAAAGTCATTTTCTTGTCTGGCATGGAGAAGCATAAGATAATAAGCAAGGTCAAAATGATTGTTAACAACCCAATTGCTCGCATCTTCTATTGGCCCTTCATCAATGTAAACTGGAACGGGATATGGAGCATTTCCCTCATTAAGAAGCTTCTGATAGGTGTTAAAGACAACAGGCAATGAAATGTCAGGTGGAAGCTGATACCACATTAACAGTCCTAAGAACCTCTTCCAGTCAATTTTTACACCCTGTAAGGCTCTATGAATGTTGCCAGCAAGTAATTCAAGAAGCCTGACCCTATCCTCCTCAATAAAACTAAAATCCAGTCCATCTTTCCTCCAAAGATCAAGCTGATGAGCGATATCAGCACGATTTGCTGGGGATCCACCAGCCTCACTCAAAAGACAAGATAGTCTTACATCCCCTCTAGAAGCAGCTAGTTCCACAGCAGCATCCAGCTGCCGACCAGTGAGAAGCAACAATATATGTTCTAAATCACTTGACTCATCTAGTGAACTAACTTCCTCTTGCACACGATGGTAAACACTCTCTTGCAGCCAATAACTGAATTCTGCTCGCCTAATAAGTGGAAGTGCTTCCTGGTCAACATCTGGACAACTTTCCCTCCCATCTGGTATCATATCCTCCTCCTCATCTTCCACAGGCTTCACTTGCCCACCCATTTTCCTCGAGGAAAAGAGAACCTTAATTAATTCCCAAACCAGTACTTGGTGCATCAACAAAATACGAGAAGCAGGTGACAAAGTAGGTACCTCTAGTTGCCTCTCAATGATGTCTATGTATCTCCGACAAATATCAGGAAGAGTCAGGCGATTACAGACAAGCTTTTGAAGCTTCAATCCAAAGGTTCCCAGTTCAAGTTTTTTTGTTTCATGATCTAAATCCTTGTGAAGATTGAGGGGAGAGCTGAAACATAAATCAGTGAGTTCCGCCCTAACTTTATTGCTTTCATCTCTTGTCACTTTGTCAATCGCCACCTTTTCAACATTGATCACAGAGGATAATACAATTCCAGAATCAGCACTACCAACAGGCATTCCAGAATGAACAAGCATACCGTTCGGGCCCCATCCTACTCGAAAAGATCTACCCATGAACAATGCTGCATCAACTATATTACGTGAATGACTTCCAGTTAGTGGTGTTTTGTCCTTAAGGTCCAGCAGAAACCCTTCAGATTTTGGAGCTGTTAGATGCAAACCTTTATTTTGTTGAGCCATCAAAATGGCTCCAGGGGAGTTAGAGCTGAAACTTCCAGGATGATATTCTATCAAAGCTAATGGAGTCTTGCGAATATGAGGGGTATTCATCTTGCGAACTGTCTTTCTAGAGGAATGATGTAATGGAGATTTAGAAGATTCTTTGGCAAAAGGTGGACTGTCATGTGAAAGCATGCCGCTGAGATCCTCTACCTCATCTTCCTTGGCAGAAAACAACAACATCCTCAAATCTTTCATCCTCACAGGATCAAGACCAAGATGAGCAGGAAGAGAATGTGAAAGTAGAGTCCCATTCACTGAAACAGTTTCTTCATCAACATCTGATGCCTCACTACAATTCATGCCTGCAGGCTCTTGAACTTCCGCAGACACGTCATCCATCGGAATATCCTCTTCATCTTCTTCACCCAGGCCAAATCTGCTAAAATGCTGCACCAAAAATTTCCATTCACCTTGAATTGGATCAAATGAAAGAAATTCTGCCCCTTGACTCTCTGTCTTGCACTTCAACTTACCCACAATTTCTCTCAAGTGATCCTCAGTCAAATTATTCAAGGATTTTGCCTTAAGTAGTAAGGTGACTTCAGCTGGCTTGTTAAGACCCTGGCCAACTAAGGGCTTGGAACTGTCATCTTCATATACGACAACTTCACATCTATTGAACTTGACGATACTCTCCAAATCCAAGCATCTAACGTCTGTCTCCCCAGTAAACTTTACATGTCCATATCCAACCCTTCCAACAACAAAATCTTGGACTCTGCTGCAATAACCAGGATTCATAAACTCTCGAATAGCCAACTCGCTTAAGCAAGGTTTTGTATAGTAATCAGAAGATCGTACTGTTGGTAAAGAATTTTCAACTTCAGGCAACAACTGCCATGAAAGAGCAGTGTCTGCACTACCCATAGAAATTTTTCTTCTTTTGGACTGAGACAGAGGAACAGGAATGGGTTTTATTATCCCTACATCGACTTCCATACTTGACTTAGAATAACTTCAACTAAGGAGCCCGCAGTCCTCCAAAGTATGTCCAAAGCCACTGATAACAGCACATATATTCAAATTAGCATGAGAAAGACACAATCAACATATAGAACCAGATACCAATTGGCAAAGCCAAAAATCTTTTACGAAAACCCTGTTCTATCTAAAATATTGGCAAAATGAGTTCATTGAACTGAAACACCTGGAAACTATTTGTTCAAAAACATAATTGCTAACCAATTCACAACTGTATCATACATTTGAGCAATCTTTAAAAGAAATCAACACAGATAAAGAGATGTACTTAAATCAGAGAGCAAAGAAGCAACTACAGCGTTCAAAACAATAAAAGAATTGAACTTCAACCTAAAAGATTCAGCTCATTCAGTCTTCTAAAAACCCTAGAATCACGAGATACACGATCCCTACCATTGCATTTATGCCTTAAAGAATTCACAATATAGTAATGCGTTAAAGCGCAAAAACCCTAACAAATTTTGAACTGATATTTTAGGAAAATAATCACAACCGACGAAAACTCAACCTTTTAATTGAGTTATGATCACCCGGAGCTCCGTCTTCACTCAGCTGCAAATGAAGCAGAGAGCAAGACTAGGCGGGAGTGAGGCATAAGGGTTTTGGGCTTTGAAGTTGCAGAGAAACAAATGGACTAAAACTTTGGGGTTGTTTGGATGGCTCGCTAAAATTTTAAATACGTAATTTCCCCTTCACTTTAGAACACGTTGGTATAGTGCTTAAATAGAAGGATAAATTACATTTGAGCCCCTGATTAGATCCAAATACACAAACAACTTCTATTTTTTATAAAACTATACATATACCTCCTATATAGTGTTAGTGTAAAATTTTTCAGGAGTATTTGTGTAATTTTTTCTCTCTAAATAAAGGGTGTAGTTATAATTATAATATAATTTTAAATGGTTTATTTGTAATTTTACAAAAAATATAAAGTATATCTGTATTGGGTATAGACCTAATAAAACTAGTAATTAATTCATACCCGAAGTGTGGGTAGAATTTTAAATTTTTATTATATTTATTTAATTTAATAAAACAAAAAAGAATTAGTAATTGGTCAAATTTTATAAAATAAATTAACGTTGAGCGGACACAAATAAAAATTTATTGATATAATTAATTAACTAAATGATGGTTATTTGTGGAAAAAATAAATAAAAGTAAGGTTGTTTTAGTCAAATCACATATTGTCTGCCAAAAGTAGTTTTTATTGTGCTTTGAGCCTTAATATATAGTATAAATTTTTAAAAACAACGGCAGCCAACTACATAGTTTATCGAGATGTCGCTATTGGCTACTTCTCGTATCATATTTTATGTAATGTGTCGATGTTATATTATGTAAAATTAATATATATATATATATTCTCTTTTAGAATTTCAAGAATAACAATGCATATGATGCACGTGTCGAGGTGACACCATTGTACAACATCTAAATAAAATTAAAAAAAAATTATTAGGTCCTTACGAATTACATGTATTCATTTTTTGTTTTGACAATTGTACAAAAAATAATTAATACTTTGTACTTTTCCTAAACGGTAAATTTGAAATCATTTTAAACTCTCATTTTGAATCAGATAAAACTGGAGTTTTTTCTTTATAAATATAATATAAAGGGATTTTGTACTATTTTTTTAAAATATAGGGGGTGTTATGCAATTTACCTATTTATTTTATCAACCTACCTACGGGAATAACGGGCTTGGCCCACAATGGGAACGCAAGCATGGCCCATGGGCTTTATTCCCACCTTTCATATTATACCAATGAAATATGGTGCGACTTCACTAACAGGGCACAAAATGTAATTAGTCTTTAACCTTTATTATTATTATTATTATTTTGGTTATTTACAGTTCGAATGGCTTCACTTATATACGTAAGTAGCTTGTAAAGGTACTTATATGCTATTCACAAGTATAAATTAAATTAATAATTATCTGATTGAAAGTGCTTCGTTCTTATCAATTGAGTCAATAAATACTGACATTGATCTTTATTGTGTCATGAATTTTTTGTTCATACATGCATACACACAATAAACACATAATCTAACCTTTCTAGCTTCAAATTTCATGGTTAATTAAATTATTTAAATTGTATATTCTAGAATTTAATTGAAAGAGGTATTTTTTTATATATCTTTGCCAATAATTTCATGATATCTATATAAACAATGACTTGTATAAAAATAAAAAAAAAAATAGTAGATCTGAGTATAATGATACCATGAAATAAAAGGCCAAATTACCATGAGCTACCATGAAATTTGACATAATTACAAATATTTTTGTGTTGTTTGAAAATTTGTATATATATCCCCCCAGATGTTTGATTGATTTTTATCTTCGTTGTCTTTTTCTTAAAAACAAATTATAAAACAAACTGGACGAGGTGGATGAAAGATTTTAAAATTCTGTAAGAAAAAATATCCACTTATTAGTCCATTAAAAGTTTCAAAAAATTTTAGAAAATAAATAAAATTATAATTCACAATCCACCACAAAAAATAGATGAAAACCTAATAGAGATTAACGGATTCAGTTAGTTGTTAGACAATCGTTAAAATCAAAAAAATATTAATAATTTTTTAAATAATAAATGGTATTTATAATTCACAATCCACCACAAAAAAATACATGAAAACCTAATAGAGATTAACGGACATGAGTGGCATTTAGCCTCCCTATTGTTGCTTCATGTACATATTATTTTGTTATTTATTTTTCCGAATTTTATTTGAATTGCGTGCATTTGTTGTTATTTTTAATAGATCCCTCAATTATGGAAGGAATTTCTCTTTGGCCCATTTAAAATTACTTAAATAAGGGGATTACCTCCATTTTTACCATGCCCTCCTTCAATTATTTAAATACTTTCAACATTTTATCAAAACAAATAAAACAAGTGATAATATTAAAATTACCACTAATTATATGTATTAAGTGACAGAAAACTTTTATTTTGTCAACTATAATAATTTTCATGGTTTTAAGAGTGCAAAAATTTGTTCATAAAATTATTATTATTATAGACAATCAGTAACAATATAGCGACCACAAATATTATTATCTCAATAAAATGTGACATTATGTATAGTTTCCGTCACTAATAATTTCCATAAAAATTAATATTATCTTTTGTTGCAGTATATTTGTAGATTTGTCTTTTACTTTAAAATAGCTCAAAAAACAAAAAATAAATAAAAATAAAAAACGCAACTTGGTCTTTTTTTTGGTAGGATGGAAATTAAATATGATGATAAAAAATAAATTAAAATTTGGTTTAATAAAAGAACAAAGGTGGCCCTCAGAGCATTGAGTAATTGGGACGATGGGGAACATTAATTAATTTATGCATCCTATCTTTGGGATCTTCAATGCACGCGCAATCTTCCTTTTTCCTTTTTCTTTCTCATATAAATTGTTTCCATGCACACTAAAATTTTGGTTTTATTTTTAATCTTAAATTTGGGTTCTTTTTTCTTATTATAAAAATAAATCACGGCCACTCCTCCTAAAGTTTGACCTAATTATAAATATATTTTTATTATTTGAAAGTTTTTTACAAATATCCCCTAATTTTAACGTCCGTCTGACGACGAGTCTATTTTCGTTAGCTCCCGTTAGATTTTTATTCAATTTTTTATAGTGAACTACTCGAAATGATTTTTTGGATTATGGATTATAATTTTATATATACTTTTTAAAAATTTTAAAATATTTTTATGGACTAATATGCTCTAGAATTATTTACTTTATCCATCCTCACTTTTTTTATATATATGTATTTTTGCAATTGCTTTTTTTAAAGAAAAAATTCAGTAAAAGTAAAGTAGCAATTTTCATCTCCCGTCTGGGATTATATAATTATTTTTTTATTTGAGAGAAAATTTATAATTTTTTAAATAATTAAAAATATTTATACTTATGTCAAATTTCAAAAGAAATAGCTCTAATTTTAAGAATACGGACTTCTTTATAACATATAATTATCTAAACAAATTCAAAAGATATTTTGTCGAGGATTTAAAAATTTTAATTTCCAAATTCAATGTAATTTGTTTCACCCTCGTGTGAGACTAATTATATCCAATTAGGTGGTGTTAGCTATTGATGATCCCTGCAGCAAAATGTTACTCATTGGTTCGTTCATGTGATGTATGAGTTTCCACAATTACTCAAATTTTTATCAAGTTCCTAGGAATGCATCATTGATAAATAAGTGCCATAGTATTTTTTTTGTGATGAATGCATCAAAATGCCCTTATAAATTGTGAATTCAAATTTTTACTTTTTTTTTGGGAAATATTATGAAATTATTTAGGGACTAAATGGATATTTTTTAAATAATTCCATCCACCTAGTCTGAATATTTTATATTTTTCAAAAGTTTTTAATAAAGAAAAACTTACAAGATGGGCAAAGTGGATAATTCCAAACCTCTGTTTAAAGGTTACATAATTTCATCAAATATTATCAGTATTGATAATTCCAAACAATGAGGGAGTATTTGTAATTATATCAAATATAAAAGAAACTCATTGTGATTTTATTCTTTTATAAAACACAATTCAATATATCCCATACACTGATACGAAATATTGAAAAATATCAGAGAAACTTAAAAATAATAATAAAAAAAAGGACTTGAAAAAAAAATGAAATAAGAGAAAAGCCCATGTTTCTAAATAGGTAGATGCATGTGGGGAGTGGCCTAATCTCAGGAGTGAATGAAGGGGGTGCAAAAAACCATCACTCTTGGATTGTGTGTAATCTCATAGTACTAATAGAATTAGGAATAAAAGAGTCAAAAATTGCAACCACAACCCAACAAATGCATGACATGCAAAGTTTTCTCATGACATAGTCTTTTGAGTCTTGACCTTACAGTGAGGCACATGGGCAGGTTTTCCTATGTTTAGTAAGTCCCAAAATGTCCGATGTGATCACCCACTTCTGTACTAATATAATAGATGCTCTATCTCTGTCTACTGCACTGTTCATACATCCAAAAATGGTGATGCCATTCCCCTATATATGTCATGAAAACCCTCTATCTTCATCAAGATACATTTAATCTTTAGTGAAAATTACTGTGTCTGCACGTTAACGATGTGGTAATAAAGTCGGTCTGACTCGTTATGTGTTATGAACGTGTTGTAATTTAAAACTCGTTTATGGTGCAGACGTTTGATTTGGCGTTTAAATTGAGGTGTAGATGTACTGATCGTAACGAGTCAACACGATTGTACGAAATTTATGTGATTAAAATAATTTCAAGATTCATAAGTTTTTAACCCTTTTATTGGAAAGGAAGGATGAAGGGTGTGAAACATATAGTGGGCCATTATCATATTTAATTGGCAGATGAAGGCCGCAAAGTGTGCATACATATACCCCCTCTTTCTCAGGCCTCAGCTCTTCATCAACTCCTCCCCACACTGTATATATCAGCTACCATTGTGAATTCTCTCAGAGACATATCACAAACACTTTGCAACGGCCTTCGCACTTGGCCGGAACCCGCCATGCCTAGACCGCAACAACGGTACCGGGGAGTTCGCCAGCGGCACTGGGGATCTTGGGTGTCCGAAATTCGCCACCCGTTGCTGTAAAGTCACTTTTCCTCATCAAGTGTTTGTTAAATTTCCCCACTTATGAGTTCTAACTTTTCTTTTGGTGTTCAGAAAGACGAGAATATGGCTAGGCACATTTGAGACGGCGGAGGACGCAGCAAAGGCGTATGACGAGGCCGCGAGGATCATGTGCGGCCCTCGAGCGCGCACAAACTTCGCTTACAACGCGCACGAGCCGCAGTCGTCGTCGGGCCGGTTTCTTTCGGCTACTCTAATGGCTAAGCTGCAGAAATGCCAAATGACGTCTCTGAAACTGGCCCAGAAACCTGCTCTGAACAAGGTCCACGAACCAGATCAGCAGTGTCCGGGTTTTGATCATCCCACTGACAAGAAGAACGTTCAAAAGGGCGGGGGGAGTAATTGGGATAGCCCAGGTAAGAATGTCGAGCAATTCAAGTGTCTTGAAGACGACCACATTGAGCAGATGATCCAGGAGTTGTTGGACTATGGGTCAGTTGAGCTTTGTTCAGTCATGGAGAACTGAAAATTGCAGTGGGAAACTGTATGCTATCTACTAGTGTTTTTTTTTTGAAGTTTATTTACTTCCACTACTCCTTGTTCGGACCAACATGGCAGTGCTGAACATCTTGTAAGTAGGTAGGCAGATGAAATGTCAAATATATATCATCATCAGTTCAAGATTCCAGTTCTTGTCATCACCTCATTTGATACCATTCCACTTCTACTTTAAGTTTGCTGGGAAATTTTAGTTCGAACTGTGCGTTTGCTCATATCAAAATTAACAACACAACGAACTTATTATACTTGTCATAAAACCGAGACATAGTCTAAGAAAAAGATAGCAATCTAGACATATAAAATACTTGTTGTGACAAAACTTGATTTTAGTAAAAATTTCTTTCAAGAACCATTTAAACAATTAACATCCATCGACAATTCAATTTTAGAGTGCATCCGCCTTTAATAGATTCACTGATCAAGATTTTACACGACACTTAATCCAACTATATAAGTACCTTAAAATTGAGAATAAATTAAACTTTTGCCTAATGGAAGTGAAATTGAAATTCAAAATAAGATGTTTTAAGAGGATGAATGTGAATAGATTTGGAGAAAACAGGGGCTGCATTCATAATGGCCGATGCTGCATTTCGGACAAACAAAGGGGTCTTTTTTGTCGCTAGCTTTATGTCTTAGTTTTCACCAGAAAACAGCTGCTCCTCACTAACTTTTTCTCTTTTTGACCAAACAGCGATTTCAGCTATCAACCTTTGTGTTTTTCCAAAACGGGACAATATCCAATCTCTGGGTTTGATACTGTCCAAAAAGCCATTGAAAGAGGGGGGGAAAGGAAATCTCACCACGCGCATTCATTTGACAATTTAAGCATCAAAACCACAGCACCAAGTTTGTTTTCGCAATTTTAACGGAATAAAAGATGTTAACAACTATCAATGATGTAATAACTAAATTACTATTTCTTTCACTTGTATGTCATGGTCCAGACATGGATGAGAGCTTGTCGTTTTTTGTGGGTGCACTGTGAATTTGTGACGGTTGATCTGTAATACTTGATAGTATGTTGATAGAGTTTTGGTAATTAAGTCAGAATAATGTCACGACGCAATTTTTACCACTTTATGTCATCGTATGATTTATTAAATGACGGTTGTTTTATAATACCTAATTCGATGGAATTATGGAAACTGGACTTAGAACTTATACATTGACAGAATGGTGATCAGGTTCCGCGATGTCCGAATGAGCTTCGGTGAAGAAATAATACTTTATGATAGTTAAATTTCTTTAATTGGGACAACTGCCATGAATTTAATTTGATATAACCTTTCACTACAAATAAAATAAAATATTTCATATATTAAATCACTACGATTAAAAAATTATTAATATTATCTATTACGGTCAGATAAAATCGACGCAAGAACTCAAATTTTTAGTACAATTAATTAAAATTCACCATGATTTTACCTAGTGGCTAAAACATTTGCCACAAATTTTAGTTGTAGTTAATAATCTGGCATCATTTGGAGAAACAATAGCTAATAGCCATTATGCAGCCTTGATCAATTAATATTCACTATAATTTTTTACTTTTAACTATGATAATTAACCACAATAAAAACCTATATTTCTCCTGACGTTTGGAGTATACGAAAAACATCAACAAAAGACAATATGAAGAAGGATAAGTTTTTATAAGAAGAAACGTATAATAAAGATCATGATACATAGTATTATATGACGATTATTTAATAATATAATAAGGGTTTAATGCAATCTATTCAATATGATATTGTAAATAAGCAAATTATCATCTTATAAAAAAAAATTAGCAATTTACTTTCATGTGTTTTTTAAATTGATTCATTTAAAAAAACACGGGGGGGGGGGGGAATTTTTAAAAAACCCGGGGGGGGGGGGTAAATTGCTCATTTTAAAAAAATACAAGATAATAAATTGTTAGTTTTTTAATAAAAATATCATTTACTTATTTGTAATATTACATGAGGTTGTTTGCATTTTTTCCAATATTATAACATAGTTTTCAGAAAATATGTCGGATATAAATATACAAAAATTTGCATAATAAAAGAGATGAAAGTTAGTCAGGGGGGATGAATTGCAAGTGAATCTAAACAAGCATGAGATGAAGTGATAGTGGTCGGTTTTTCAGATCATTTTTGTTGTTTTTATGTGCTTTTTTTCACGTGGTTTCATTATTATCATATGATTTTTGTTTTTTCCCCCTTCAGTTAGTAGTATTTAAATTCTGGAACTTTAAGTTTGTAATACTATTAGTGATAAAAAAAAAAGATAATGATATAAAAATTATTATTAACTATATGTATATTATGAGATAATAATATTTGCTTTTATTATATTAATGATTTATAAAAAAAAGTTGGAAATTTGTGTCTTAGTTTAATGTGATGATAATTACTAAGTTTAAATGCGCAAAAACATCCCAAATATGATGTATTATTAATTTCGACTTCGTATAAATTTTATGATTTTAACTTGAGAAGGCGTCTCACAGTGGAGGAGGGAGGTCTTAGGCAAATCAATTCTGTAGTGAGCTATTGCATGCTTTGACTTAAGTCCCATAAAGAATAGTCACACTATTTCTCCTATATTAAGGGGAAGACCCCTAGAATAATAAGGTATTACTTTAGTTGTCAAAATGTGCATAGACTAAAATGCCATCAAATATATTTATTTTCCCCCCAAAACAATCCTCTCTTTAATCAATTGTTTTTATCAATAAATTTTTACTTATGCACATTTAAAGTTAATTTATTATGTCGATTTGATCAGTTAATTACCTTATAACCATTATCTTTCATCTAATTAAAGAATTTAATAAAATTTTAGAATGTGCACACACAGCGAGTGTGCTTAAACCGTTATTCATTGATTAAGCTTCATGATTAGAGTAATTTTTTAAAAGACAAATATAATCTATATAAATAAACCATAAATGAATGTAAATAAAATCACCCCTTTTATATTAATACATGATTCAGTTCCACACAAAAAAAAAAAAAAAAAACGAGTTTAATATAATTTACCCCCTTAAGAAGGTAAATTGTTATATTTTAAAAAACACAGAAAAATAAACTATTATTTTATTTTTCATAAAAGGGCTGTTTGCTTATTTTTCATAGCACAGTTAACTAAGTAAGTAGATTGCAATTTAGGGCAAAGAAAAGCGTAGAAGAGGGTGAAGTTGGGTGATGGGTAGGTATGTAGGCGGCTTTCACATACTTGAATTTTCTCCCGGAATCATGTGGTAGTATGTAAACGAGGGTACAAAAGCATGTTACCGGTAGACTTTTGCCCACAATTTTTCATTTGATTGTGCATGTGAATGTGATGTGGTGGTCCCTTCTCCTTGAGCAGCCCAAATGGGGCTCCATTTTTGTGCACGATTACATGCACATGCACATGCTCATCCATCAACTCATTTTATTTTCTCCTAATGTCTAGTAACAATTTCAAGAGACAAAGATACGTGCTACATATCATAATTAATATCCCTCTTCCTCTAACCCTCCCTATTATATATCATCCACAACAAAATAATATTTTTTTTCTCTCGTAATTTAGGATTTTTTTTAATTTTTGATCTTATCAGTTACGTGATTATTACTCTTAGTCTCGTAATTTTTAAAAAGTAGTACTTTTGGCTCCGTTATACCTTTTTGATAGATATTTGAAATGTGATTGTTAGGACGTTTACACTTTTGGTCTTATTAATTGTGAGATTCACATATTTTATCCCATAGTTTTTAAAAATAGCACTTTTGTTCTTATGTACTTAACGGCTACATGACTTCTTCATTGAATATCTAATGAAAAGATGTATGAGTACCTAAAATCTATATTCTGAAAGTTACGGGATCAAAAGTGAGAAAAACCTTAAACTACGAAATAAAACATCAACCTCCCTCCTCTGTTGTGAAGATCTTGTATTACAATTTGTTGTTCTACATTTATGTCACATTAATGAGTGCTTGATGTATATCCTTTTCAAAAAATCGTGAGATAATTATAATTTAAAAATAAAGGCGCATACCATACACATGGGTTGATCCGAATGCATAGGTTGTTAGACTTAGTTTTTTAGCAAGGAACACAAATTGCGTCCGAATGCATAGGTTGTTTTAGGGCAACCGAAGTTTGAATTCTTGTGGAGAGTATAAAGAAAAAAGACACAGGACAATGACAATCAAAAAAGTTGAGGTACCACTCGAGAACCCTTTAAATTGTAGACGTCATTCCTAACAGCGGAAGTGGGAGAAGTGTTGTTAGAGTCAACCATCAATATGTTTGGTAATTCATGAAATATTTGATTGACAGCTAAGATGTTGTGGGTCACAAATCTATATAAACTCATGTTGAGTAGAAGTGGGAGCTATTGGGTTACTCTCTTGCTGTAGAGAGTGTGAAATATGAGTGAATGGGAGTGGTGATGAGACCTTGTCCTTTCGATTGGCAATTAAATGGTAATAAATAATTGAGTGAGAGGTGTATTTGCAACTTGACCAGCATCTTGGGCAAGTTATCACAGGCTCATGGATCATGTGATCTTGGTTGACGACCAACAATCCCATCTGTTAATCATAAATTTCACTTACCATAGCGCTTTTATTTGATTTAAGCCGATGGAGTTGAGATGCTATCTGTTTGGCGTGAAGCACTTTACTTGTTTCTTGCTTTCTTACTCGTCATTTATGTTCTTTT
Source organism: Sesamum indicum (assembly GCF_000512975.1). Classification (NCBI taxonomy): domain Eukaryota; kingdom Viridiplantae; phylum Streptophyta; class Magnoliopsida; order Lamiales; family Pedaliaceae; genus Sesamum; species Sesamum indicum. The sequence continues at coordinate 13,946,906 of NC_026147.1, forward strand.
GCTAATTTGTATTTCATATTAGGGTATTTTGGTCCTTTCATGTTATTAGGGCAACCTAGGTATTTTATTTTTTTTCATAAAAGGTGTGATATCTTTGTACTCTATCGCCGTCATCACCTATTCTAAAAGGTGCGCCATGGTGTGTGCCTTCGCCATTTGCGTGCGCCTAGACGCACCATGACGAAGAGGGCCAGAACCTGGGCCACCCAGGCCCATGAATAAATAAAAATAAACCCTAAATATAAAGGGAATTTCAGCAAATTAAGTACTTTTGAACTTTCATTCTTGACTGTTCTTTATTCAGTTCTCTCTTCTTCTTCTTACAACGCATCTTCTTCTCAGTTCCCTCTTCTTCTTCTCTTCCATGGTAGTCTGCCGTTGTTGTTCACTGTTTATTTACAGTATGACTTTTTTTTCTAAATTCATGAAGTGCACAACAGGCAAGCTCTAATTATGCCGATTGAATCATTGAAATTTATGTGATTTTATTGATATTTGAGTGCTTTAGTTGTTCTGCTAGTGGTTTCTTTTTTGATGATTAATTACAATATTTTATTGTATGTGTATGTCGGTATTTATTGTAAACAGATAGACTTCCACATTCAGATTATCAAAGCTAAGAGCATACATTGTTTTATATGTCTTATTTAACTTCTTATACATTAATCTAGTCAAAATAATATTAATTATATAAATATATAGATTATTTCTTATATTTGCGTGATCCTTGAAAAGATGCCCTCTCTCAGAATAGCACTTAGAATCTGTTCTTGGCACTTTCATTAGACCTGTGGTTGATTTTTACAGTCATTTAAATTTGTTTTACCGGCTTTATCAACGAAGCGAAAACTGAGTTAAAAGGGATAAGTCCCGTAATCACGCAAATTTGTTTGATAATATGACTATAATGTAATCCCAGTATATATGTTTTTAACTTATTGTTTGACTGTTGGTGGCAACCTGTTTGGATAAATTATCTTGACTGGCTAATAATGAAAAGGAATACATATAAGTGGGGCTAACAATTTTGTTTCACTATATTCCCATTGAAAGACCTGGGGCCAGAACTCATAGGAGAAGCCTGTGTATGAAACCATGATTCATGGATTCCTCCTATCAAGAATTCATAGCCTTTGAATCATGACAGCGAGGTTCTTGATTTGCTTCTTTTTTTAGAATATTTGTTTAATAAATGAAAATCATCTTGACTACATGGAGAATTATTTTTTGTTTCAATGTAGACTTTCTTTAGGACATAAATAACAGAGAATGGTTGGAATCATATTTGGATTTAGTCATGGCTGAAATTATTCAGTTCTTAAAGCAAATACAACGTAGTGCTCATCTATAATCATCAGTTTATCCCGAAGAAAACCTGTTAATTACAGATTTGGATGCCAACTAGCCTTGTGAAATGAAAGTTTCTCATGATTAGTGTTTGACATCCTAAAAGGCTTAGGGATTGAGATGATGCACTTGGTGGATGAATTAGATTGCCTCAAAGCAAATGTTCTTTTTCCCCTTTCCGCAATTTTCCATCTCTTGAAAGTTATCACCTAAGTTGTTTCCAACAAGGGCTTACCTGGTTATATTTTTGCCTGTTCCTTGAAGCTCTTAGAATTTTGTTTGTGCACTAAAGCTTTATAATACGTGGTGACATCCATTTGCATTTCTATGTACGGTCTTTTTAATTCCTGGGCCCTGCATCTAGTGTTATTTCTAGGTTTGCTTGATTCTTTCAACTAAAGTTAATTCAGCAGCCCTTGCCAAAGATTAAACCTCAAACTTTTAGGTTATCTTGTGAAGTTTGGTTATTTGGGCCACTTTTAATTGCTCGAGTCTTGTGAAATAAATTAAAAATAAAATAATGTGGGCTTGAATGATCTGAGCTAAGCAAACTGTGAGTTTTGAATATTTGATTACTACCAGCAAAACATTATATATGAAATCAGGGATCTTTTTTGGCTTCACTGCTTCTTTAGCTGATAACCCATATGTTTCAAGCACCAGAGTGCCCCTTCTGCGGCATCCTCTGCTGCTGCTTTTTTACTTGGTCGGGGGTTGCCGAAACACTCTAGGACCGCCATTGATGCTTCTTCAGTCTCAACGACAACCTTGAAAGTGAACCTATGCAAAATCTTGAAGCTATTATAATCCACAACAAACAAGTCCACAAAACAGATAAATCCAAGTAGCTATCAAGAAAGTTCAGATTCTGATTTCTTCCCAGCTTATGGTTCTGTCCTTGTTATAGTAGCTAACTAGAAAGTCAGAATCTAAATTCATACAGCTTATGGTTCTGTCCTTGTTATTGTTCTTGAATCAGAAACATTTAAGATAAATTTTATGTGTATATGCTCACAGGAAATCTATTTTGGCATCACCCACTGGTGTTTGTACTCGATGAAAATTTTGAATGGGCTGTTTCCAACCTGAGAATTTATCACTGAAGCTCCACACCAACTTCAATAAAAGAATAGGTCAGATGAGAATTATTTTACAAGTGCTTTAATCTTTTGCTACTAATTTTTGTGAAATTTCCTTCTTTGACACTGAAATTCCTTAGAAAGGTTCATTTCTATTTGGAAATAATGTATTATGATGATCCTCATGCGAGGCTGATACTATGTGTATAGATTGTTCTCGCCTTAGACTTACAGTTTATTATGATCAGGACCTTCCTCATTGCAGCACTCGAACACAGGCTGCTTCCAGTGTTCCTGAGCGCACAATTCATGCAAATCTGCCTTTGGGGATCCCTTCCTTGCAGCATCTGACAAGTGCAAACCTATGATAAAAAAATTTCTTCCTCCGAAAATTGGAGAGCTCCAACTGAAGATTGAATAGACAACACAGGTTTATTGCAAAATCAGTTTAATTCAGGCGTTGGGCCGAATTTATGGTACTCAGAAAGCTCCAAAAGTAATTACTTGCATTCTCTTCATTTCTTTCAGATTTTTCATTTTCCTTTAGTAGAGAGAAGAGAAAAAATCAGAGGTGTTTTTATATTTCAAGTCATACAGTTTACTCCTCTGAATCTGACAAGAATTATTCCTACATTAGCTTCTTGCATCAAATTAATATAATGTTAATTGCGTGCAAGAAATCCAGAAATACATGTTTCACGAAAATCTTAGGATGAAGGGTTTGATACCCCAATTCTTTAAACAGGAATACCATGAAGGAAACAGTAAGAACAGTAGCATTACTGTCTGCATATAGACATATACCTTTAGTGCCGGAGCCAGCAGAGGTTGGGTTGTATTCCCCGGAAATCTTGCCTTCATCAGCTCTTTTCTCATGTGTGTTTTCAGTTGTGCTCTCTTGCTCGACAGGCCCTCCTACCATCCTGCTTTGTTCCATGTTTGTGATGTTATCTGTTCATAGATCAAATTTTGGCTCAGAAAGTTGTACCCATTAATATATATGTTCATAGTCAGGGGTGTGGTTGGTAGGGGAGGTGAGGTATTAATGGTGGTGTATTGGATTGTACCTAACAGAACATAAAAGGGTGAGTACGTGGATCACTAAGATTATTTGCAGTGATATTAGTATTTTATTTTATAATATTACCGTGCGTACATCTAATTGTTCATACTTGGTGACTTTTCTAAGATTTCTCATTTATTTAGCTACTGGGATTCTGTATATGAAAGCGACTAATTTGATGATTATTTATTAGCAATAATTTTCAAAATAGAAATCAGACTTGCTTGACCGCTAGATTCTATCCCGGTCCAACTTATGAACACCAAATTATAGAAATTTAAGAAGCTATAAAAATTCAACCTGAGGTTGAAAATGCGATTTCTTATACTTGAGGCCAAACTGAAGAAATCAAAAATTAAACAAATGAGAAACGTCTCGTTCTTTCTTATAAAAAAAAACGCAGGTGTACGTAATTCTGTTTCTTTCAAGACTTACGGTACTAGAAACACCTCCTGTCGAACCTGAAACTTCTTGTTTGAATGGTTCTGATGTTATATTGCATTACCACTTCGTTCAAAACAAAAATCATTTAATTCATTTTTCTACCTACAAATATTTTTCTTAAAGAAAGCAAAACACAGATCATAATACTGCAAACTCTTTTAGTTAATGCAAGAAAGTTCAGCTCTAGTGACAACATTTTATTCCTCTGTAATGCTTTCCAGACCAGGCTGCCAATGCTCTGAAAAAACAACTGATGATGATCCTGTCCTAGCCATCTTACACCCGTCAACTCCTTTCTTCTCGCAACACAAATTCTTGCCATTTTTCACCTTAACCCGACCATTCTGGTTCCTTCTGATCGTCAGGCAACAATCTGCAGACTCCAGTTCTCGTTTCTTAGTGTTCTGTTTGTGATCATCTGATGATCTGAGACTGGCTGTCCGAGTACTGTCGTGCTTGAGCTGGAGCTTCCTGATGGTAGTGATGGGCACGATATAGTATTTCTGGCCAAGCGCGAGGGTGGTGGTGGGCGACACGATCCCGTGTGGGTGGCGGAAGACGGTGGGGTGAGCGATGCAGCACTTGGGGTTCCGGATGAGCAGCTCGGCTGCTGGAATAGGCCGGTCGTGTAGTTCAACACGGCCACCGGGATGAACTATCTTTACGAATAAATTTTTGCTGCTATTGATGCAAAACCAGCTGGAGAAGGGATTCATGATGTTTAACCTTTACCTCCGCTAGGGGTGGGGTAAAGAGTGAGGTTGGAGGGATGAGAGAAATCTTGGTAATAGACTTAAATAGTTGTGTTTAAATAGGGGCGAAAGAAAGCTTATATGGGTAATTACATTTACACCCCTCTTTGCATACTTTGATTGTCAAGTTTTTTGTCCAACTTTAGAGTTATAGATATACTTCTCGTGGATATAAACCCTTCTTGAAGTATAACCTTAACTGAGACATGTAGGGCTGTAATGGTCACTAATAAATTTATTATTTGCTTGATGCAAAATTTATTGAAATTGTTATATAAGTTATAACATGATATACGGATCCCATCCAAATACCCGGAAATGGGATGAATGCACTTAAAAGGTCGATTAATACCTAAAATGGCACAAAATCCGCGTCACAATTATTCACGTGGTGGCTATTTGATTCCAAAATTAATTTAAACCTAAGTATGTACGGATTATTTTTATATCAATAGTCCATATATAATTGTAGAATTTGGTTATACTTATAAATACTTGCCCACTATGCCTTTAAGAGCTCACTTATTTCCCCTGTAACCTTACTACTTAAACATCATAAAGTTATAACCGAACCTTTCATGAATTGTTCTCATGTACTCGATTTGCAAATTAAGCAAGCAAATCCAGTGGTATACCTAAACTTTTCGGAACGCTCTTTACACAAATAAACCTATTGAATCATCCCAAATTGCAGACGCACATCACAACAATTATCGTAAACTTTAATTGGCGTCATTCCAAAGGGAGTGTGGTTGTAAATGTAAAAATTTGAGGCCGGGCAGTTGATAATCCAACATTTTTTAGAGGTGGTGTAAATATAATTGTTCCAAATTTTCATGTCCGGCGGAGGCTATGGATGTTGTGATGAGAACTTAGCACCATTCAAGATTCTGGCTTATGGGTTTTGTTTTAATAATGCATGCAACTTTGGTAATGTCGTGAAAAAACGATGTTACGTTTTGTAGTGCTTGGATGGAAGACATCATTCTTTCTAGTGCCTCTTTGCTTTCAACAACCTTGGAAGGAATACATAAATTGGACAGCTCGGAATTGATTGTTGAAGCAAAAAATCAAAATATGCCAAGTCAGCAAATGTGTTCAAATTCCAAAATCATTGCCAGAAAGGCTTCATAATAATCCAATGGGAAAGTTCAAAGAGAATTTGTGTACTCATCTCTTTGTCTGAACATGGAGAAGCCTTTTTAGCAGTTTGGTTTGGAGAATTCGTCATCAGATTTTGCGTAAGTTATTCAGCAATGTTTTTAAAACCGAACCCAACATGGAATTGTGTTAAATTATTGAGTCATATGTCCTACCGATCAAATCGGATTAAAAAATTCGATTCACTCAAATCCTGCTATATATATAATTGGTTAAGCATAAAGATTTGAAAAATAAAAACAAATTGAAAATAAATATGCAATTCATTTCAACATAAATATTGACTAAACAGACAAACAAGTAAATAATATCGAAGGTACCACAATTTTGTAAAATTATTACTCCTTTTGTCTTTTGGAGTTGAAATTTGAAAAAGCTTGAAAGTTTTGGAAGAAGTTGAGGTGAGTTGAGGGCTTTAGGCAAATCCAAATTGCAAGATGAGTAAAGAAAATCTTATTCACTTTAACATTTTTTCAGCTCTTTATATACAAGTCAAATCCAATTTTGATCGGTTATTCGGCAATACCGGTTTTGACCGGTCCGAAATCATGGTCGGTTTTTGTTCGAACCAACCAGTTCTGGGAACATTGTTCTCCAGTATCAACTGGCAGGTAGTTGTGTTACCATATCCAGAAACACCCGACTAATCATAGTCGAGAAACATTCTCCGAACCATGCAAATTTTTTTAATTTTCCTCATTACAGTAACTTTGACTTCATCATCTGTTTGTATCAAATATTACAGAAATATGTGGTACAGAGACAGTGAAAGGAGCAATTTTCACATCAAGCCGAAATACTAGAAATATCAAAATAATACCAAAACAGCCTTCGCCAATTCTTGATTTGACCATACAAACATTATTGCAGATTGGTACTCAGTGGCTCCAAAAAATGCATTCTCATATAAATCTATATACAAACACAAGGGGTTGTAGCTACAGATTTTAGGACAACATACACAGGTAACACAGCTCACCTTGCAGAGGTGCAAGTACAGAACATGAGTCATGACAGAACAACAAAAACCTTTTTCTTTCTCAAATTTACAAAGCTGTGTAAGAACACAACCAAAACTTTTTCCCAATACAAATCCTTAATCTGGTTTCCTAGCAAAAGGGTCACAGGAAAAAAAGCTTTTTCTTTTAGTTTTGATGATTAAGAATGTCCCGCTTCGAGAGAAGTTAAAAAGATGCAAGCTATGCACAGGTCGAGAGAGTAGAATCCGTTACTCTTAGTGAGCCCCCGAGATCGACAGGCACAAGGGGGATGAACGAGTGCAAGACATCTGTTATCAGCGGTCTGTAACTCGGCTCCGGTTGTACACATAGCACAGCTATAGCAGCCACCTGTTGAGAAAGAAATTACATTTTGCAAGAATTAGTAATTGTTGTCTAAAGAAATTTTAATACTAATGATTGCTGTTGTGTAAGAAACACACTTGATACAAATGCTTCAAATCCATAGTGTTTCTGATGGCTGGATCAACAATACTTGGAAGCTTTGATCTGTCAGTAAGCTGAGGCATTGCCTGCGTAATGATGAGGATAGAGACATTAGGGCCAAAATCAAAACAGAAACTCATGACGGAACAGACAAAGTCGAGAAAGGTTCGTTTACCCAGGTAGTAATAGACTGGCACTGTGCTTCGGCTACTCGTTCCACAGGCCTTCGTCCCGTCAAAAGCTCCAAAAGAACCACACCAAATGCATATACGTCGCTCTTGTCGGTAAGCTTACCTGAACGATTGTCCAAGAAATTGGGCAAGAGATTCTTGGCTAGCTATTGAAACTCTCTTTCAAGAATGAGGATGCATGGTTATATTGTAATATATAGACAATTTCTTCTTCCCTGTTCCTGTTCTCTAATTTCTTCCTTTACTAGCATTCATTATTCTTAACATCATTTGCAATAAAATAACAACCTTCCCGAAAGCCATCTTACTCACCGATATAGCCCCATCAAGGAAGTACGTTTATTATCTTCACACTCTATATATTTGCCAAGACAAACACGGCATAACTTTCCAATTAACTAAATGTAGACAGTTTTAAAGGGAATTTGGAAACAAGATCAGTACAATGACGAATGCATATTGGGCACCACAAGTCGCTAATTTCATGTCATGCAGTTTGGGGACAGAGACATGTCCTTACCATCCAGCAAGTATTCGGGAGCTACATAACCCAACGTTCCTGAAAGCTTGACGTTAGTCTTGTTTGAGTTTCCTCCAGTAATTGCAAGGCCAAAATCAGAAAGCTGAATAAAAATGGTACATATGTTAGCGAATCCGTGCGCTTTCATTATATTCACAAACATAGAGATCATTTTCTGACCTTGGCATTGAAGTTGGAATCTAGAAGAATGTTCGAGGATTTGAGATCTCTGTGGATCACAGGAGGGTTGCAGCGCTCGTGCAGGTACTCTAATCCTCTGATCAGTTAATTGAAAATGTTTGTCATCTGAATCATAGATGAGTAAGGACTGCTAGTTTGCCAAATTGAAAATCAGAACCAGTACCTTGCAACATCCAGAGCAATTTTCATCCTAAGATGCCAAGTCAATGTTGACCTAGGAGAAGGTCCTGAGGTAATAAGCATTCAAAAACTTTGAATTTAGAGATACATGGAGTTGATAATTTACATCTACCGAATGTGGAAAATTAAGTTTTTACCATGCAAGTGGAATTCCAGAGATCCATTCTCCATCATTTCATACACCAAGAACCGCGCTTCACCGTGTATACAATATCCTAAGAGAGAAACTATATTTTGATGCTGAATTTTACTCAATGCCTCCACCTCATTCTGCAGTTCCAAAGCGACGAGTAAGCAACAACGACCGTATGCAAAAAATAAACGAAAGGGCAATAGGCTGCAACAATCCTGCAAAAATGAAACGAATACGTGCAAGAATCAAGTAGAACATGCCTTAACTCTACCTCAAATTCTCTTTCAGCTTCCTGCCCACCAGCATATATTTTTTTAACGGCTGCGTGGCTATGGTCATTGAAGTGAGCTTTATAAACACGCCCTAATCCACCTTCGCCTAGAATATTGGCTTCATCGAAATTGTTTGTAGCAGTGACTAACAATGGGTACTCAATTGCAGCAATTGAACCCTTCTTACCACCAATTTTCAAAGAATTGAACTTATCCAAAATTGGACCAAATGACATGCCCTTTGCAGCATCTGCATGTCCAAATCAAAACCTTAGAAGAATGTATTGAAAGGGTATGAAAATGAAGAGTTACCTGATCAAAAGAAGGTAAAGAGGCAGGTGGCACTTTAACTTAAATGGAAAAATACCTGAATTCTGATCCCTTTTGGCATTGGATTTCTTCAACTTTTTCAGTCTGTAGATCGAAAAACAGAGCAGCAGCAGCAAAATTCCACCAAGAAGAGATGCAGAGACAACCAGTGCAACAAGGATTTTCTTGTTCAAATCCTGGTGATGCACTACCTTCACCTCCGCAACTTCAGATCCCATGAAAAGAGGAGACAGATTAGCTCTAAAGAACACTTTGACAAATGTAGATTACACCAGGTTAAAATCAAACAGCAGTTATAAATCATCACCATCCCTCAAGCCCTGCCCATATCCAGACCAACAACCACAAAAAACAAAAAATTGATACAAGACAAAAAGAAATAAATTCACAGTAATCCACCATCATACGCTAAAAAACCTTTCTTGAAAAGCCGAGGAATCCCAATGAAAAGAAAAATGATAAAGCACACAGAGTTACATCACTCAGCAACAAATTCCAGATGACCATACGATCAGCCCAGGCTAAAAGGCTTGAACAAGAAAGCTATCAGCGCCAACCAAAACATGAAGAAAATTTCAAACCAACTTGACAAAATCTTAGAGCCCACAATTCAATCACAAAAAAAAATGCAGGGAAATTCTCAAATTTTACCTGGAGAATGAGCTATGAAATCAGAAGAATCCTTAAAGAAGGGATCTTTTTCAGTAGGAAGAACAGGGTCGGAAACCGGAGGGTCAGGCTTTACATCAAGAGGAGCCGAAAACGAAGGAAAACTGAAAACCCAAATGGGTATAAGCAGCAAAAACAAAATCTTCTTCATTTCCCTTCTTTCTTGTTTCAAGAATTCTGTGGGCACAGTGAAAAAAAGTGGGATTTTTCTCTCGGGAAAGCTATTTGCTTGTCTGATATTTACTCCAATTCAAATTTGAAATGCTTTAAAGGTGGAAGTGAAAGGACCGTCTTTAAGTTTGTGAGTTTGTGTGTGTGTGTCTCAGTTTTTGATTTTGTGTATATTAATCTCAGTCTTTTGCTTTGTTTGTGTAAGAAAGGGGACAAAGGACTGAAACAGGGCTGGTCAGGAAAAAGCAACTGAGGTTCCTTTTTTCTGCTATCCAGAAAAAGGGTCACTGGCAAATGCACTACAATCATGTGGCAGTTATTAAAGTTGAACCTCCTTTCTTCCCTCTCTCTCCCTCTCTCTCCCTCTCTCTCTCTCTCTCTCTCTCACGTTCTATGCCATTGTTTAAGTGGAGAGAGAGAAAAAGACTGGGGGGGGCAAAAAGAGAGCAGAGATGCTAATATGGGCCTTAAGTGAAATTTGATCTATTTTCCCTCCTCTTGCAAACATTTTTTAATTTCACTACAACAAAAAAAGTATTAATAATAAAATATTAAGCAACAATTTTAGTATTATCAACTTATCATAAGAAATATATTATCAATGTGTGTGTAAAAATATTTTAAAATTATAAATAATTAATAATTCTATCACAAGTTGATTATCATTTATGGAATAACGATTTTAAAAACATAAAAGTGGAGTAAGTTGAGAATTTTGGAGGTATTTTAGTAAAATTTATTTAAAAAAAATATTGAATTTACTATTATAACCAAATTTTATTGAAGGGAACAAATGAGTTGAAAGATAAATTTGGATATTTAAACATTGGTACGATAATACAGTTCTCTTTTTATAATAGTATGGATATAGATAATAAGTGACAATAATTTTAATTTCTATCACAATATAATTGCTGTGATAGAATTGTGCATTAAATTGTTACTTCAGATAATTTAGTGACAATACAAATATACTGAATTATATGTATTCCCATTAGTTTGTCACTATATATGTGCCGTTTATTGTCTGTAATGATAACTGTATGAATAATTTTTTTGTCAATACTAATTCATAGTGACAACGTATACTTCAAGATCCCATTATTAAGATTTGAAAATTATTAGTGTGATAAAATAAGAATTATTGTTACTTAATACATATAATTAAAGTTTAATTATACTTAGACCTTCTCTGAAACTATGAAATTATATTTTTTTCTCAAATAAGTTTCAAAATTATACTTACACCATCCTTCAAAAATTTACTATATACACCTAACAATCTTTCATTATGATTTGAATGAAAAATATTGGTGTTAACAAAATAAATTTTCAATTACCTTTCTCATGTAATAATTTTGTACTTATAAGAAAAAAAATATATAATAATATTAACATCACTCCATATATACATGTTATATTTATCCTTATATAAGTACAAAAATATACTTCAAAATGTTAAATGAGGAGCAAAATTAAAAATTTATGTTTTTTTGTCCTAACGTCGGCATTTTTTGTCCAAACCTAATGGAATGAGTCAAGCGTAAATGAAAATTTTTTTCAGAGGAAATGTAAGTGTAATTTCAAAACTCTCTTTTATAAAGGGCCTAAGTGCAAATAATTCTATAATTAATGACAAAATCATAATTATATCTTATAAAGAAAACCTGACCAAAATTTTTCAGAATTTATGGGTACCTAAGTCATGATGAAGCCATATATATTTAATAAAATACAATATGTGATTTATAATTATGCAAGAGAAAGAAACACAATGAATGAGAATTGATTGTGCATTATCCTCTTCCTCAATAAGTGCCATAAAGTGGCTTTCTATTTCTTGTTTTCCATCAAACAATGTAAAGTGCAATCATTTACTTTCTATGTACCCATTTTTTTCTTATGCTTTTCTTCTAAAATTAATTATCACATTCATAATTTTATATTCAAAATTATATTAAAAACAAACATATAGAAATTACTATCAAATAATGTATATGTACATCTTCACATTTATGATACTCGAATTTACAATTTCGTTTTGTCCTCTCATTTTCGTTATTTCCAATACAGCCGTTAGACTAATCATATATTGCAATTTAGCATCATATCTTGTGATTGAGTAAGTCAAACCTGTTTGATTTTAAGTGCAAACGCAATTTTTTAGTTCATGTAGTCCTTTTTTTAGTAATCACTTTTGAAATTAAATTCAATCAAATCACATTTTAATAAAAGCTACAAACCACCACAATTGTTTTCTATCGAATTGCCTATTATAATTTATTTATAAATATCTTAAAGTTCGTGAGTTTGAATTACATTAAATGTGTGGATGTATATTTTATTTAATGTGAATTTATTGTAATGGATATTTATTTTATTTAATATGAGTTTATTAATGGAATCTATGTATTTGTCAATTTTTTTATATCAATATAGCATGTAATCACCATTTTTATAAAAAAAAAAATGATTAATTACATCTTGCCATCGGAACTATAACCGTTTTTACATTTTGGCGTCTAAACTTTTTCTTAAAGTGAACTTACCGTCTCAACTTTATGAAATCTTGCACTTTGTTGTTTATAACTATTTTCAACCAAGTTTTTTATCAAAAAACCATGGCATGCATAGCACATGTGATATTTAAGAGCTATGTGATGTGATATTTTTCACATATGCACAACATCTGATATCTTTCCATCAGAAAAATCAACAAAAAGACAGTCGTATGTGGCAAAGTACAAATTTCGTAAAATTGAGATAGTAAGTTGACAAAAAAAAAAATTCAATCGCAATATATATAATTCAAATGACAAAATATAATTTATCTAAAATAATAATAATAATCAGATCATATTATTATTTTCCCAATCGGAAAAAAAAAAAAGGCCATATTGTTATTTCACTATGCATTATGTGAATTGAGAGTGAGATGTGGAATTATTAATGGGATGACATAAATCGCAAATAAATGCACCGACACCATTTAAGGTTGATGCAGTGGAAGCTTTTGTAAGGTACCAGAACCACCTGTGACCACTTTCTTTCAACATGGAATTTTTTGCTTATTTAAGAATGTAAATTTTTTGGCCCGATCATGCTTCAAACCACACATACCTTCCTTTGTTTCTGAAAATTCTTGCATGGGGGGATTAATTGTCTTTTTGACAAAAAAAAAAAAAAATAGTTTAATTAGTTGGTAATTTTTAAATTGCAGTTAAGGATTCAAATTGCAGTGGTTTATGTGTTGTTACAACAAAACTTTAGTTAAACATATTATAGTTTGTAAATATTGTGTACACACATCGAGTGTGCCACATACTGCAATAACTAATTTAATATGTTTATCAACCAATGCACATTCATCAATAATCTGAAACTGTTAAGACAACAAGAAATAAACTCACGTGTTCGACGAAAGTATTCTTACGTCTGATGCGACTAAAATTCATGATTTCATACTTGTAGGATTGTAAAACTTCAACTTCAACTGTGAGATCAGAACGTTGATGGGAAATATTTCAAAAATTGAGGGTTGTTGAATTTGAAGAATACAAGCCAATCCCAATAATTATATGAAGCAATAGTTTTACAAATGATGGATATATAGGGGTGATTGTAGATGAGATAGTGGGAATATGCAAGAAGACCAATCTTGGATTTGGAAATAATTAGGTAGGCAGGTTGGTATTGCAAGAAACACATGAAGGCAGGCAAGTTGCTGAAACTATTCAACCACATTGCAAGAAGAAAGGCAGAGTCCAACAATTTTTAGCTTTGCAAGCACATCATCAGTCATTATCAGTCGGTTGTCTTGTGAAATCTCATAATTTGATACGCTAACAACCCCCAACCCCACCCATATCTCAATACTTCCCAAGATTGATATGTGAATAATTTATTTATTTTTTTATGTATATTTTGTTTCTCTTTCAATGTATTCTTGGACTTAAAATTATTGATATACTTGATCAATTTTAAAATTTAAATATATGAAATGATGTAACAAATTATAATATTTTAAAAATATAAATATATGACTGATTTAATTTTTTTAGTTAAAATACTAAAAAAAATTTCTTTTTAACCGTTTAATTTTTTAGATAAAGTGGTCATTTAATATGATATCAGAGTCATCCCAGGCAAAGTGGTCCTGGGCTCGGATCTCATCGCCATTCATTTATCAAACAAAGGTTTATCGTGTAGTGTTTACACGTGAGGAGGTGTGTTAAGATATTAAATAGAGTAAATTACACTAACAACCCATGAGATTAGATCCAAATACACAAATATCCCCTGTATTCTTTGCAAAATTGCAATCACAACCTTTGAGGTTGTAGTTGTAATTACAAGTGTACCTTGTAAAAGTTTACACAAACAACACCTATAGTACATAAAGGGGTATACCTATAATTTTATAAAAAAGCATAGAGTGTTTGTGTATTCAAACTTACTTCAAGAGGTGTTGATGTAATTTAGCCTACTGAATATAATTAAATAATTTTATTCTGTTTATCAATTTTATCTATTGAGATATTAAATATTGAATGATTTTTCACTTTAACAGTTCAATCTTTTAGATGAAATGATAGTTTAACGAAAATAATAATATGATTTTATTTTTCATCAGTATCTAGTAAAATCAACATGTGAGTTTTTCAGTTGGGTTTATATAAAGGGTAAATTATATTTTGTCTTTCGAACTGTACCCATTTTTAATATTTTGGCATCTAAATTTTTTTTTTCCCATTAACAATTATCATCTCAATTTTGTGAAATTTGTACTTTGTCATATATGACCATTTTTTTATTGATTTTTTTGTAGGAAAAACATCATGGTTGTGCATATATTAAAAATACCACATCACATAACCCTTAATATCACATGTGCATTTCATATGATGTTTTTTCAGTAAAAAAAATTGGTGAAAAACAATTATAAATGACAAAATATAAAATTTCGTAAAGTTGAAATAGTAAATTGGTACAAAAAAAAATTATACATCAAAGTGTAAAAACAATCATAATTCAAATAAAAGATATAATTAACCCTCGTATAAGTTGAGAAGTAGTTGAAGTTGCTACATTCATAGCCTTTTAATTTCTCCATAAAGGTAGTTTAGTTATAGTACAATCACATCAATTTATATGAAAAGTATGATTTTTATATGAGTAACTTACAAGACTCTACATTTTCAAAACAACCTCCCAAAATGTTTTGATGCCATATACACTTTTAATTTTAATGATATGCTTGAAGAAAAACATATATTTTTAGAAAATAAATTTATTTTGATACGATCTATAATAAATTTCCACATTTCAGAACATGGTATAAGAGCTCCGGAGAAATTAAGATGTAAAATTTATCTACTTTTTTTTTAATATATATATATATATGTTCATATATAATTATCTACAATCAAATATTGAAATTTTATGATCACATCTACATCAGTAATTTCAAATCAAAGAACACGTTCAAAATACTAATAAATTTTTTGATGATAATGCGTCTATATATCTAAATAATTCGATTACTATCTTAATAAATTGAATACGTATCTACATAATATTTTTAATTGGGTAAGAAATCGAAGTAAATAAATAAATTTATTTAGGAACTTATATAGGTAGGTATATGTATATATTAATGAAACAATCACATCACGTTCAAGATGTGAAGTGAGAACCCCACATTAAATGAGTGCATGCATGTGTGGAAATTAATAAAATTGGTGAGAAGCCAATTAAGACAATGAAATAAAATATTGTGTTGTAGAAGACTAATAATTATATAGTTAGAATCAAAATAATTAGGTCAATAATGGGAGAGACAAAATTGTCCTATTATTACTCACCAATATAAGTACGTACATTATTACAACTATTTTAATATTAATGAATTTGTATTATTATATAATTGTCCAACTGGATTTGCGGTAGACGACAGAAATGTCTTACCAACTTGAGATGGTTGGCGGTGGGGAGAAGACGCGGATCCATCTTTGTTATATCTCCCATCCGTTCATTATTTTTTTGACCCACGTACGTGGGTTTTTTATTGTTAGTTTTAACTATTATTAGTGTTATTGCATTCTTTTTTTTTTTTATAATTTATACAAAAAATTACAATAAATTATTATGAGATTTCGCGTAATTACAATACCCCTTTTTGTTTGATAAATTATCAATATTGAATTTATCAAATTGCCCTTATGGACTATAAATTATAATTTTATTTATTTTTAAAAATTAAAACTTATGGACTATGTGGATAATTTTTTTATAAATTTTTTTCCATCCACATTGTCTTTTTTTTTATAATTCTTATTTTTAAAAAAATTATAACAAGAGTAAAGTTGACAATTCCAAAATCTTTATTCAAGAATTACATAATTTTATCAAACATTAGGGAGATATTTATAATTTTTTAAACGATGAAGGGATATATGTATTTAAATCAAATCTCAGTGGAACTCACTATAATTTCTTCTAATTTTTAATAGAGGATGAGATTAAATGTAAAATTCTGTAAAGCGTGGAGGCAAATTTAAAATGATTCTCTAAATTGTGGGGTTAATTTTGCAATTATGCTTTTGTTTATGCAAAGGTCTACTGCTGGCCATGTAAATTTGGACAAGTCTATTAGTTTCTTTTTGGGATAATATAAGTCAAAATTGTTTATTGTTTTCTTTAAAGAAAAAACAATTTTACGATGTTCTCTTTTCTTTTAAGAAAGGGGTTCATTTTTTAATTATGTAAATTGCACTAATTTTTAGATATTAAAAAAATATATTTATTATACAATTTATTATGCTATTTACCGTATTGTATTAATATTAAATATTTTATATTTACTACATGATTAGTTTAGATTCATCAAATTAGAATTTCTAGTTTAAACAAATTTCAGATTATTTTATCCAACTATTTCACATCCAAAGTTTGAGAAGTCATAATTTTCCCGTCCCACCTAAATTTATTAATTTTATTTTCCCCAACTTTTCAAGATGTTTTTTTTTTTAAAGAAAATTTAATTTATTTCGAGATGGATTGGACCCAAAATGCTTAGCCAAATGGGAAAAAGAAAATGTTGTTTGCGAGTTCAAAAGTTGACCAGATTTACTTTGTAATAAGCTAAAGAGGATGCCAAAATTATGAATAATTAGTAGAAAATACTCCAATTTTTTGAGAAGTTGAAAATGACACCGTCGCACTAATTTTTTACGAAGTCGAAAATGCCCTCCATGATAAAATAACTAACTTATATAATTTTTCAAAATTTACATTAGTTGATAAATTATTTTTTTCTTTCTTTCTTTTTATTATGGAATGTACTGGTTTATACATTTTACTCTTACTTATAATATATTTTAAAGCATAAAAAAATATTTATTATATGCATGTAGGAACAATATGCCATAACCACTAGTATTTAAAATGATTCGGATTTCAGACTATCTCCATACTTCTTAAAAATTACATAAGAGTGTTTGACTTAATTTATTTAAACACACACACACACAAAAAGAAAAAAAAAACCTTGCATATTTATACTTCTTGTAAGATGATAATCGAATTTATAATATATCAAAATTAATTCTAAAAATAAACTCTTAAATAAGATCAACCAACTAATTATTTTTTAAAAAAAAAACTCATCATATGAAAAAATTTATAACCTCCTAATATCTTTGACGAACATATTTTTTTCTAAACTATTTTTTTAAAAGAAATGTAATAAAGTGGAGATGCTTTTGAAAGAGCGAGCCCTGCAGTCCTGATGAAGTAAAGGGAGGAGGCGAAAAGCACAATACAGAAAAGAAAGTGAAGTTGCTGTTTTATTTACTGGGAAAGGTAATAAAGTCGTCATAGGTATTTGTTGTAAGGAAAGTAGTCTTTAAATAGTGGAAAAAAACAACTCTGACTTATCGGTCCGGACTGTTTGGTTAGTAAGATTTTTTCCTCACAATCATATTCTTGAACCTCAGGTGGGACGTTGCCCTTCTTTCACATGGAGGAGTATCATTGCGGCAAGAAAACTTCTAAAATCGTGTGATACAGATGGAGAATTGGGACAGGACACTTGGTGGATGTTTGGAAGGATCCTTGGATTCCTCGTTCACCTTCATTCAGAGTCATCACTCTATATATACATAATGTGTAGAATTTGTGTGTCGATGAACACTCAAGAATGAGATGTGGAGATTATTAATTTTCTTTTTGTGGCCTGTGGCTAGAGAAGCTATCTTACAAATCCAGCTTAGTCTATCAGGAGACCCGGACATTCTTATTTGATTAGTGGAGGGATTAATTTGTTAGATGGAAGCAAACCTCAGAAGTACTAAATGTATTTTTTCAAACTACAGGAGTCTACCTGTAATTACATCAAACTTCAGGGGAGAGGAATATAATTATCCATATATATATAATTACACTTCTCTAGCCGATGATTTGGTATAATTACACCTGAACCTCCTATTGATTATGAAATTACATCTAATATCTTAAGGTTTGCTTCCGTCTAACAAATAAAGGCATTTCGTTAGTCAAATTAATTGAATTTATTGATATTACAAAAAAATTGAATAAGAATTAATATTTACCTCAATTAACTTATTGTTAACTCATTGCAAGTGAAATAATTTTTTTCGACTGATTTACCTTATAACGGCAAAGATATCATCACCTGCATTAATGTGTGAAGATGTATAAAAAAATTTATCTGACCTATAATAACTTAGTAATAAGTCAATTAGGGTAAATGTAATTTTTTTTTTAATATTAACAAATTCGGTGAATTTTGACTAACGGATGTACTTATTTGTTAGACGAAAACAAATCTCAAAGGTGGTAGACGTACTTTTTCAAACTATAAGATATTTACGTACAATTATATTAAATTTTACGGGAAAAGGGTGTAATTATATATATATATATATATAATTGCATGATTGAGTTTGAGACTTAAAATATTAGTCAATTATAGAGAAGAGTACTACTTACTTTGAGACCATCCCATCCCATCCTATCCTATTTACTGGGAAATACAAAAGTAGAGAGAGAAACCAAGAGAGAGAGTGTGTTTAATTAATTAATAATAATAATTGAAACACGAAAGGGAAGAGCCAAAGCAGAGATCTTGTGTGTGTGTGTAAGAATAAGATTGTGTTCCCCCTCAATAACACAACCTCTGCTAACTCCTTTTTTATAATTAATTATTATTTCTCTTTCTCTTTTTTTGAATGTATTGTTGTACTGGTTTTTATTTTTGTGGTATGACAAAATTGTTATATATTAAGAAGAATTAAAATTCAAGAGTGATTGAAAATAAAAAGTAAAAGGTTAAAAAAGAAATGAAGTTAGAGTGTTTGGAGAAATAATTTTATATTTACAGTTTGAGGTAAATCAACTTTATTTTAAGTAATTCGTAGGTAAAAACCATAAACCAAACTATATTTTTTTTAAAACAAATTGTAAGCGCTTATTATTTTAAAGATTTACAGACATCATTATAAGGATAGTTTTTAGTCAGATAAAATAGGTTTGACCCATAATAAGTCAATTGATGGTAAATTTCAATTTTCATTCAATTTTCTTCTTTTTTTAGTAATATCAACAGATTTAGTGAATTTTACTAACAGATGAACTTATTTGTTAGATCTAAGCAAATTTAGCAGTATTAGATATAAATTTTTTAATCATATAAGATTTGTGTATGATTATACCATATATTAGAGTATCGATGAAAGTGTAAATTACCCCTTATTATTTAAAAAAAAAAAAGAAATATAGTTGTGCACTTTTCCAAGTGCATTTATTTTATTGGATACATTTATTTAAATCAATGCTCATTAATTTAATTGATAAAAGCGAATCATTTTTTTTATTAAAAAAATTATGTTTTGAATTAATTTTGTAAGCGATTTACATTCATTATAGGGTTATCAAATATCCAAAATTTTCTGAAAATAGGAAAAAGAAAAAAGGGTTGGATATATTTATTTATTTGCCCATAATTCAATAGTTATGAAAGATAGCAAAAGTTGACCGCCCTTCTCGTGCTTATTGGATGCTACAATAAAGAGACAGCAATCACATCGTACGAGGTTATATTGAAGTGCGACACAAAATATAATATTTAATTATCATTTTCATCATTATTTTGACGTATATTTTATCATTTTAATTGGATTGAATAAGTAGTCAAATTCAGACTTATTTGGATGGAGGTTCGGACTTAAACATTAGACTCTGAATATCAGTTATATTTCTTAACTCAACTATTATAATTAGTCTAATTATAAGATAGTTTGAAATACTAGCTTTACTCTTTTTTAAATAGTTACGATGCATGTCGCATAATTTGGGGCCGGATCGATAAATTTGGTATTCTAAAATCTGGTTGTTGAATCCCTGAGCTTCCTACGAGTGGATCCTGATAACAGAACACACGTTAGGATTGTTGGATATTCCTCAGCTAAGGCCCTCCGATGTTTAAGTTAAAAAGTGGGGTCGAAAGCAATCAGTGAAGAGCGAATGAGATAAAAAAAGTGATAAATGCACTTTTTTTTATAAATGTTGGTATTTATAGTGTATGGTACCGTTTAAGAACTTGCCACGTGGCATCATCTGGTTGTCCGAATGTCAGGTAATCCGACTGTTATCAGAGAGGACAGGTCAACTGGACTGGGTCAGCCTGACCCGACCCGCGTCTTCATGCGCGGATCCTACTCTTTATGGCAAATTTCCTTAAAATGAAAGGGTAATTTAATTTTTTGGTAATTATCCTCATCAAGTTAATATTTATTCCATATTCTCGGAAAGTGCCGTAAAATAAGAAGTAAGTGAAAGGAAAAGGAAAAGTGAGAGGGGGAGGAGAAGGAAAAGAATAATAATTTTCATGCAAATTATTTTATATGATTGGAATGGGAGTACATCTCAAATACTTTTTATTATTTGTACTAGAAAAATAGATTGAAAAGAGAAGATTAATTTTTGTAATTTTATTGAATAACCCTTATTTTCATTCTATATTAGAAAATAAATAAATTAATATTATACTAATGTAATTTTAGTATATAAAAAATTTAAAAATTTTATTAATAAAAATATTTTATCAAAATGAGTATTGTTCATTTATTTTAAATTTTTTATTTAAATAAAATAAAAATTACTAACAATA
Organism: Sesamum indicum; assembly: GCF_000512975.1. NCBI lineage: Eukaryota > Viridiplantae > Streptophyta > Magnoliopsida > Lamiales > Pedaliaceae > Sesamum > Sesamum indicum. The sequence goes on from NC_026147.1 coordinate 13,968,055, forward strand.
TTTGCAATTAACAAATTCGAGTTCGAACATCAATGCCTTTGTTGATACCAAAAACAACTTTGAAAAAAAATTATATATAGATATATATGGTTAAAAGAAAAAATAAAAATAAAAACTGTATTTTTTTGTGTTTTTTGCCTTATACTTCCACTTTTTTGCTCAATTCTGGACTAAAATAAAATTGGACTCCGGAGGGGTTTCACATACATCGAGTTTTACTTCACCTCCATCTCTTCCCGTAACCAAATACAACATTATCTCTTATGCATTCATTTTTACTTCCACTTCTCTTATAGTATCACTTATCACTTCAACCAAATACACTCTAACTCCTCAACGCTTTTGGAACTAATTTTATAATATTTTTCTAAAGTATGGAACTAATATTGTAGTGATGGGATTAATTTTAAAATATTTTTTTAAAATGTGGGATTAACATTAATTATTTTTTAAAAAAAATGAAATGAATATTACAAATTACTCTATATTTTGAGATTGAAATTACAGAATCAACGAATACTTTGCCTTTACCAGTTGAGATGGCAGGTAGAAATCCTAGTCATCACTTTTGCTGAGTCTGACGTGACAATGGTGTCCTAAGTCACAAAGTACAACCACAATTGATCTCAAAAGCATGTAACAAAAACGATAAAGAGCATAATTTAATGTTGACAACTCATAAGGTTTAGGTAAGACAAAAGGTCATAATTATGTAATTTACTTGGCATCCCCACTGTCATGTTCAAATTTCGCATTTTCATATGATTATAGTGAGCGGCTCATTTTTAAAGTAATAATCATTATTTAAATTAAATACTATGTGGTATTATAGTTTTCAGTTATTATTACATTCGAACATAATTATTATACTGATTCTCTTTTGGTAAGAACTTTACATCGTGTTAAATATTATGCCATTGTTATTTGAATGCATTATCTGTACGATGGTTTAATGATTAAGTGTCCAATTTTTTTTAATTAAACACAATGATTTTTGGGCTTAAATTACTAATACGTTTCTGGACCTAAAACCATCAAATTGATTAATGTCTCAACGAGTTTTTTATGAAAAGAACTGTTTCTTTACGGTTAAAATTCCTTAGGTAAGATAATTATAATGAGTTTTATTTTGACTCAACCATTAATTATTAAAAAGAAATAAATTTATAATGTGAAAATACTATTCCAAGAATATTACACAAGAAACCCTCTAATTTCAAACACTATATGTGCTAGGTGTGACCACTCTCATCATTTACCACATTTAAATTTAAAAATTAATAAATACATTAAAAAATAAAATTAAATAATACATCAAAAGTAAACAATAAACATCCATATCATAGACATAAATCCATATTTACGATATTCAAACCAACAACGCTCGTGATCTTTAAGTCTCAGCTTTACTATTTGAGCATGACCTTATTGTTAATATTAATTAATACTCCAATTTGAAAATTTGGAGATACCCAACTTGCAGCAATTATTAGGAAAAATTTTAACTTAATTCGGATTGGTCAAATATGAACTAATTATATAATAAATACAATACACTTATAGTGTGATTGATATATAATTAAAAAAAATTAAATTATATAATAAATATATTATACTCATTTTGTAATTGATTCGATTGAATCGAGCCTAATTAAAATAAAAAACAAAATTAAATAGTTAGTTTGTCAATGATAAATTGGATTGGGGTCCATTTTGAATTGGTCCAACCCATTAACAGCTGTAGGCCAAGAGAAATAGGTCCCGCCCTCCCTAGTAGGATATTTCTTTTGCTTGGTACTTCCATAAAATCTATCGATTATATCATTTAGTTTAATAAATAAAACATATAAGAGCTTAATTAAGCAAAAATAAATAATTTTATATCAATCATAATATATATATTTATAGCAGATCTTGATCAAGATTTCCACTTAAATTATTTCACCATTTAAATCAGTCTCAATGGTTTCCAACGTACAAAATTTTTAGAGTTAATTATAATTAAATTCCTTCTAAAAATATAAAAATAAATTTTCTCCCAAATATTTTTTGAAATTGCACTCACACCCTCTTTAAAAATACACTGTTTATATCTAACTCCCTACATAAATTTCTAAATTTATCCCTCTTTTAACATTAATAATTTTGTACGTATGAAGAAAAAATATAATGATGTTAACCTCACTCTACATATATATATTATATTTATTTTTATACAAGTATAAAAATATAAATGAAAATATTAAATGAGGGGCAAAGTTAAAATTTATATATTTTTTTTGTTTGTGCTAGTATTTTTCGTCCAAACCTCAATGGAAGGGGTTTATGTGTAAATCAAAAATTTTCAGAGGGGTGTGAGTATAATTTTAAAAAAAAATTGAGCAAAAATATAATTTAATATTTTTAAAGGGAGTTTAAATGTACATAACCGTTATTTTTATCTTAATTCTAGGCAAATTAATTCTAATTAATTTAATTTTTTTAAGAAAATAAAAATTTAAAAATAAAATATTGGAATACAACAATGCTACAATGTTAACTTTGGAAATGATAATTTTTATTTTTTGGGGGGTTCTGGGGATGCAACAAATTGGGCCCAAGAGGGTGGCCCGTTACTTAATGGACTGACTCAAGATTAGTAAGGCCCAACAGTATGGCATGAAGTAATATAATCAAAGAAATTTGATAAGCCCAATTATTATTTACATCTAACAAATAAATTTCTTCCATTAATAAAAAATTAAAATTTATTAAATTTGATGATATTAACAAGATAGGTGATGCATAAAAAGGGGAAGAAGAAGGTATGAAAGAAGAGGAGGAGGGAAGGGCAAAGGCAATCTGAAGTGGTGAGTGCATTTAAGTGAGTTATAGGATAGATATGGCATTGGCACGTACTTCTATACATCACTTATTCACTTGTTCCATTTGAATTGCTAAGATGAGTTTGATCACACTCAACTGCTCCTTCTCTATAACTCACAAATGCACTCTTTCTTGAAATTCCCACCATTATTATTTAGTCTATGCTTATCCCTCCACATTTACTCCTTGCATTTATGAACTTCCCCACCATTCCCTTTATTACTACTTCTTTTATTTTTCTATATAAATAAATTGTAGTAATAAATGGTACTTGGGCCAACAGGGTTTGACTTTGGTCTGGGTCGGACTTATTGAATTTTTTTGTTATAAATTCATATATATTTTACGTGTATACAATTTGGTATTACTAATATATATATATAAAAAAAATATGATTTTATGTGTACAAGATAAAATATTAATTTCAAACTTGTATTGTAATATTGCATTATTTGATTATTTATGGATGTATCCCTTATATAAATTGGGGGTTTGATGCAATGCAAAGAATAGAAAGAGAGTTGAAAATGAAAGGTGGGAGTGCAGTGGTAGTGCTTCTCTGTTCATTACTTGTAATCACTTCAACTTTGGCTCATGAATCATCAACCATTCATCCAACTAAACTACAAGAGGATAAAAGAAGAAGCTCAAGGAGTGGCAGCCGCAGAGGCGGAAGAAGACGCGGTGGTGTTGGTGGAAGGAGATCAGGAGGTTCATCATCAAATTGTGACCCTTTGTATTTGTACCTTTTTGGAAGCTGTGGCCAATGGCCCTTTCCACGCACTTCTCCTACCAACCCTTTTCAACCAAGGCCCCGCCGACCTCCGCCGCGCATTCCCTTTCCCCCACCACTGCTCCCTTCTCCTCCACGAGTAGTCTTCCCGCCACCTTTAATACCTTCTCCTCCTCCAGTAGTAGTTTTCCCGCCCCCGCTTCCTCCATCTTCTCCTCCGCCTGTAGCCCCTTCGCCATCACCAACCTCCCCTCCACCTGTGGTCCCGTCACCTCCGCCACCATCTCCTCCACCCCCATTGGTCCCGTCTCCTCCGCCACCCAAGCCATCATCACCTCCGCCACCTGAAGTACTTCCTATAATATACCCGCCACCGCTGGTTTCGGTCCCGCCGCCGTTGGTTTCGTTCCCGCCACCGGCGGATGACGGACCAGTCTTCCCGTGGTTAACCCCGCCTGACGCAGACGCAGACTCTCCGCCATCTTTGCCGGACCTTATTTTCCCGCCACCCCTACCCGATTCTGCACCGGTGTTTTCTCCGCCCGCAGATGAAGAGGTTCTACCAGCACCACCACTTCTCCCGATATTCACTCCGCCAGAAGAGTCCCCGGAAACTCCGCCACTTTCACCTGAATTTCCATTCACATTTTTTCCGCCTCCCATCTTGAACCCTCCTGCAACAGACCCAGGTGTAGTTCAGACTCCGACGTTTCCGATCCCACAGGCACCGGACTTCTACCCCCCGCCATTGGTTAATCAACCAGATACACCGGTGCAGCCAGTACCGTTTATAACTGCACCGCCGACAGTGGAGGAGCAACCGCCGCTTCCTTTCCTCCCTCCTGTTGAGTTTCCGGCGCCGGACCCTGATTCACCTCCATTTAATTGAGATCTGCATGATATCTTTTTTGCCTTTTTGGTTTTCTTGCGGCTTCATGCATGTAATGTAATATCCCATAATTAATTTCATAAACACTTTATATTATTATTATTATTATTGTCCTCCTCATAATTCTCAATTTTAAACAATTTATGTCACCTTTAATAATATTTAGTTTATGTATTTCAAAAACAAACCTAGTATACTAAATACGTGTGTACGTAATTTAAGTAATATCTATTTAATCAATAAAAGAGTCAAGAAATAGAATTAATGTTCGGTCAAAATTAATAAAATATATTAATATTAAATGTACATGCGTATAAAACAATAGATAGAATAAATTGATAAAAAAGAAGATTATTTTGGTAAAAAGTAACAAGTACATTCAAGGGTATTTAGTTATTTTAAACATTGAGTCTAAATAAATAGTATATAATAGGGACTCGTGTTAAGCTCGACAGAGTTTTGTGTACAATATAATTAGTGTAATTTTCTTTATAAAAAAAAAAGAAAGTAATAATTACTTGACGAATACGATGTACAGAATAAAGTAATCTATATTATGACATAATAAATGAAGATTATTTTTGTCTCTTGGTTGATTAATTAACTTTTTCTAGACATTTTTTTCTCTTTTTATTGATTGCATATATTTCCCTTCTCTCACTAATTTATTCCCTTTTTCTCTTTTTAAGCATATTAACATCTATCATGATATTCAAATTACTTCACACATATGTAAATTACCGAAAAATAGGATAACTACACTTTCTGGTCTCTATATTTTGGGCTAAAATTAATTTTAATTCATAAATTTTTCAACTCATAATTTTGGTCCCTAAATTTTTTGAAACACGATTCTGATTCATAATCTTTACAAATTATTACAATTTTTGTCCATCCCGTTCCCTTATTCTTAAACATCTTTAACCTAAATTTTAACAATTGAACCAACATCGTAATAAATTAGAAACCAAAATCAGATCTTGAAAAGTTTAGAGCCCAAAATCAAATTTAGCCCAGAATAGGGACCAAGAGTGTAATTTACCCCTAAAAAATACATGCCTAAGGTAAAAATGCTTGACGGAGCTGGATACTCAGAAATGGCATTCCGAATTAAAAGTTTAATAGCAAGTTCAAAGGCATCGAATAAAATTTACATTTATTGCCTGCCTAGAAATATAAAAGTTCTGGAGCTACAAATCCCATATTTTCCCTGTGTTTTCACGTGATTTGGATGGAAAAGCTCATATTCGATAAACAAAACTGTGTCATTCCCATGAAGAGTGGAACTTTGGAAGAACTCAAATTCACTAGAGAGGTTTAAGTACAACAAAGATTCTATTTCTAACGGAACATAAAGCCGATTGTCTAAGCTTTAATATCAGGGTTGTCACGAAGACCGAGCTTTGAGAGAACGAGGCAGTAAGAATCCCAGTCAGTTCGTCGCAAATATTTTAGTAGCTTCTTTCTTCTCTGAACCATTGCTTGGAGGCCCCGCCGAGAATGCTTGTCCTACAATTGAACAGAGAAACATATCCTTAATTTTGCATAGATACCAGGCAACAAAGAAAACAACTGGACAGAATTTGGGGATATTTCATCCCAGATTTATGACAGAAGTGTGACAATTTGCGAGTATGCTGACCTTTTTGTGTAGAGCAGTTGACAGATGCTTAATCTTCGTGGTCAGCTGAGCGACTGCAACAGAAGGAAGATTGTGTCAGAAAAAGATTTGTCTAAACAAATTAGATAATATATGATTAATTCGTTAGCAGAAATATTGTTATCTAACACACATGCAACCACATTTTGTCTGGTTCAACCGCACAGCAATTTTAGCACAATGATCATCCTCAAAAGATCTTTACTCAATGCAATCACAGGACCCAATATAGAGAAGAAATAGGAAAAATAGGTCATAATTTGCTCCCATCCACTCCTGGGCCAGGACTCTTCATAAATTATATGTCACAGAATAGACTTGTTTCATGCTACAACGAATGCACTAAAAAAGAAACATAAATTGGGATGAACTATTTAAACCTAGGGAACAATATTTTTTAACTTATATCCATAGTGATTAAACCATTTGTAAATTCTTCGGCATCATTGACATGGTCTATCTAAAGCTAGCGACTACAGCGATAAGAGCTGAGAAAACTTTACCTTGGACGCGAGCAGAACCACAATCTGACTCCGACATTTTAAATTCATCTCTAACTTTTTGAAGCTCCAACTTTAGTTTCTCAGCAGATGACATATTGTCAGGATGAAAATACTGCAAAACATGAAGAAAAATCATCAGCCCACAACAGCTTATATTTTAATATTTGATGAAATTGACAGACTGAAGGTTAGTGTAATAAAACTTCATTGAACTTTATGTGCATATTATTCGTCACAAGATAACATATTTGCGTTCACATCAATTATATTCATCAGATGGTGGATCACTCATAAGACCACTGCACATAATTCCATGTCATATATCAAAGTCAATAGTATCACCAAGCAACTTAACAAGAGAAACTAGCATTTTCAAAATCCAAAAGCATGGTCTGTTTTATCTGCAGAGCCAAAACCAGGCAATATCTTTTCCCAAGCCTTTCAGCAAACACTCATTGAAATCAACAACTTGCACAGAAGTTGAGGGGAAGAGACAAGCGGACAATTCTATCATTCTAAAGCAGTACATGTTTCAGGTTGATACCAGCATATTACATGATTGACCTCCAGTACATAACTTAATTTTGAAGGTGGTACATAAAGGGGCACACCAGTTTTAAGCAATGGCCTCGACAATGTAAAAATAAAATTAAACCAAGAAAGCAACACTTACCTTCTCAACTAATTCGTCCTTTGGTGCTGACAACATAAAGCTTGGGGTTCCACCTAACTGGCCCAACACATCAAGTCTCTGCACTGTAACAGTGGTGATCTGTTAACAGATTAAATTGCTAGGCAATCAGAGTATTTATCCACTCCCCACAAGATATCCAGAGAGAACAAAAGAATTAGTTCGAAATATTTCCCAATGCAATACTTGAGAAATTAGGAGATGACAACTTTCGTTTCATATTGAATGACACAAAACAAAGTTTGAAGCAACAAAAAAATTCAACCTACAAGAGACTACATGAATCTGCTACATTGTTGAGAATTTGACAAAAAAAGTTTCATTCTCTTGAAGAAAACAAACAAGCAGGTAAAGCAGGGACAGGAGACCCAGAGAAAGAGATATGAAGCAGGGCAAGCAAGTCCTTGTTAGAGTTGGCTCTGTCTCACTAGTGGTTCTCTATTATCCATGTACATTTCTAGAGTAAATTTCTTTACATTGTTTATAAATCTTTTATCTGGTCCACGCTCGTTAAATAGAAAAGGCAAGTATTTCCCATAAGGCTCACTGGAGAAACTTTACTTTTTCTTTTGGTCATTGTAGGGCAATATTCACACTGAGGCTAGCTAAAAGTACTCCATTGACACCCTTATAACAGCAGACAGTCAATTTATTTCCAAGTCATGATATGCTGTTGGCATGTTGCTCAAGAAGCTTGAATATCTTCTTAAATATTCTTAACCTATCTTTATGATTCTTTCTGCAAGTAACTCACAGCAGAAAATCCAAATGCTAATTCTTGCTTCCCTGTATCATGTTTTGTCTGGAAAATTCTACAAACAGCAGTTCAAGAGATATTTGACTGCCCATATAACTAAAGATTAATTATTGGTGCTGTAATATAACTTTTCCAGAAAGTTCAGACAGACAAAAAATATATCTACATAAAAACACATATACAGGTAATGGCTAAACAATTTCACTGCCGAAAGTTGCTGTACCTTTATGTATAAATGCCTGATAATCGAGTAAACATTGTGAATACCATGCTCGCATGAATCCCACAACCAGTAACCAAATACAGAGGTTATCAATTAATAAACAGAACCAAATTGAAACTTATCATGAATTGTTGAGTGTGTCTGTCCAATTGCACATTTTACCATTTCCTACATTAACACAGAGTAACTCATCATGAAACTGTAATGCTCCATCCATAGTCTCTTGGGGCCATATTGATCAGTGAAGACAATACTTGAAGAGTAGACTCATTTTTTCTTGTTCTGTCACTCTCCAATCAATTGGTAAATTAAACTCTGTCGTGTATAGAACAATGTCAAGCACAAAGCAAAATCAAAGTTTTATGCCAAAACATTAACTTACTCTTTTTCTTCTTCTTATCCTCATCCGCCAGACTCAACGATACTAGAGTATCCCTCAAGTCCTTAAATGAGATGCCTCCGATCGTCACCTGACCCTCCTTCTCTTCTATCTCCCTCAGTTTTGCAAGCCTCTCATTTAATTCATTCAACGAAAACCATTTCCCTTTCTTCTTTTCTGGCCTTAACATCTTCAGCTTCGTCCCCAACTCTGAATAATCGTACATCTTCACAAACCCAGTCCTCTTTGCTGCCGTGCTGCTCACATTATCATCCTCACTGCCTTCCTTCTCCTTCCCAAAAAAAGAGGGTAAACCACTAGTTCCGCCAATGATCATCGGGGATTCAAGGTTCCCATTTTGGTCAGGTTTCAGCTTCAAACTCTCCTTAAATCTAGCAAGTGACAATGGGTCAGTGGTTTTCCCACGAGAATCACTTTGATTTTTAGCAAGAGCGGAGTTGGCCCGCAGCTGACGAAGGCTCTCGCGTATGGCATCATACGAGGGGCCCGAGGGTGATTTTGCCGCTGGGGAATCCGAGGATGCGGCAGAATCATCGTTCTTGGCAATGACATTTCTTTTGTAGAGCTCTTGAAGTGAGATGTATTGACCAGAGGCGGACGAGGGAGGTGGTGGGGCAGACCGGCTGCGGAACTCGGAAAGGTTTCGGCGGATTTCTTCTAAAGAAGCGAGTTTAGGAGGCGGCGCATTGCTGGAAGATGCGACGGGCTTGCGGAAAAGTTGGGGACGGTTCTGCTGCGTAGGCTCTCTTTGGAGAGTGGATTTTACGTCGCTGAAGTATGAGGAGAATGAGGGCTTGGGTCGGGATTCGGATTCAGATTCGGGTTGGGGAACGTAGGAGGGGGGTCCGGAATCGGAGGATGAGGAAAAGTGGTGGAGGGAATATGGGTGGGGGCGGAGAACAGGGCGGAGATGGATGAGGCGGTGGGTGATCGCCGTCATGAGCGGTGTCGGCGGCGGAGCTTGAGGTTTTAGGGAGCAGCAGTTAGGGTTCTGGGGGAGGCCGGAATGCGAGGTGCGACGCCGTTGGGAGTGCAGGCTTAGTGAACAATAGCGATTGAATTACTCAACAGGGTGAGCCACACCCGATTTAGCGAGTAAATTCCACCTTTGCCCCTCGAACAAAATCTTTTCTCAAAGTGTAAAATCATCAAAAATATGTAAAAAGAACATCATAAATATATCTTCTCCTTGGGGATCTCTTTATTTTTAGGCAAACATGAGACATATTGGAGAAAATTATAAAGAGAATGAATCCCATCAAATTCGATAGAGAATCCCTAGCAGTTAGCTCGGATTCGTGGGAATTAGTTGGAGTTCGCTGAAAGTATTTTTTGGGGATAAGGATATTTTTTTGAATTTTAAGAAGTTAGGTGGTTGAGGAGCTCATGGAAGCTATATGAGATGAGTTTTTTGACTTTAATTGGGGGCTTTTAAGTCCCTAAGCTTACTTGTGAGCTTGTGAGGTATTCTTGGATCTGAACCCTCTCAATGGATCGTTTGGACTTCTTTTTATTCAATTTATATTTTGGGAGATCTACCTGGACCGAGCTTGGGTCCTTCCCCAAGCTAGGCCTCCTGAAGCCACTGTGACTTGCCTTTCTTTCTTCTTTTTTGATATTTAACAGCTCATTTTTATGGACATCAATTATTATTAAAAAAAATATTATTGTGAAATGTTCTATTTAAACTATAAATATTACTTAAAAAATGATGTGGAATAAGAAGCAAATACATTTTACAAGCATTTGAATCAATAAAAATAAATATAGTGTATGAAGTGTATAATTTCCGTTGCAATTTCAATTAGTCAATCTACTTATACACGTAATCTTTTTTTCTTAAAAGATTCTAAAATCATTATTCATTGCGAAATTACATCATTTCAACCACTTTTGAACCTTTCTTGACTTTTTCTATTTTTCAATAAATTTTATTTAATTTGATATTTTGTTTATAGTTATATTCTTACCTCTACTTTACCATGTTTTTGCTGGTATATTAGGGTGTTTTTAAACCAAATTTGGTGATTTCCTAAATAGTACAAAATTAGTCCATTTAAGGGTCCATTGACATGTAAGAATTATATCGTGAGAATATCCACAAATTTTTTTATATATTTGGTACTCATTCAAAAATAAAAGTATTTTTATCAATATTCAAGAATTAAAAATAAGTTCTCCAAATTACTTTTTAAATTTTATCGCTTCCACTCCGTCACAAATGATGAATCAATCACTGCAATTTAACAGAGATATAAAATGAATCGAGATCACTTTATATAATTTAATATATAAGTTTATTTTTACAAAAAAATCATAATTTAAATTAATTTGATCACATATTTTATCTGATAAGAAAATGCAAATTATCTCATTTTAACGTCCAGATAAGCTCAGACTCACCTCAAAATTTTCATAGTGGAATTTCACCCTAAAAACCTTGGCTTTGGCCCCTACTCGCTGGCAATATGGACAGATTCTTATTTTTGGGCTGGGCTTGTTGTCTGCAAGCCCAGCCCACTTCACTCTTTGCCCTTTTATCTTTTTTCTACTTTTTTAAGTTTTGAAGCTCCTCTTTTAAATTTAATTTTTTCAGAAAGTTCTCTTATCGAAATTACTAACAGGCATTGCACGCCGTCCTTGCAAGGACATGGGTATCCCCAATAAATTTCTACTAGATTTGCATCGGCTGATCTATCAACACTAGGTAAAACAGATTCCACAATACTCGCCTTTTTTTGTTGGCTAGCTAACACATGCAACTTTCAAACGGTGTATCATATGCACCAGTTAACTTTCAAATTCTAATCTAAGGCGATCTGTAAATAAAGGTCATGTTATAGCCATAACGGTAACTTTTGTCATTTTCACTCACACACTCTTTTTCTCTCGATCGGTAGCAAGGCTACGAGCTCCCTGCTCAAAGTTTGCATTGCACACGCATGTTTTCACTTATATTGTCTATATTTTACTATTTTAGCCCACTTAGCACACCATGATTCTTACGTTATTTCAAATACTCTTTTTTTATTCTTTGTAGATTCATTTACATGAACACTTGAATGCTAACTCTGTTTTACCTATTAATCCTCACTTTATCTAGGATTTCTTTAAAAAGAATTTGACCAATATGGTATTGTTAGATTTCAATACGCATCATTAATATCAATTTAAATTATTAAAATATCTTAACAGTTTCGTAATCTTATTTTATTAAATTATTTTAAAAAAAATCAAAATTAAGTTTATGAATTATATTTTATTAAAAATAAATTTAATTAAACACACTCTCTTTTAGATGTAGTTATTTATTTACCTTGGGAAATACATCTAAAAACCCAATGAACTTAGGGTAGGTTAGGAGTTCAAGAAGAAGGGAAAATGCTTCAGTCCACCATCACTATTCACTACTCACTATTCCAACTTCTCCTTAGTTAAAAAAACATCCTGCGGACTTACACGACAACTAAGAAAGAACAAGAAAAGAGATTCTGGTTTTGACAAAGTAATGCAAAGTCAAACTCAGTTGAATTTTAAATTTATTAAATTAAAATAAATGAGGAACAGGGTTTAGGTTTGTGCTTGCCATAGCTTAGACATGCAAAGTCCATGTAGCACAAAATCAGAAAACTATTTTATTCCTTGATTATGCTAAGGTTGACCAGTTGAGTTTTACACTGAAAAATTCATCTTTTCATGAAATTTAGTTGAATCCAACGAATTATATAGTAAATACAACTACACTTATAATGTGATTTGTCAGTTTCTTTGAATTGTTTATCAATGATGTAGCATGTGTATTACATTTATTATACGATTAGTTTAAATTTGACTAGATTTTATTCGGATTCGCACTTCTTGTTGATAGTATACATTGACTGGTCTTTAATTACACTTATTATGTGACTGATCGTTCTCTTTGAATTGTGCATCAATCGCTTATCATGTAATAATTCAGATCAGGTCAAATATGTTCCGTCTGTCTAGAATTTTCCTGTTGATAGTATAGATTGACTGGTATATTCTCAACTTCTTTCAAAACTTATATATAAAAAAGAGAAAATGATAGACATACCAAAAATATTTTTGTGATCCGTTGATATTTTTTCGTATTTGTTGTCACTCGGGGGGAAAAATCATTTAAGAGTAGGGGCTAAAAGGTAAAAAATGAAAAATATTTAAACGGGCAAGATAGAGATAAAAGGTGAAATATGAAATTAAAATTTGACCCCAGTAAATAGTGAAAATTACATCTTAACATATAAAAGCGTGCATTTTAATGGGGTAGAGATCTACTTGAATAAGATGGTGATGGGTGATGAAAATGTCACCAATGCTATGGAAAGTAGCTCACAATATCATGCTTGAATGCTGGACTTCAATTTAATACAGGTATTTAATGCACATACTTTTTTTTTTTTTTTAGAAAAAATGAGGGATCTACCCGTATAGTTAATCGTATAATCTTTCCCAAATTATATTATTTATTTTAATTGGATATAATTTATAATAAAGTTGAAAAGGTGTTTGTTTTTTTCATTTTTGTAGCTTTATTTTAGAACGTTGAAAAGGAAAGTGTTTTAAAATAAAAAAAAAAGTTTAAGTGTTTGAAAAAACAGCTTAATACTTACAATTTTACTTATAAACTGTGGAAGTTGGTAGGAAGTTATATATAGCTTTTAACTTAAATTAACTTAATTTAAGCAGTTTAAAAACCACTCATTTCAGTTAATTATTTCCATCAATAAATTGATAAACACTTGAAGTAAACGTTTGCAAACACCCCTTACTTTTTGCTTTTAAATAAATGTATAAGTTATCAACATTATACATGTTTTTTATTTAATAAGTTCAATTTAGTAAATAAAAAATGACTGAATATTGAATTTTCAAATAAATAATAATTTCTACATAAATATCTATGATACGGTTTCCAAATAAGAGGGTGTTCGACTAAGTTTATTTAGAAGATCTTATGAACCCATACATCTTATATGATATTTTTAGAGTTTATGAAATGCAACATCTTATTTTAAATTTATAAGTATTTAAATAAAATAAGATTATAAAACTTATATGATGTTAGTAATGATAAATTTATAATTAATTTGAATGAATTTATTCAGATCTTATAAATAAATTAGCAACTCGAAACCTTTTTTTTTTAAAGAAAAAAGAATAACTTATAAACTCATAGCATCTTATTTTTAGACCTTACGAGATATTTACTTAAAAAAATAGCAAATACTATATAACATCTTATAAACTTTCAAATATCCTATAAAATATTTTAAAAAGCTTATAAACTCGCCCAAATACCGTTTGGATTATGCATAAATCAAGATTCAACTTTAGTTTATTGTTTAAAGAAGTAGCGACTTTCCAATCAAATACTATATAACATCTTATAAACTTTCAAATATCCTATAAAATATTTTAAAAAGCTTATAAACTCGCCCAAATACCGTTTGGATTATGCATAAATCAAGATTCAACTTTAGTTTATTGTTTAAAGAAGTAGCGACTTTCAAAATCAAAATCAATCAGTGTGATGTGAATACTTTATCGTCTCTATGCATGACTACTCGTGAGGACGCGCCCACACAATATTAATGTTCTTTTCTTTCTTTTTCTTTTTACTTCTTGTAGATATATCAAAAGAATTCGATGTTTGAGGCCTCACGATAAAAAAATATATATATTATGAATTTCATGAATGTATGTATATATATCTATAGTATTTTAATTTTAATTTTAATATACTTATTGATTAAATTATTAATAATTTAGTATATAGTTGAGAGCACATTTGTAAAATATATTTTCAATAAATATTTATTTGTAGAGAGGAGTGAATCTTATTTCTCCTATAATAGTTTTGCTATAATCTTACTGCAATTTTAGAAAATAATTAACGCTCAATTAAAGTTATTTATGATTTTCCACAATTTTCAAAATCTAGCAAAAAAATTAATAATGACTCAAATCTCATAAATTTTAGAAAATAATTAACGCTCAATTAAAGTTATTTATGATTTTCCACAATTTTCAAAATCTAGCAAAAAATTTAATAATGACTCAAATCTCATAAAGGATTTATTTTCATTTCTCCAAATGGCACGTGACTAGCAATTAGAGGGCGTTTGTTTGAATTTATATTTTTTTAGAAAAATATATCTATAATCATATATTAAAATATAAGATTTTTAAAAATTTATATAATATTATATTTTATTCTCAATAATATTGTGGATATTGTGTTTATAATTATATTCTCAACATAGTTTTACTTATTATAAAATATACACAATTTCATAAGCAATGAAATATCGATAAATTAAAAAAAACTGCACAGATGAATAGTCACGACACAGTCACTGACATAAAGTTATAATTGCCTTCCTACGACTGTGACTCCAAGTCTCATCCCACGTGCACGAGCAGGAGGAGATTGGGAACTAATTTTTAGTCATGTTGTCGAAACACTTGTGGGAAAAAAAAATATTTCTAGAGCTCATTTGAGAACTCCTACTCTATGTACCAAATGAAAAGGATGATGGCCTTTTAAATAGCTTAAAAAATCTGACCATTATAAAATATTATGCTGACTAATTAAAACTCATACTATAATAATATACCCAATATAATGGCCAAATTATTAAATCTCATAATATCGCAATTAAATCATACAATAATGGAGTCATAAATCTCAAATAAATATTAAATTAAACTGACACATTTAGTTGAAATAAAATATTAGAAATAATTCGGCAATTTATAAAATTTTACAGTTTATTGCCAACAAAAATAAATTTTCATAGAGTTTGAGTAAAATAAAACAACAAAAATTATAAAATATTAATTAGGAAACAATTTTTTTTGTCTTAAATGTTCGAAGAGTTTATTAAAATTTTAAAAATAAATTATGAACTATTTTTTTTTCTTATAAAAGAAAAACTTATATACTCCTAATATTTTATTTTTAAATTTAATATGACGCTCTTTCTTAAAAAGAAGGATTCAACATTCTATAAATTTTTAAATTATGGTATAAAATATTTTAAAGAATTTATAAGAAACCCTCCAAATTTATAAATTTTGATGATATTAATTAATATAAAAATTTATTATAATTATTGAGAAATGAATGTATAGGAGTGTAAGTACAGTTTGATGGCCCATTTTAGGACAGCAACTTCAACTTCAATAGTGTCACATGCTGCATTAATGTATGCATATAACCTGCGGCCTCCTAAGGTCCCCACCTCCACATCACCCCTAACAGATTCAAACAGATAACGATATTTTTTCCTTTTTTTTTTTCTTAAAGAAAGGAAAGAGAAAAGAATGAGAAAGAGAGAGAGTTGCTGGCTGTGCATACATTGATTTTGAAGGGTATTCCTGTCTTTACACATGTTAATCAAATATGGGGGTTTACAGCTATTTTTTTTAAATTTGACATAATTATAAATATATTATCGTTATTTGATAAATTATAAATATTTTTTTAATTTTAGTATTTGTCTAACAATGATTCTATTAGCATCCGTTAGTTTTTAATCCAAATTTTATAGTAAACTGATCAAAATGTCATTTTGGATTATGAAGTATAATTTTATATATTTTTTAAAATATTTTGTGGACTAATATGTCCTATGAATTATTTCTTTTACCCACTCTTTTTTTTTTTAATTTTCTCAAATGTTTTTTTTTTTGGTTAAAAAAGTTAATAATGGTAAAGTAGTAATGTCACGTCACTGTTTATGGGTACATAATTATTTTTCATTTGACGGAAGTATTTGTAATTTCTCAAACTACGATAGAGTATTCGTAGTTATACCAAAACCTAAATAAGTAATTGTAATTTAGCCTTTTTTTCAACTGGCTGACGACGAGTGACCAACATAACAAATTTTCTTGAACGTAACGATAGAAGCCCTTCATTATAAAATGTATAGTTTGAGCTATAACTACTATGAAAAAAACTCCATTGAGATGCAAAGTGCATAAAAGTTACATTTTATAATCAAGTTATGAATGTACTATCATAGCTTGGTTGGCGTTTAAATCAATTCGATCCCAAAACTTATTTTATTAAGAAAAATTCAGTCGTTTTTACTCAAAATAGTCAATCCTTCTAGTCAAATCCATTTTAGCTCGTAATCTATTTGAAGTTTAATATGAAAAAGTCTTGAAAACATGCTTTTATTTTAAAGGTAAATTACAATGGACTCTCCTGAAATTTGTCATAATTACAAATATCCCCTTATTATTTCAAAAATTACAATACATTTGTTGGACGACCCTAAATTTCAAGAGTATTTATAATTATTTAAATAACAAAAAATATTTATAATTATAGTAAATTTCAAAATAGCCCTTTATAATTAACTCTATTTGGAAGAATAATGTTTCATTCTTTATTTGTGGGTGGTCTTTTTCTTTGTAATTTACCCATCAAAGTTGAAGTATGGAAGATTGCATAAAGTGTAAAAGTACTGTCCCATGCATGATTTTTGAAGCGCAAGTGCGGAAAAGAAACATATGGAATGGGCTTTTTATTAGATTCCCCATCTCATACCATTTTTTATTATTAAAAGACAATAAACATTTTATATATTATTTTAAGAATTTTCAACCATTAGTTTAATGTGTGTATATATATCACAAATCCGAAAATTCTAACTTAGTCGCTCTAATTAAATTTTAACTGATCATATATTGTATAATTCAAGAAGAATGGTCTATTACATGACAAGTGTAATTCTCTTCGTCGAAATCGGATTTTGATAAGAACTTTTCATTACATGTTACTAGAAAAAATATAACATTTATTTCTATGGTTAAAAATAAATAGTCGTAATAGATAGTTGTTGAGCACGGCCACACAACCGTTGCTGGCAGTAGTTTTTGCGAGTGTTGCTAAAATATTCTGAATGACTCATAATCTTGATAAAATTTGTGTGTATTATAATGAAAAAATTCACACATCAACTATTTATACTATAGCGCCAGTAAAATACTATGAAATTATATTTTCATCCTTTCAAAAGTTTTTTTAGGTCAACCTCCAAACCCCCATCTTCAATTGAATCGAAGATATTGAACTAAAATGTAATATTAGATCAGACTCTACAATGGTCGTGCATTTGAAACTGGGTTGATTTGTGAAATAAAATGGGAGGAGTGGAGGAGGAATGAGTATCACACATCTTTACAATTTTTACTTTAAGAAGGGACAGTGGTAAGGAATCTTCATCATCAATCACATGCCACTTTCAAATGTAAACAATGTTTCTTGAAAAATGGACATTAACTGTAATCATGCCTTTGTTTAAACACACCATTCAAATAGCAAGAGAGGGTCTGCATCTTTTTTACTGCTCGAATAAGAAAACAATATTTTTAAATAATTTATGAATTTTCTTTATAATGAATTTTGTAAAACCATCCCATATTAAATAAAAGAGATAATTACATTGCCAATTTCCTAAACTTGGTGTAATTATTCTTAAAAAGTTACATTTTGGTAATATTGATATTTATTTTCGACTAACAAATAGATTTTTAACTAGTCAAAATTCATCGAATTTGCTGATATTAGCAAAAAAAAGATTCAAATGAGAATCTATATATACTTATGATTGATTACTAACTCATTACAGGTCAAATAAAACTTTTTTCTGACAAAACTATCCGTGTCCATTTTCACACTTTAATGCATGTGAAGAGATACATTTTTATTTTTATAAGGATAGTTTGGTACGAAAAAAATTTATTTAACGTGCTATAGGTTATTAATAAGTTAATCAGTGGTAAATATGAATTTTATTCATTTTGTTTTGCTAACATCAGCAAGTTTGTAAATTTTTGAATAGTTGATGAATCTATTTATTAAATAGAAACAAAGAGTAAGGCTATTTATGTAGTTATCTTTCGGGCCGAATATTTTACTGGAGCATTGCTACTGTGGTAAGGTTTTCTTGGCCAAGTTTCGTAGAATTTTGAGACAATCCAAATTATTGTCGGTTCTGTGGTTGTGTTTACCTCTACTAGGATTATAATTCTTTTTCTTGAAATGACTGATAACTCTGTTAAAAAATTCATCCAGCAACAAACTAATTTTACTTTCTACACAAGTTTTCTAGAGTATCGGAGACTTATATTTTCACTATTATTTACTTTGAATTGCTTTTGTCCCGTCAATTATTCAATCAAATTTCTTATGAGTTTCACAATTTTATATGAAAAGAGTATTTTGTCGACTTAAGACTTATATACAATTGATATGTAAAACTTGTGTATATCATACACTACAAATTAAAATGTATTTAGTTGAATTGCGATGAATCAAATTGGATTTAAATTAGAATTTTTGAGAATAAACTTGGAATTAAAACAAGGAAAGGGGTGGGGGTTGTATTGTGTAATACTATGAGTAGTAAGCAGCATAGTAATAAAAAAGGGGAGGTCATGCGACGTCTTTTATATGGGGCCCGGCCCATCCCATCCCCATTGTTACAAAACAATGACTCCCAAGTCCCAATTAAAAGATAAAAGAAAAGAGAAAAGGAAAATGATGAGCCCATCCTCCCATTTACACCACCACCACCACCACCACAAAGTCACCCCCCAACAGCACAAGGAGTTGTCAATAAGCATCTTCACCCCCCCCACACACACACCAAGGACGTGTATACGTATATATATATACACATGTGTATCTATATATATTTACATAAACACACGACATGTCATACTCAAACCTCTTTGTATTTATTATTCTTACTATAAATAATTCATAACTCATAACTCTCCCTCAAAGTTTTCTTTGCCACCACCATTCCATTTTCCCTTTTCCTCTCTCTCTCTCTCTCTCTCTCTACCAAAACCCTTCTTTCTCTCTCTCTCTCTCGAGACAGCCATGGGTGGCGCCGACGAGGAGTGGGTTAAAGCCGCCATGACGGATGACATGATGGTGGTCGAGCTCTTGGTGCGTCTTCATCACGCACCGCGGCGGCAGCCGCCTCTCAAGCCTGTTGCTGCTGCCTTGCCACTGGAGTGGAGCGTCCGTCAACGCAGGTCAAAGTCCGTTTCGGTTAACAACCACCCGAAGAAACCGGCTCACAGGGCCAGCCCCACCACGCCGCTTTCCTGGAGCGGCGCCACATCCTTCAGCGGTGGCTCCGCTGGCGCCGGAGGCGTCGGTTCTGAAGAGTCTAGCCGACCAGTACCCCTCAAACTCTCCAACACAGCAAGATCTAAGGTTCGTACTTTCGACATGCGAAACTGCTTACCAGAATACGTATTTCTATTATACGTATCCGTATTTTAGTATTTTTAATCTTTACCGGTGGCCGGCGTCGGTGAGTCAGCGGCGGGGTTATGGTATTCTCCATGCGTCGTTTCTTTTATATTCTTTCTTGAAAATCTCGTGTCAGGTGTCATTCGATGACGCCTGATGAATTGACGAGAATATCCCTTCAGAATTTGGATATTTACTGCCACGCCCGTGGGAAGGAATCAGATTCAGCCATTGGAGGCCTTGTTTGCTTCTCTCACTCAATCACTTTCCCACAGTTCCCCCCTCACCTCCCGAAATGACAACAATACCCCTCCCCCCTCCCTCTGCATGACGCCAACAATCCAATCCCAGGACATTCCCAGTAATTTCAACCGACTTACTTGACCGAAATGCCCTTCCAAGTTTCCATCCAAGGGGTAAAAATGGGGGTGACTTAGTTTCATCGCATACGCGTCAGAACGACTCTGTCACGTGTTTTTTCCACCACTTTTCAGCCCAACCCCATCATTATTATTATTATGCACCTTGTGTCCACACACCCTTAATCAAGCCAAATGACGAAAATAGCCCTCTCCTGGAAGGGCACATCCGTCTTTTAATCTGTCTCCGAAGTATCGCAGAAACTATCCTCCTCTGTGGTACATGTAGTAAAAGTCAGCATTATTGCTTGGAACCCAATTTCTTGAACTAAGTCAATCAATCTGACCATCTGTTTCTTGATGTAAGTGGGGGCCATTGGAGGGCAGTTGAATGAGAGCCGTGAGATCTACAAGATAATCAGAGGGGTGAGTGTAGGGGTACTTTGGTCAATTGAGGGGGTGGGGTGGGGTGAAAGTCGCCCAGCATAAGCGGTGGCGTGTTTTCGTGGCAAATAGGTCTGCGTTTGGGTTTGGTGGAGCGTTGTTAGTGGTTTGTTTGCTTTATATAAAAACCACTGTCCTTTTTCCAGTATTTCCCGATTTATTTATTAAATTAAATTAATAGGGTGGGGACTATCGGGTGTGGTGGGGAGCAATTTGACCAACATGCAACCTCAACTGTGTGTACATACCAATACCATACCATATATCTGCTTGTCTCTATCTATCTTCAAACTTCGAACCATCCCATGCCATTTGTACACAACACAAACAACCCCCCACTACAACATCTGTACGACGTCGTTCTCTTTCCTTTTTCTTCTTCTTACTCATTTGATTACTCGACATGCAGAAGACACGCTGGTGGGGTGGGGTGGATTGGTGCAAGTATAGATTGTTGGTAATTCTTTCTGGTATCTGCCGAAGGTCAAAAGCTGGAAACTACCTTATTTTAGTCTCTGTAAAAGACGGTGATTAGCGCTGTAATTCTCATGCATGACAGTGTTTTAACGTGGGTGGTTGTTCTTTTCTTGAATTTGATATTCCTCCTTTTTGCGGGTTCAAGAGAGATGTAGCAATTTTCTTTTTTCTTGTCCTTTTTTGGTTCAAACAAGTTCAACGTGCATTAAGGGCTTTGAAAATACCATGTCTAGAAATCTATATCTTTGGGAAACTGTGTGGTGTGGACTGCGCATTGTTGTTGGAGGTGGGGTGGGGTGAGCGGGGACCGGTTTTTATCCACTAAACTCTCTGTTTCTGGCTGATAATATATTGCCAAATCAATTGAATCTCAATGTCCTCTTTAACCCTTCACTTTCTGGCTGTAATTTTGATTTTTGAGCTTATCCAAGAAACACCCTTATTTAAATTTGAGCTTTCTGTGGCAGAACATTTAGAATTGGAGGAAATATGAAAAAAATTTATTGATATTTTGCAGTGTCGTTAGGATGGTTATTGCTGGCGCTCTTTGTCTGTAAAAATCTCTGTTGCGTATATGTTGATTAGCTTGCAGTTTGCACTTATGGATACTTGAAATACATTTTTTAATTTATTGTCAAAGAATATGAAGTAATCGAGCGCTGATCTTAATTCTCTGTTGCAGGTTAATGCCGATAATGACAAAACCACCTCCAAGAGGTCAAAAAAGAAGAAGGTGAATATATTAGTTTTTATTTAGCTTTGTAATGGAATATATTTTTGTCAAACTCGTTTGTTGTATTGTCTGCATGACCATTCGATCCATAATACAAATATCAAATATTATGAAATGTTACTTGGTATTTCTGAGTATCATGAGTAATTGATTCACATGCAGAAATAGTGCACCATCAACCTTTATCACGTAGGTTCGAGAGTTTAATGAATGTGCTCTTTTTGGTTTGTTTGCAGACCTTGGTAGAACTCAAGGACGAAGAAAGCTGGCTGTTGAAGGAAAGAATAGATTTGAAAAGGGTATGAAACTTTCCTATACCTATGTGATAGTTTGACGAAAATTTTCTGATATTAATTGCAAAATTCTGACATCATGAACAACCTTTGCTTCTCAGAGAATGGCAGCGTTACGGATGAATTTGGAGAGACAAAGGGCCACAAATGAAAACTTGAAGAGAATGAAGGTAACTGCCTTAGACACCATTCTTCATTTCTTCTCTTAGTGACTCTTGACACAACCTATTGGGTTTAAACAATACATTGCTGATTTCCTGTTGGTTTGAGCTCCATCTTCCTCAACTTAGTTGACGAAGACGATAAGTTTTAATCTAGTTCAACTCTGCTCACCTACTAGAATTTGGGATTCATGCCTTTCATTCTCTTATGAAAGTTGGTTTATGTGTGTGTTGGAATAATAGATGCAATTTTCTGGGGGGGCCACGTCTGTAGTAATGTACAGGTTGGCCTAGAAGAAATTATATGATTGAGATCTCAAATTTAAGTGCACAACTTAAACGGCAAATAGATTAAGAAAGAGCTCATGAAGCCTTTGCAGTTGTTAGGCATGCTTCCTGCTACCATGGTCTGCTTGAATTTTACTCGGATTTGGAATGTAGAAGGATCAATGATGCAAATGGAGTAATATTGGTAAATTACTGTAATTAGATGATTACTTGTTTTGATGTCTTTTTATTTTCTTGGTTCCGATACTCATTTCGTCACTGAAAGTAAAACCTTGAATTTCTTTAGCTTTGCTACACTGTTGCACTGTACTTTAGGACGTCGGATTTTCATGCTCTTGAAAGAGAATTTGCTGATTATGCTCTAAGGGCACTGGTAGATGAATACATTTAATGAAACGTCGGAAGTTAAATTCTTATTAAGCAAGAAAACTAAAATCTTCTCTGTTTTATCTTGCTGGTACATTACCGTCATCATTGTACACGATTTTTGAGTCTCTTTTCCTCCCTTCCTTTCATTATTATCAACAATAACATCGATCTCCTCTGCAGATTGACTTGCAACCCCATTTGAATAGAGAATCTACATCCGCAGCCGAGGAATCAACTTCTGGTCAACCTCAGCAGGACTTGACAACATTTGTGATGCCTCCGGCTGTCTCAATCAATGATGGTTCACTACAACCGTCTACATCAAATGCCCATCCTGACGAAAATGCAGATGCAGCATCGGATGCTAAATTCATCCTTCCGGATCTAAATATTCCGTTCGATGAGCCCAGCCCTGATGTTGTTTGTGGAGTCAGCTAGACCGTACTGGTAAATCTGTTCTCGGCTTAGCCAGAATTATTACACAAATGGCAACCATACTACACAAGGGCTAACTTTTCTTTAGGACGAAGTAATGTAACTGTACGATAGAACGAATCCCCCCTCCAACATTCTTTTTGTTTAGTACGTACAAATGGAAGTTCTGAGGATTAGTATAGCGATCCTAACGAGTTAAACGCAGCCATAATTCTTTTCTTCACAGTTTCTTTACTGTCTAGTTGACCGAGGGGAGTCTCGTCCTTCCTCGTCCTCCTCCATTTGTATTTCCTTTCTGGAAATGTTTATAACGAAAGATGTAACCTGTCTTATGGAAGAGTTTGGATGCACATGTTATTTCCTCAAAGGAAATACTTTGAGGAGGTTACTTACTTTTGTTGTTCTTACATGACATTCTAGTAAAAGAACAGTCTATAGTTATGGCAGGAATTCATTGAAAATGTGAAATTATATTTTTCTTAAAAAAAATTAAAATTACACTTATACTCCTTTTAAGAATTCATTATTTTTATTTAACTGTTTTTTATGGGAGTTTGGATGAAAAATATTGATGTTAGCAAATATATATACATATATTTAAATTTTTAATTTTACCTCTTATTAAATGTTTTTATGCAATAATTTTATAATTATAAAGGAAAAATTATCATGATGTTACTCTTATTATATATATATATATAAATATATTACAATTAATCCCTTAGAAGTATAAAAATATGAATGTGAATATTTAAATTGGTACAAAATTAATAATTTATATATATTTTGCCAACATCAACATTTTAAGGGGGGTTAGGTGTTAACGGAGAAATTTGCGAAAAGAATTTATGTGTAATTTTAAAATTTTTTTGGAAAAAAGTATAATTTTACATTTTTAGAAGGGGTTTATGTATAATTGATCCTATTTTGTTATTAAAGATTTGAAATCATAATATTATCATCAGCCCAAACTCTTGGATTGATTGATTTCAATTTGAGGCAAAGATTTGGAGAAATAATTTACAATTATGTATTTTGTTTCATTTACATCCTAAAGTATGAAAGGTAATAAAAACACCCATAATAAAATAATTTGACATTTGATAAGACAAAAATTTACTTCTCACTTACCCACATATTTTTTTATTATACTTTCTAAAATATATTTTATTAAAATATCTCCCCCAAACTATTTTTAGTGATTTAAAATGTTACTCAAATTTTATTTTAAAAATAATAGTATTTATAAGAGCAATATATGCAAATATACTTTATAAAGTAGATAAATTATGTTAAAAAGTACATGTAAGTATGTGTCAATACATAATGCATATAATATTATAGAAAAAGTATGTTATATACTTATAAATTTATATTCAATTACATGTTCACATAATAAAAATACATCATATCATTACTTAAAAAATAGAATATTATATATTAATTATATTATAGATTTACATATTTTACATTATATATATGTTCAATGTAATATTTGAAATTTGTATTGATAATTTATTATAAAAAAAGTTCAAAATATATAACAACACATGCAAAAATTATATAAAATTTTTATCAATTGTGTAAAAAATATAAGAATTTTAAATTTATGGAGTTTAAACAAAATGTATACTCAGTATAAAAATTATAAATTTTGAGTAGTGTTTATTTTAAATAAAAAATATTATAATAATTCAAATTATATTTAGAAAAATAATTGCAAAAGAGATATTTTAAGGGTGTAAATAGTAAGGGCATTTCGTTATAAAAAAATTAGTATATATCACGAGGGATCATTTTGTTATCTTTCGTAATTTAGGAATGTAAATGCACTTTATAGGTAATTCAAAAATACAAAGTATATTTAACTCTATTTTTAGTTGTACAATTTATAAGACAGATAGAAATTGGAAAGTGGTCTAACGTTTTTGTAAAAGAATGGACAAAAAAACACCTGATGCCGGCAGAGATCATAATTCATATATCCAAACCCGATTTCCTTATTTGGAATTGGACCCATTGGTGGAGCTGGACATGGGAGTGGGTCATGGGTTCTAACCTTTTGAACGCCAAGTGGGCCGTAACCTGTCATGGATCTTCCCTAACCGGGTCTAATTACATTATCTAAATATTATATTAATTTGTATATATCTCAAAACCAATACCCTAATTTTG
The DNA here is from genome assembly GCF_000512975.1 of Sesamum indicum. Classification (NCBI taxonomy): domain Eukaryota; kingdom Viridiplantae; phylum Streptophyta; class Magnoliopsida; order Lamiales; family Pedaliaceae; genus Sesamum; species Sesamum indicum. Next base: position 13,993,815 of record NC_026147.1, read on the forward strand.
GTTCTCTTTCTGGGTGTTTTGAAAAATTCATTTTTCTATAGGAAATGAATTTTTGAGTATGGATTCGGATAAATTACAAAGGCCTTTTTTTTTTCTTTTTTTAATTTATCATAATTATAATTACCCCTTATTATTTGAAAAGTGATAAATATATTCTAGAATTTAATATTCGTCTAACAAATAATCTCTACAATAGGCTGTCACGAGAGAGTATTTATTAGACAACAATTAATTTTAAAAAATATTTATAATTTTTCAAATAATAATACGATAATAGCCTATTATAATTTATCTTTAAATTTTTTTCGAAAGATTCATTTTGGAAGAAGTCCCCCCCACCCCCTTTTTACGTAAGTTCGGGTTTAACACATTAATTATTTGTATTATGTTATATATTCATAAGTAGGAATATAACTTTTTATTATGATCAATTACTATGTTTAAAAATATAACATTATGTTTATATTAATTAACTACGATTGCACAATGATAATTAGTTATTGTTTCGTAATTTGACTTTCAAGGGTATCAATTTAGTCCTACATATTTTTAACTTTTACGATTTTAATTATTTTTTCAATATAGTTCACCCTTCTCGTAAAAAGAAATACACATGACATTTAAACCTATTATTTCTATTGGCTCGTTTTCTCCAGTATTTTTATTTTTTAACTTTGTAGGATAACATTTTAGTATTAAATATTTTTAATTTTCATAATTTCTACTCTTTTTCGCCGGAATTCACCCAATTGCTCTGGGAGGTGAAATCCAACAAGAAAAATGACTATAATTGCAAAAAAGAAAATGGCTTAATAAGAATGAAATAAAAGTTAGTATCGCGCTATAACAAGTAAAATTCTCGTTGCTAATTTATATTATTTAATATAAAAAATTTACTTGCTAATCAATTCAACAACGAAATATTTGTTTAAAATATATATTAAATAATATAGATTAGCAATGATAATTTTACTTACTAATTAGCTCGATAGTGATTTAAGCATCAAAGTTTTTCGTAGCTATTGAATCATTTTCTTGTAGTGAATAATATATGACCAAAATGTTATCCTAAAAAATTAAAGGAGAAGAACGTCAAAGAAGTTATGTTACAGGATAAAAAATACATTTAATTCCTTACAAAAAATACACTAACTATTCAAAGACAAAATTGTACACAAACATAAAATTACAATACAAAAAATAAAAATATTTATATAATTAGAATGAATGAAGTAAAAATAAGAAAGAAGTTGTGGTTGCAAAGTCAAAAAGTTGAATCATGTGAGAAGAGTGATGAAATGAAAATATAACACAAGACTGACACAAGTAAAAGCACTGTGGGTGACGCTTCATGCTGTAACTTGAGCAAAATTGTTTGGCTACTCATCAGCTTCTGCTTTTACATCAAGCAATTAATATGAATAAGTGATTACACGAAAAGTTGAAAAAACAGTAGCACTAATCAGCTTCTCCGGATATCTGACCCACCACACTAATACCGCTTCTGCTCAGTAATACAACATCAAAAAAAGCAGTGTGGAACTAAACAAACAGCCCCTCCAGAAGTGTCCGCTTTTCATGGGGGTTTCTTTCTTTCTTTCTTCTCTCACTGTTTACTCCAAAAGCTGCCACCATACCTTGGATTTTCCTTTTACGTTATTTTCACTTTGCCCCCTCAACTTGCTCATATATCACTTTGCCCCATCAAGTTATGGAAATATACATGCACTCTCACTTATTATCCTTCACTATTTATTTAACACTCACGCACCCAACACACACATACACACTCAAGAGACTTTCCGCAAAAAAGTCTTGTGTTTGAATCATTGAGTCATCCCCTTTCAAATACTGTTTAGTCTAATCAAGCAGTAGCATATAAATAGTTTGATAGAGTTTCTTCACTCATACAATTTACCAAATACTTCAAAAATATTTAGAAAAAGGTTTAGAAAACTTGTGAATTTAAATTAGAGTGTAAAAAAGGCTTACTAAATATTTTAGGTTAAATTACGATGGACTCCTCAAAATTTGTCATAATTATAAATATTCTTTTTTTTTGAAAAATTACAAATACTCCTGGAGCTACAATGGGTTGTCGTTCACAAAGGGGATATTTATAATTTCAAAGGGTATATGATTAAGCTCAGGGGAGCATGTTGTAATTTATCCAATATTTTAATATGTTTTATAAGATAATTATCACTAGAAGAAAATTTACTTGTGCTGCAATTTTATTGGCTATAAACTAAAATCGTAATAGATAATTATTATTAATGACGATGAAATATAAATCAATACAAAAACTTAGATTATTCATCATGAAAACTATTTTTATCATGATAAATATAGTAGCACACCTGTACAAACTACGATCAACAACGGCTATATTAATGACTACTTAGTATGATTATTTATTTTTAATAATAATTAAATATTAAATTTCTTTTAGGTTGTCTTTACAATTTCAAACCTCAACCAAAATTACCATAATAATTCTTTCCACTCCCACGTGTGTACAATATGCATATTTATAATCGAACGCTCTATCTGTATAAATAACATAAATATTTTTTTTATATTTTAGAATGTATTATAAATAAAAATAAAATATATAATCAATAAATTATATTTTTTTCTGAAAAAAAGAATTATTATTTATACAATAAAAAATTTAATATTTTAATGTCACAAATTGTCATTTATGAGTAAAAATGACATTTTCTTTTCCTTTTTATACTAAATGTTGCGGCACACAATTTATGCGTATATATAATAAATAATCTCACGCTTCAACATGAATTATAAATAAAAGTAAAATATATAAACAATACATTGCATTAAAAAGAAAAGGAAAGAAAACTAATTTATAAATTAATGTAAAATTTAAAAAATGAATAAATTAATTATCTTATAAGTAGAAATATATTTTTGACTTATTATTCAATATTTGTGAATACGGACAATTCTTTTTATATTAATATAAATTAATATAGATAGATCGAAACTTGTCCTTTCGCAATATTTTTCTATATGGGGTTTTTAATTTTGGGAAAATTAATTCAGAAAAGTGGGAGAAATGGGATACCGATTTTAGTGGGAGTACAGAACAGTATAGTACAGTAGCACATAGATACGGAATCTAAGCTTGTCTTTGATACACGATTCAGAGACAGAAACCTCGTCAGAGTATCTTCGGACCCGCCTGAAATCCGGTTAATGTAGGTACGTACGAGGTAGGCCCCTCTAATACATATTTTTTTTAATAATATATCAATTTCACTAATATATTAATATAATTAAAATTAATAAATAAATTGTGAACAAATAAATTACAAAAAGTTATATAAAATAAAACAATATCTACATATTGAATAGAATTCTAACTCTTTAGACTTATGAATCTCGATCTTATACTATTATACATTTATATACCCAAATTCTCGAAAAATTACATCAGTGACCAAAATTAATCATATCATATAGTTAATGCATGCATTTATCGATAACAATAAATCACAAAATTAATAGTCATAATTAATATACAATTAAAAATAATAATATCCAATGACATAGAACAAAATTACATTACTTATTAATTATGTGATTAATTCACGAATTATGATTTTCTATCGCAGACTGATTATTATATGCATTCTACTGTAAACATACTCATTATATTCTGTACAATATTTTTTTAAATATACACTTAATTGTAAATCTTTATATACATAAAAAGTATAATATAATATATATAAAGTAGAAGGCCATCTTGTAGTGAAAGATTTGAATCAAAACATTACAAGAAAATGAAAAAAATAAGTTTCCAACTAATTAATAAATAAAACTTTTATAATTAATCTATATTATTTAATATAATAAATATACTTATCAATAAATTTAACAACAAAACTTTACTTAATAACAAATTTAAGAACGAATTATTTAAAATGTATCTTAAATAATATAACTTAGCAACATAAACAAAATTCTTACTTATTAATTAAGTCAACTGATAAAATGTTTACGTATCTATTGCAGTGAAAGAAGCAACAAAACTCGAATCGAATGTCTTACAAATTTAAAAACAATTGCATTCTATTCTATTTTAGGTATAGAAATATATTCATAAATATTCAAGTGTAAAATTTTTATATAAATTGACGATGTAATCTTTATATATTAAGAGTATATTGTGTATGTAAAATAAAATAAAAAATACAGCATTTTTGCAGTTGAAAACACAAAATGGCATAAAATTAATAGAGAAACAGGAATCTGATGAGGACTAGTAAACTTCTTGTTGTCATCATTCATTACCTTCACAGCAGATGTCAAACACATAAACCCAACACAATTACAAACCCTAATCACCCAGAATTAACAACATACATACCAAGAACCAAGAAACCCCTACCCACCCTATGTATAAAAGATCAAACTACACATATATATATATAATTATTACAGTAATAATCAAACCACCATTGAAGAAGCCCTGCTTGTACTCTCACTAAACCCGCCACCAAGTTTCAGACCAAGCTCCAAACTAACACCACCTGACCGTTTGCTGTCCGCCACCACCACACCGCTCCGACTTGGGCCAAACAGATGTGCTGCACACGTTACAACAGAACACTTCTTCCCCACACTACTCTCCACCACTTTCCCTTTAACGTTGTTGCTGCCTCCTGATCTTGATCTCTTCCTTGTCTGATCACATGATGAGGATGACGAATTATTCAAAGAGGGCTCCGGCAGAACCGAAGGTATCTGAAAGTTGGTCCTCGCTTTCGACCCTCTCAGCCGCCTCGCCGCCGCGTCGTACGCGCGCGCCGCTTCCTCCGCCGTGTCGAATGTTCCCAGCCAGTGGCGGCACCGCCCTATGCGGTCGCGTATCTCCGCCGACCACCTTCCCCAGGGCCTCTTCCTCACACCCCGGTAGCTTTTTTTCACCCCGACGGCGCCGTTCCTGTGATTCCCATCAATTTCTTTCCTCGGATTCTCAGCCCGAAGGTTCTCGTCCACTAATTTCCTGCTGCCTCCGAAGAGAACGTGCTCGCCCACGACAGCTGCAATTCCTTCAAGAGTCACCGGAGGCTTTGATGAAAAAGCATCATCTGAAATGCGATTCTGGGGCTGTGGGAGATGGTCTTGTTCGGGAGCTCGAACCGGAGAGAAGGAATGGAGGAAGGATATTGCAGGAGGAGAAGTAGGGTGATCAAGAGGAGGCCATTGATGCAGCATCTGCATCTGCTGATGAGGATGAGGGTGTTGCAAGAATTGTAGTATAGGAAAGCAAGGGAGGTCTGCAGGCAACAACGTTGGGAGGGAGGTGGTTTGATTCATGGTTTAGTACGCAGTAGTTGTGCAATTAAGGATTTCTGAGGAGAAGAGAAAAGACAAAGTTTTCTCTATATATATATATGCATATTGTAATTCAATTGATGGGTAGTACTAATGAAGAACTCGAAGTTGACGTCCACAACGCAATTTATAGTCAGTGGGAAATCATTGTTTAATGAAGATAATTAAGTAATGGTGGAGGGTTTTTTGAATTTTTCTTTAACTGTAATAATAATAATAAAATAGATATTGTGGACAAGACCACAATCCCTGGATTTGCATTTATTTACTATTATTACAGACAGTACATACTCTCTGTCCATTGCTTGACAGACGGGATATACTCGTGACACCACCATTCCCATCACATTTAGGATTCATGACTCACCTATTTACGATATCTAGCGGATAAATTACAACCAACTTTTTAAAATTTATTATAATTATGAATTTTTTTTATTATTTAAAATATTGTAAATATTTCATGATACTTGATGAATTATTTATGTTTTAAATGAAAGTATAAAATTGTTAATTTTTTTATTGTATTTTTTATTTTTGAAAAATTAGAAATTTATAAAAAAGTTGAATTGGGTGGACGAATTTTTTTTAAAAATTATAAAAATTATTTACATATTCCATAAAAAAATAAAAACAATTTAAAATATTAATAAAACTACAATTCTTAATCCCAAATGGAATTTTGGTCAATTCAATATAAAAATGGATAAAAATCAACAAATTGGGTAAATTGTTAGACAACAGTTAAAATCAAGGAGTATTGATAATTTTTCAAATAACAAAAAATATTCATAATTATGTCAAAACCTAAAAAGAATCGTTGTAATTTATCCTATATATATATATATAATTGAATTTATATTATGTGTTCTTATGTATAAGTAGATGTGCATGATTATTACTAGAGTTGGGATTTGGTTATTAATTAATAAGAATTTTTGATTCATCATCAGCCCACTTATTTAAATGGATTAACTATCTCTAGAAAAAAAAGTATATAATCTGGTTATAATTAGTAGTTGTAATTAAAAATTATAATAAATAATTATTTTAATTATAATTAAATAAAATCAATACAAAAAATTATTTTTTCATTATAAAAAAATTATTTACCACACCTAAAAAAAATCATATATTTTAAGTCACTTTTGCTAAAACTACATACAACGACAATGGCCGAAGTCAATAATAAGCCATGATTACATGTTATGTTTCTTGTCCTTCATGTTTCTTGTACTACATTCTTGTGATGTTAGTTAATAGTATTGTATGTATTCGATTTATGTGAAATTGAAATAAGAACGGAAAACAAGATTTTTGTTTATTTTGCAGGCTTATTACATTTACTGTTATGTATGTTGGGGGTGATAAAATTAGGATTTTAAATATAGAGATGACAAATAATATTATAGAATTATTAATTATTTTTTACAATTAGAAAATTCCAATATAGACTTTTTTATTTGAGACTTTTGTTGATTGAGTTTTTTTTTTTTTTTTTTAAGATTTCCTGAGCAATGATGTAGAAAAAAATGGGGGAGCTGTTCTATATGGGGCTTTTTTGAGTGGTCATTTTATTTTAATCTCTCATATGCTATAATTCGAGTATAAAATAAAATATTTAAGTTAAATAATTCGAATATTTAAATTAATGGGATTTATATGTTAATTTTGTGGTGTTTTGTGGTAAGAAGGGTGGCAAAAGTAGGCAAGTACGTGTCATATTGTCAACCCTAATTGGAAATTGATAAGGACATAATTTTAAAGCAGAGATCTTTGCATATCATCTAGAGAATCTGGTAGCTTTGCAGCCGTCGGATTACGTGACTTCGTGTAGTGCTCAAAACGTCACCGTTGCGTCTATTAGAAAAGATTGTTAGGGTACTGCATGGCTATGATTACTCGCTTTAACCAGAGAGAGATTTTGGGTGGTGTTTGGTGCAGGAATGTAACCGTGTGCTGCCACTGGAAACCCACAATGCAGAAGTAGGGTTTCTGATCATAACCTGACACAAGAGTTTGTGATAGGTTGATCAAGACCAGCAATTACGTGCATGGGGAAAATTCTAGGGCTCTGATCACCACATCAATCAAGGCTTTAATGGTGGCGTCGTAGATTAGTGTTTTAAATTGGGGGGTGGGGTTGGGTGGAGAGCGGGGAGGGGCAAAATCTGTTGTTAACAGTGTTGATAAAGACTCTGTAATCTTTTGGGGTGCAGTGAAAGGGACCTTTTGATGGTCATCTTTGCTTGTAGTTGTAGTTGTTGGAAACATATAATTCTTTCAGTTTAATTTACGAACAAAAATTATTGTTTGTATTGATACATATATCTTAATTTGTTGTGATTAAGAAAAACTTTATTAGGATTATTTGATCAAATTACGTATTATATTTGATTCGAGTGGAGGTCCTCACTAATTTGCTGATGACATGACGATGATTTGGAGTTAAGTTGGACTAGTAGGATTAGTCTACACACATAAAGGATTAGGTCAGTTGATGTGCTTCTCAATTAAAATTCTTTGAAACTTAAATCAGTTTAGAATTCGAGATAATAGAAGTCACACAACGCAATTTCTCTAAAAGATAATCTCATAGTAATGAAATGCATACCTATTATTTATGGGGATATATGTTTCATCAAAACTCGTATAGCCTATGTATTAGTAGAGTAGCCGTCGAATGAGTATTAAATCAATTGAAGTTGGTCGCTAGACCAGCGAGTCGAATGTGACCTGACTCACTAAAAAATATAGTGACCCTTAAAGTATAGATGATTTTTCTTGTTTCTTGAAGGGCATTTTAATCCTTTTGACTTGCCAATGCTCTTTTTTTTTTCTAAAGCCGCCTGTATCTAGACGGGTGTTTAATATGGACCCCTATCTATTAATTAATGCTTAAAATCTTCCCTATCAATATTTTTTGGGGCATTCTATCTGATCGAGTTAATTTTGGGTTGTTATATATATATGAACAAGATTTTTGAAATCTGAAAAATAATAATGTATAGCTAGTTAGAAAAATTAAAAAAAAAGAGAGAGTATATTTATTGATAATTAGCAATGAATTAATAAGAGATAAGAATTTTAAGTTCTTGTGATTTCAAATTTAATATTAAATATGAAATATTTCTTTGTTATAATCAAAAAGGAAGTTTATTATTGCAAAATTTCGTGGCGGATGGTTTTGAGAAAACAATTGAAAAATTCCCGTAAAAAATTTTACTAACAAATATTTTCTTTAGCAAAGTTTCTAGCAAAATCAACAATTAATAGAAAATACTTTTGTTAATAAAAATTAAATGTTAAAATCAGTAACGAGCTAAGTACAAAGTAAAATACTTTTTTTTGCTAAATTCATTGTTAACATAAATTATCAAACAAATAACATTATTTTGCAAGGGATTTGTTTAATTGGTGATCATCATACAAGAACAACTTGAAGATATATAGATAAAAAGAAGAAATAATGAAAACAAAAGTACCACAGCTACAAGATAGCTCTGTCCAAACACAAAATCCATTCATGCATGTATATGTGTATGTATGTATCTTATTTCTTTCTTTGCAAATGGCAAATGTTGGGTTGTTTCGGGCACATATTCCCAATGTAGGAACCAAAATTAGGGTGGTCCGAATTCTCAATATTTAAAGAAACATTCGCAAGGAACAAAATGGAATGTCGGTCTACAAAACCCTACTAACTCAATTTCTCCTCAAACACACCAAAAACCATATATAAATGCAAAATTTGAGGTTCCCAAGACAACACTCTTTGAACTGAGAGATCAAATGGTTGTTTTTGTTAGGAAGATCAGAGAATCCCAAAGAGGAAAATCAGACAGAGAAAGTGTGTTGTTATTACATTGAAATTAGGGTTTTGCAAATCTTAGGAGGTGTAAATGTTGCATATCTTAGGATCTTTCCTCTCTCTTCCATCTTTTTTCTTTCTTTTTTTTTGACAAGTTTTATAATGCTTAATTCTTGCATCATGGGAAATGTAAAAGTTGGCATGAAAATTTGAAAACCATGTTTGCAATTTTTGGCATTTTCTTGTTGTGGAGACATTGGTATTAGCTACATCTTTGCTTTTTTTAAATAAAGATGTGTGTGTGAGTTTTCTTGAGTATGTGGGGTTGGGGTGTGTGTGTGTGTGTGCAAGAAATAAGAATCGTCTTGATTTTTGAAGCGTGAAAAGCGGGGGTCAAAGACAAAAGGGGGGCATGTTGGATTATTAATCCACATAAATACAAATTTTATTACGTAATATATAGTGAAATAAATGTTTGTTGGTTGGGGTAAATGATTTCATGAAAATGTGTGATCAACCATAACTTTTTAATTACTTTTAATGAAGGAGTGTTACTCTTTGTTATGCTATGTTAGAGTGATAAGAGAATGGTGTGAACATCAATTGTGGATCAACATTACATTCATCAAATCTCAAAATGTAAATATGAATCTACCATCGGTTAATAATTTTTATTTTCTCATTTTAAAAATCTATGCATTGACTCAAAATTACTAATATATTAATCAGCTTTTGATATTTGTGGATAATTTTAAATCATATTGAATTTGGCCAAACCTAAATTGACTATACGAAAAATATCATAAACTTGCAGTATAATTAATATATAATTTAAAAAAAATAACCAATCACTAGCACATTTTAACTCACAAGATGTGTTGGACGGAAAAGTAGTACCTTTCGTGGTGAATGAGAGATAGTATTCGTGCATTGAACAAACAAATTCTAACCAAGCTCAAAGCACCATATGTCCAGACACTAGGAATGAGAAATAAAAACACTTGATCAGTTCCATGAAACACAATCTACTTAAACATAACATCAATACCTTAAAAGTCCACATTAATGAGGTCAAACGTTCAAGATTAATCCTCTAATAACATCATGGTATTTATTTGCTGCTTGCCTCATCAAGCACAGGCAAACAATCTATCATGATTTCAACAGCTAACTCGACTTCCTCCTTTGAAACGATCAAAGGTGGGACGATTCTAACAACGTTTCCTTTGGCCGCTGTCAAAATAAGAAGGCCAGATTTCCGGCAGGCATCCACCAAGGGGGAGGCAGATACGTCAACCTCTATGCCGATAATTAGCCCAAGACCTCGTATTTCTTTGACATGAGAGTTTCCTCCTAATTTTTCAATCAGCAACTCCTTGAAATACTGACCTTTCTAGGACACACTGGCCAAAAAGTTCGGGTTCGATATCTTATCGAGCACAGTGATTCCAGCATTACAAATAAAAGGCTACCTGCAAAAGTGCTGCCGTGTTCTCCAGGGTTTACAGCCTTCACAACCCTTTCAGTCACCAGTGCAGCACCGATCGGTAGACCTCCAGCAAGAGGCTTAGCAAGAGTCATTATATCCGGGGATACACCGTAAGCTTCATGGGCCCAGAGATAACCTGTTCGACCTAAGCCACATTGTACCTGCGGGACATTTATGCACCAATCAGCCTGTTAATAGTGCGGTTGAATATCTACTTTTGGCGTGCCACATTCTCATATACTGGATTGCGGAAGATTTCATATAACAGAACTAAATTACATGATGTTATGCAAATATACATTTTCGAGATGTCCGCTTTAGAACAGAATTGGTGGGATAGACATCATCTGAAATGCTACAAGCCATGTAAGAGAAATTAGCTTTTGTATCCCAGCATCTCTGATGTAGAATGCAGCAATTTTTAAACAAACTAAAGGCCAAGATTGCTATGTATGTCACATCTGATTTAGGGCAGGTGTAAATTTCACCGTATCCTACAAACTATGCTTATGAATCGTCGGTGGGCATGCCCATTATCGTATAATAAGGCAGGAGCATCTCATTTTCGGTTTGTGAATTTTCCCTAATAATAATCATGTGAACTTTGGACATCGTGAAAAAGATCAGACATCAGTGTACTTCAGTTCACTACAGATTATACTGGCAAAGAATGTATTCAGAAACCAAGCCCTAACATGTACTCCGTTCCCATAGAAGACAAGCACGGTCGTTAGAACACATATCACTGGTGAACCAAATGATTTCTATGTTGAGCTCTCTGTTCTAAATGCATAAGGCATCCTACATCAACAATCATGGAAAATGAAAGCAGTAACATCATATGATGAATCAAATTATTACCTCATCAAATACGAGAAGACACCCAGCATCATCGCATGTTGTTCGCAAGGATTGCAAAAATTCCTTTGTCGCACTGTACACGCTGCCTTCTCCTTGAATTGGTTCCTCAAATACAGCAGCAATCTTTCCACCGCTGCTTGAACGTTACCATATTCTAAGAGAGTTACTCCAGGCATAACGGGTTCAAATGGTGATCTATAGTGCTCTTTGCTCGTCAATGCAGGAGCACCCATTGTTCTACCATGAAAGCAATTCTTGAAGGCAATTAACTCCACAGGAAGGTTGGTATCGTCAGGACGCGAGAACCTCTGGAACTTTCTTGAAAACTTAATTGCAGCCTCATTAGCTTCAGTCCCGGAATTGCAAAAGAACACACGATCAGCAAAAGATACGGCAACTAGCCGTTTCGCAAGCTCTAGCTGAAGAAGCAAAAACACCCTAGTACCCAACAATGCAGTAAAAAACAAGTTAAACCATGCTCAAGTAACATCCAGCCATTTTGTCTTTCATGACGATTAATCAGCAGAGACGTAGAAATCAACCAAAAACAAGACATCCCAATCTTTTACCTATTAATTACAATCCCAACTCCAATTATTCCATTACATTCTCATGCGAATCGAATCCATCCAGTATATCCAAAGTCCTACTGTACCAATAACTTTTCACTTAGATTCCTTGAGTCAAGACAAGAACCTGGATCTTGTCCTAATTACTTCATAATGAGCTTCAAAGAGACTTCAGTCTTAAAAAAGCATGCTTGCACATCATATAGGACAAGTACACATAAGTTTCCACCCCAAACATACTTAACAGAGAAACAAACACCTAATCACTCTGCTTTCTGCAAGAAAGTATTCCTAGAATGTTTTGCACAAAATCCATGAATTTATTCTATATACGAAGTAATTTCCATCATTAGTTGCAGAGCAATTGCTCTTATTTTGCGTAATTAACAATCCATCAAGCATACTCTTTCATCCCGTCAAAAATCCCAGATGATTCTTGTCCCATTCATAAATTGTTAACTGCTACATTCCCATATTCGTTTCTTGAAAATTAAACAAAATGAAAAAGTACGCTTCGATCTAATCAAAACCCAAATTACATTTTTTGTCTTGTAACTATGGATTGTTAGTGCTTTTTGGTGCCGTAATTTACTCTAATAACAGAACATAAAGTACAATAGAACTAAAAATACTAGCAACCTATAGTTATTAAACAAAAAATGCAATGTTTCAAATAAATAGAAAGTACTAAAGCAAAAATATAAGACGAAGAGAAAAAAAATTTTACCTGTGGAACAGAGTAATAAATATTGCTGACATGCGTGAGCACGTCGGCGTGCTGCGTAACGGCGCGCACCCAATCGAGGTCCCCATGGCCGAGGGCACTCCAGATACTGCCGCCCTTCAACGTCGTACAATTTACACCCTTTGCCACTCCACAGCACCACCGGCGCCCTCGCGTACGTGCCCACTATAAATTTCTTCTCGTCGGCCATTATTTCCTCGTTCGTCTTCACGTGAACCGACGGCTTTCGCTGTGCGCGCATGTCCACGTTGGCGCATGCTGTTGGCGCAGCGTAGCATTTGGAGGGTTTCAGAGCGAGTGAGCGGTGAACAGCGGGCGAGAGAGAAGTGTTGAATGGAAAAAGCGCAGAGCAGCTCATTCTTGGTTGAACGAAAAGGAAACTCCGGAGGTGGGCAGCGGGAGTTGCCGGCGGCGGCTGAGTAGTGGCACCGTGGTCTTAAACCACGGTGCCATAATTTATAATTAAAAAAAAAAAAATTCCTATGCCACTTACTTTTCTAAAACTTTTCAAATCACCTTACATTTTTTATTTTCTTTTTTTTTTTTGTATTTTTTAAATAGTTACCCCTAATCTCAGGCTCTGGATTTTGTAGAAATCAGGGTTGGAAATTGGAATTTATCTGGAAAATATCGATGAAATAGGCATCGACGACACTTTTTTATGGGCGATTCGCAGTTTGTGTTCCCGATCATTTTACATTTGGCTGATTACACCTCTGCAAGACTGAAACTCTCCACCTTTCCAGCAAAACGTTGTCCAGTGATGTCATTTTATTTATTTAATAAATTTATATTTTATCCGACCAAATAAATATACAATAAATGTAATATATTTATTAGCACATATTACGTACTCTATATGTGTGTACATTTCTTAATTAAGTATTAATGAGTGTGATGGATTTTACGTATATATATAATTTGTAAAAACAAATTAAGATAAAAAATATTTATATAAATTATATTATTATTATTATTATTATTGGTAGAATAAAAAAGTACCTAAAAATTTATATTAAGATAATGAGTTAATATAAATGTTTTAATTTATAAAAAATATTGGCAAAAATAATAATAATATTGGAGAAATAAAAAAATACATGACAAAAAATAATTTTTGGATGTATGTGTAATTTTTTGTAACATAGGAATAATTTTTGTAAATGAGATAAATATTTTTTATGAATGTATGTGTAATTATTAAATTGACAAAAATAATTTATATAAATAAACAATAACTTAGGGAGTATAAATGTATTTATCCCTTGTTTTTTTCATTAAAGCCACATGTGCCTTAGGTGAAGGACTTGGCTGACTCGTACCCGTTCATTAATATGTCATACATAGTGTTATCAACCATATTCTCATAATTCCTGATTGTTGTTGGATTCAACAAAATGCAAACATACAGCCCTGGTGACTAATTTTCTTTATTACAAGCAAACAAACAATAATTCCACCAGGAATAAATTTGTACAAATCAACACCAACAGCAACTCTAACCTCTGTAATGTTGTAGATACAACTGTTCACTAAATACAACTAAACAGGAAAATATTTTCAGTGCTACTGAGAAATTCGGGTGAACAGCAATTTACCGTCCTGTGATATTGAAAATGAGCAAAATAACTCCTATAAAAAATAAATAGTAACTTACCCCCTATATTTAAAAAAAGGTAGAGAGGTAAATTGCTTCATTTTTTAAAACATAGGAGAGTAAATTGTTATATTTTGAAAAACATAAGGGGATAAATTACTATTTTATTGTTCATAAAGGGCTGTTTGCCTATTTCCCACAACACAGGAAGGTAGATTGCAATTTACCCGAGAAATCCTCATAAAAAATACTATGTCAAAAGACATACCACAGCAACCATTGAGATATTTCACAACTGGAAACTAATACATCCATGAGAGGTCCTGCTTGAAAGTCACTGAATCAGCAGCTCCGTGGACACCCCTTTCGGATATCTGTGGACAATCATCCACTGCTAAAAGTTTTAATTTGTGGGATCCGACAAGCGGTTTCAGTCCATCATTAGTTACTCCCAAACACTTGCTAAGCTTTAAAACACACAATTTAGGAAATTGTGCTACAAGCTGTAGTCCTTCATCTGTAATCTCTTGGCATCTACTCAACTCTAGCATTTGAAGATACTCGGCTGAGCAAAGAGCTTCCATCCCAACATCATTAAATGAATAAACATGATCCAGAGCAAGTTCCCGTATTGGGCAGTTTTGTACTAAAGTAAGAATTCCATGCAAAGTGAATGAGGAAAAGGAAGGAAACTCGCCATCTGAGAAAGACAATCTCACGGATTCAAGATGTGAGCAATTTCGAGCCAATGCCTCTAAACATTCATCCGTCAGCCTTATTGGGTTATTCATCAAAAGAGGAAGAGAGAAATCTGACGGGACTCGGAGTGAAATGGACCGTAGGTTGCTTGAATTTTGAGCCAAACCTGTAATGTCGGAATCTTTTACCCCCACGCACATGTCTAAGTGAATTTTTTCCAAGTTGCTGCATTTCCCTAATACACAAGCGAGACCTCTGCCAGGGCTGATGATTCCATTGACCAACTTAAGTTCTATCATGCTATCACATGGAATCCACTGCGTTTGCCACTGATCTACTGCTAGCCGATCGTAAACCTTCATGTAGCGATAGTTAGCATCTACCTCAAATTGTAGTCGTTTTAGTTTTTGCCAACTAGGCCCAAGTTTGATGAGATCACCTTCTCCAATAGCCCTACAATTTTTGATGCAGAGATCTTCAAGTGTTTCAAGCTTGCCAAGATATTCCAGCCACTCCATGCTGGTAATATTTAGACAACGATTAAGGTGAAGCAAGTTAAGATTTTTACAACCCACTACCACTGATAATATCCCAAAACCACTAATTCTTGGAGTGAAGATCAACTTCAAGGCAGAAAGATGTGAACAGGAAGCCAAGTGACTTAAACCAGCATCAGTGATAAAAGTGCAATAACTTAAGGTGAGATCCGTCAGAAGGGGGCAACTAACTGAAAGATTATAAAGCCCTCTGTCATCCAACTGTTTCCCTAATTTGGACATCCAACCGGAGTAAGAGATTTCCACTTTCTCCAAGTTTTGGAATCTGTTGCAGAGAGAAACCAACGCTTCATTGGCGGGATTCAAGCCACAGCCCACTCGTATACATTTTCGCTGCTCGTTATCCAATTCATGGAGGCGCTTACAAGTCAAAGATACAGAGTTTTTATCTACTGTTCTCTTGATCCTCCCCAGTATGTCCCAAGCAACTTGCTCTGGCAAATTATCCATGGCAAGAACGGCAAGATACCATTGAGATTCAAAATAATTACCTGTAGATGCAAAAGATCATTTACCCTCTAAGTCAAATTTTATAAGTAGAGGGAAAAGACCAAGAAACAATTCCAGATGAAACAGCCGTTATTCATCAGCCAATCCTCTCTTTCACAAAATGACTCATCACTCATGCTCAGTTTAGCAACCGGAAAAAATTCTTAGGATATAAAGTACAACTTACTACATTAGTGATGTCTATATGTGTACGGATATCATCACAACGATACATTACTAGAATAATCACTATCAACATTTCATCAATTCCGATTTCATAGATACAACATTTATGCTGCCCCGAGAGACACTTCAAATATAAAACTAATAACAAATAAGATTCATAATTCTGATCCAATCTCTAATGCTCAGGGGAGGAAATCCAAATCACATGAAAATGCAAATCACAGATAACCAACGGGATAATAGCAAACAATTCTGCATAACTTGACGGATCATATGATTAAAAATCTCTATGGTTACGACGAAAACACCAACAAACTCAGAAGAAAAAGAAATTCCTTTTCCTCCAAGTCGGAGAAAACGAACAAAGAATCCAATTCGTCAAAACGATATTTAACAAAAAAGAGAAAAATCCAACACCGCAATTCACTAACACCAGCTTTTATCAAGACCAATCAAGAAAAACTACTGCTCTGGACAAGGATGGACCTCGGAAGCAGAATCCAGTTTTGTGAAGTTTCTTGAAAGCGATTAAATATAAATTTAGTGCGGAATAATGAACTCAATTCTGTGGATAACGAGAAAATTAGAAAAAGAAGTTGTTGGAATTTACCTGGAATGGATTAAGCGAGGAGAGAGAGAGAGAGAGAGAGAGAGAGAGAGAGAGAGAGAGAGAGGGGGGGGG
>NC_026147.1:14010878-14030303 GCF_000512975.1 Sesamum indicum
GAGAGAGAGAGAGAGAGAGAGAGAGAGAGAGAGAGAGAGAGAGGAGGAGGATGAATGATTGGGAAAGGAGAGAGAAACTGAGGCCTTTTCTTGTGGAATTTTTTTGTTAGAAGATACAAATTTTAGATATTTTTGTGGGGTCCTTTTTGAAATCAGATATTTTTGTGTGCTTTTATTGGAAATATTACTGGAAAAGGGGCTGAAAGTACAAACTAAAATTTAACTCCAGGTCAAAATAATGTCAATTTTTTTACAATTAAATTATTTTGTGATAATTATTTATTTAAGAATAAATTATATTTATCATTCGAATTCGTTTATACGCTTTATCATTTAAATATTTTTTTATCTACTTAACTTCGTACTTTGCTATTATATGACCATTTTTTGATTAATTTTTTCTGAAAAAAAATCACATATAATGCACATGTGATGTTTTACTTTTATCCATAGGTTGGCCTTAAATCTCACATGTGTAATGCATATAATATTTTTTGAATATAAATTTTATAAAATTGATATAATGAGTTGACAAAAAAAAAAAACCCTTTAAATGGCAAAGTATAAAAAATTCAAATTGTAAAATATAATTTACTCTTTATTTAATTAATGTTGTATATTTATATATCTGGACCCTATATTTTGGCTCAAGGTTTTAGAGAAACTATTTTGTTATAGACAAATGTGAATTGATTAATATGTTCTTAACTCATTTTACTTTTTTCTTCCACAAATAATTATATGTTTAATTAATTAATTATAACAATACTTTTTTATTCATGTATGTAAGTTAGTTAATTTTATAAAATATGATAGGGTATTCATTTTAATTTTTTTCCTATTTATTTAATTAAACAAATACAATAGAAAATTTTAAATCATACATATCTATGGAGTGTAATTTAATCACCAATATCAAAATAAGAGGCTGCAGCATGTCTTACTGGAGTCAATAGCTAAAACTTTTGTCATTTTTCCTTCTACACAGGGAAATGCCATATTTCTTATTTCAAAATTAGACATAATCGGATGACTACCAAATGCATAGAAATTTAATTTTTTTGCTATATATGTATTTATAATAATATTTTTTTCACCTTCTTATGATCTTTCAAATTAAGTTTCGCATTTATTGCTCCATAATTGGAGGTATGATTTTTCATAACTCAGGGATAGTAAGCCAATTATTATAAGGGATAATTACTCTCTGCTCCTATGAAGTTTGATGCAATTACAAATACATTCCATATAGTTTAAAAAATTACATCTAACACTTTTGAGATTTGTTTTCGTTTAACAAATAAATCTCTCTGTTAGTAACAAAAAAAATAGAAAAAAAGTATGTTTCAACTCCTAATTAACTTATTATTGATTTATTGTGGGTAAAATAAATTTATTTTATGATCAAATTGCCCTAATATGTCCTCACGCGTTAATAAATGTGAGGAGGTATATTTTCACCATTATAAGAGTAGTTTAGATCGAAAAAATTTGTTTGGTCTGCAATAAGTCAGTAATCAGTCAATCGAGGATAAATATCAATTTTCATTCAATTTTTTTGTTAATATCAGTAAATTCAATAAATTTTAACTAACGAAAAGACTTATTTTTAGAGGGCAGCAAAGCGTATTAGATGTAATTTCTCAAACCACAAGGGGTCTAAATGTAATTAGACTAAATCTTGAGGAAGGAGAGTGTAATTATTGCTTATTACAGATAGTATTTGGTAATTGAGTCAATTGTGCCAAAGGTTCAGAAAAACAACTTTATTCCAACTCCAACAATGGTCCTAGTCATTGTTGTAACATACATAAATTGGAACACTCTAAATGGGGGGTTCTCTACTAGGTTACAACATTCACTGCTACAAAACGCAATTAAAATCCTATAACAACTTAACAAAAATCAAACCCTCGTTTCATCGTCATTTCTAATTGAGCCGAATAACGTTTCTCAAGTTCTTGAGATCCAACGGATAAGATGTTGAGATAGACATTTCAATTGCGCCAAGGCTTGACGCCGGAGATAAATGTAAAAGAAACAAGTTCGATACCTTCATCAAAGGGTACTATGGCTAAATGATAAATTTCACAAAGCAGCAGCGACTTTACACTCGATTGACTTCAAGACTTCTTCTCCCATCTCCTTGCAGCCGACTAATTTCTGGAGAATGAAAGTCTCAGCAACGCGATAGTAGTATGTGTCATGTGAACATTTGCAGTAGTTAATGTATGCAAGATTCATTACTATGTTGTTAAATCTGTGATAAGTATTACAGAATATAGAACAGTACTAGAAATGAGGAAATTATCAATTTTAACAGGATTTAGAAATAGAAGAACATGATAGAAAAATACTTCCAGATGCAAATAAATGCAGTAAATATAGAAATATGATAATCAAACGAAGTTATGCAGAAGGGAAATCAGAACCATGAGGATACTGAGTGGAGAAAATGGAGATAGATAAGGTGTCTAGTGACAAAAATCAGTATCAAGCAGCACAATACAAGGAACAGGGCTAAATACTTTATCGTAAATCTAAGGTGCTATCATTTCATCCTTTGTACAAAATGAAATTTTCTCCTAACCCAAATAGATGAATAATAAGGTTCAAGATTTTAGAGATAAAGATTCTATTTGGTTTGTTATCATTTTCATTTTTGGGAAGTGAGACTGATTTAGGTTATATGGATAGCTGAAGAAGAGATTTGATCAGTTGATTTGGAAGGTTGATGTGATGATATAAGAACAAAATGTTTAAACATTTAATGTTTTCCAAAATTTAGGTGTGGTTTCTGAAAATATTAAAGTAGTATTGGTACGTCTTTTCAGAAAATGCAATGGGACAACAACTCAAATGAACATCTTCTGCATTTCCCGTCTATCAAACGTGAAAACTTTTCTAGGAAACAATACCAAACATATTACAGAGACACCAAAATGGTTATATTCTACTGTATATACATTTATAGACATATACCTCGGTTGCTATAAAAGCAAGAACTAGCAGAACCACTGGAAAAAGGTCATAGAAAAGTATAATAAAGAAAACTGAGCTCAATCAAAGAGGGCTTATACAGGAGGAGCCTACCAGTCCAGCCGAGTATATGTCACCCGTACGGTATCCTCTATCTAGAGTATCCAAAACTGCAGCCTCAATCCTCTGGGCAGCCTTCTCCTCTCCCAGGCCATATTTCAAAAGCATGGCAGCACTGAGAACTGTTGCCAAGGGATTTGCTTTGTCCTGAAAATTTTATTGCCACCACAAAAGGTTCATAAAAGTAGAAAGCTTTCACGTTTTTCTCAGGATGAGCTCTTTAGTCTTTAGTATCAAAACATAGCAGCACTGAACCAACCTGCCCAGCAATATCAGGAGCAGAACCATGTATTGGCTCAAACAATCCAGGTCCCTGTAAGACCAGTTTTCTAACATTAAAAATATATATAGAGCTGAAAAGCAATTCACCATCAACATGGATATTAATTTAACCAAAGAAGAGCCATCTGGTCATACCGATTCACCCAGACTTGCAGATGCAAGCATCCCTATACTTCCAGTGATCATTGATGCTTCATCAGACAGAATATCACCAAATATATTATTTGTAACAATAGTGTCAAACTGCAATGACAACCAAAGCATGTCTTTAACGTTCATAAAGTCTTTTGAGAAGCCTAAGACAGAGAAACTATTGACCCTTAAACCTGTTTTGGGTTCCTAATAAGCTGCATGGCCGCGTTGTCAACATACATGTGAGAGAGTTCAACATCAGGGTATTCTGAGGCTAACTCCGTAACTCTCTTCCTCCATAGCATGGAAGCCTGCCCATTATTACATAAAAAGGAATCACATAGAATGTAGTAACATCAACCTAATTGCCACTGATAAACAAATTCAAGAAAAGATGTAACCTGAAATTATGTCAAACTTATGACTACTTGCAGCAGAATGATTCTTTGAAACTATGAATTAAATATATGGAAGACAAATATACAGGATATTTGAAACTAAAATCCAGATTGAATTAAGCACAAAGATTACTTGAATGCTCTTTTCATGAAAACTTGCACCACTTACAAGCAGCATGAGCAATATCAGAGAAGCGTGTAAATGTACAAAAACTTTAAGCTTCCCCATAAGTGTAACTGAAAAAGAGATTGAAGAGCTCAAAAGTTGCGTTCCGCCCAACTAATGTGAATGAATGATGCTCCATAAAATGTCACTCAACTTGTAACACTAGTGGATAAATTCAAGAGCGAGATGCTTTTCTTTATCATTTAAAATGAAACACATAATACACACACAGCCCAATAGATATAAGTCTCAGCCAAAGGGAAAACTTGAAAAGAGATTTGGGAAGAGGATTATCTATAAATTACCTCCAAAACATTAGCTTTGTCAACAGAACAAAGTTTCCCACGACGTTTTCTAGCAGTTTCAAATGCGACCCGAGCAATGCGATCAATCTGACAAGGAATATTTCATATCAACTAAAAATAGAAGAAAAGACATTATAATGTCAAAATGAAGTTCATAAGATATTCGTAGTTATTAGTTATTGTAGTCATGTATTCTGAGTTAACCATGAATTAGCATGTGTTAATTGCAGGATTTTCAAAGATAACTGGGAGCAAAGAAATAGTCTCGCAAATTAAGTATTACCAGGAAAGCTAACAGAAAGATACTTGCAGGAAAAGAAGAAAAAGAGAAAGGCTACCAATTCAGAGGTTTCAAATGAAGTAGTTGAAAAAAGTTGAGTCAGAGGATTTACTACCTCATAAGTTGCATACACCTCAGTGTTGAATCCAATTTCTTCACCATTTTCATTTGTGCCAAAACCCCTTGGCTTGCCAAAATAAATGCCTAATGAAATGAAGTTTCCATGAAGAAAAATCACATGTCATCATAATGTGACCAAAGGAAATATTTCAAAATTAAGTGAGAGTGAAAATTGAATTGACATTTTCTAGATCAGTTCACACTAACCTCCAGTCAATTCCCTTACCACCATCAAGTCCACTCCGTCAGCGACTTCCTTCTTCAAAGTTGAAGCATCCACTAACTGATACAAGTGCAGCAGAGACTAGTAAAATAAATGTACAGTAGTAACAGTACTCAAATTAAGGAGGATATATTTTCTATTGACTTCTTCTGTTCTTCCATTAAGTGTAGACTAATAATGAGGTACAGCATTTCCATTAATTGAAATTTAGCTGCTACATAAAAGAGGAGACAAGATTCCTGGAGATCCATTTTGAATTTAGTCTTCTGTTGAATAAAATTTTATGCAGCAATATGAGCTCAGCTGAGCTGATCAGTATAAATTTAGACACCACATAAAAAGTTAATAAGACTTCACACTTATGAATAATGCTTGGTTTAAGTTGCTGCAGAACCATGTATAGGTCACTTGTAATTTCAATAACCAGTTGGCTCATTTAATAACAAATCTAGTCAAACATGATTAGCTAGTTTTTCATGTTCAGACACCAATTGTATGCTGCCAAGTTTTTCTGGAGGGCAAGTCTTCAAGATTTAGATAAAAGGATAAGCTTTAAATGATGCACCGTAACATAAAACCAACAGTTGAGGGACAACACAAGCAAAGTGAATGAGTGCCTAAAAAACAACCCAATAGACACACTTAGATAACAGATAATGCCAAAAACTTTAGCACTTTTGTTACCTCCGCTGCTTGTACACAAATGATTACCAGCTAGAGTATATTTAATGATACTATCTAAATCAATCATCGCAAGGGCAAAGGAAAACCAATGCATAGAATATGTTCCACCTATACCAAATTGAGTGCCACGGTTTGATTTCTCCAGTTAACAAGGCTTAATTTCCTTTTTATACTGTTTTCCCAAAGTATTGTAACAGAAAACTTTAGTCTTGCCTCAAAGAAAGTAAGGCCAATTATATTTCAATACGAGACTAATCCAAAGATTGGAAAATAGAGAACAATGCTGAAAAACCTGACTATCGTTGACATCCATCTAATTTATCCCACATAACATAGACAATGCATTCATCATTGACATTAACAGAACATTTCAAATCAATTGTGCACAACAAAACCCAACAGCCTCAGCTCAAACCTTTTACCTGGGGTAGAACAGTAGCCGGCCTCAAGTTCGCAAACACCTTAAGACCAGCTCGAATCTGAAGGAGACCCGTCTCAGGCTTCAAATGTTTCTCGTTATTATCCCACTTATACCTTTATATCAAATTTATAAGTCAAACTATGAAGAAGTGTATAAATAAGAAAAAGATCAATATAAAAAACCTAGTGTTTAAATTTTTCATCTTTATTTCACAAATAACATTTACCCTCCAATAGCTCCAAGAAGAACGGCATCAGAATCCTTTGCAGCCGAAAGAGTCTCTTCTGGCAAGGGCACCCCGGTCAAATCTAAGGCGGCGCCACCCATTGGCATTTCCTTGAACTTAAAATCAACCCCTGCCGTAAAATTCCACCTTTTTAAAATCAATCTCGTACATACTAAATAAGCAAATAAGAATCAAACTTATTTTCAATTAACTTTGGTGTATATTTAATCCTTACCTTCCTGGGAGGCGACGAGCTGGAGGGCGTTCTTAGCAACGGAGATGACTTCGGGGCCAATGCCATCACCGGGGAGGAGAGTGACGGTATAGCTTCTCGACGCAGCTATGGCGGAGCAGCGGACCCTGGAGAATTTGGGGGCGGAATTGGAGACGGATTTTGGTGGCTGCAGTGAAGGTTTGAAGCTGAGTTGCAGAGAAGCCGCCATTGTCAGATAGCAGTGAGTGAGAGTGGAGGTCCAACAACTACGCCGTTTAGGCTTAACTTCCAAGTGGGCTAAGGTTGAGTTTGTGCCGCCATTTGTACGCTAAGACACATTTTTCCAATTTAATTATTGTTAGTGCGTATAATAATTTTGGTTTTTTATATTTTTTTAATTGATTAAAATAAAATAAATTAAAAAAATATGAAAATATATTGAGAACAAAACTAGATAAGAAATAGAGTGTAAAAGTTGAGAAAATAAGAAACTAGAGAAACCATTTAAGTTTCATTTGGATGGACAAATTTAAAATTATAAATTTTAGATCTTCAATAATTTAAAAACTTTATTTCTAAATGATATTTTATTAAATATTAATGAATTTTAATTACTTTTAATATGAAGTTATATATATATTTTTTAAAATTTAAATCCATCGACATAAATAAAAGAAAATTCATGTGATGGATTGAATTCCAAGTTTGGACGTTATAAAGCACTTTTGTTAGAAATAAATTGTAATTCTTTTTATTTTGTCTTTTTTGCATGTAACATATATTTATCATATAGCGTTTTGAGGTTCAATTTTTCTTCCATCACAATTCTATTGGGTGTTGGAGCTTTTGCTTGGATGGTACTATTTCTACTTGACTTAAGGCTACGTGTTGCTTCCAGGTTGCTTCTTACATCAAACTCCATAAGTCGAACTAGTAATAGTATTTAGTCGCTATTATAGTGCTACTTTCTTGTGTTTCTTTGGTTTTTTTTTTTTTTTTTTTGCTATATGATATATTATGTGTTAAGGGATTGATCGATTAAAATTATAATTATGAATCAACTATTTTATATATGCTTTGTTATAGTACTACTTTTATTAAAAAAAAAGCTTAATTTCAAAATTGTAATGGGATTGGATGCATTAATACTGAATTCAAAATATGTTAATTTCGAAATGATAATGAGATCCAATTCATTAATGTTGGTATAGTGCATCCAAACCTTGATACATTTATCAATTGAACTGCAACTAATTTGTGAAACATATAAATACTCCAGAGAATTCCAACTTCGGTCTTCTTGTTGAAAACTTGATGCCCTCACCGTTCCAAACACTTTTCTTAAAATTGTGGCTGTGTTTGGATTCATTTTTTTTTTTTTTTTTTTTTTTTTTTAATTTTTTTTTTTTTTTTTTTTTTTGTCCATATTCAATATGAGTCAAAACACATCTAATGTTTATTTTTTTTTTTATATCTTATTTGTGTGAATTTTTTATTTTGGATTTTCTATATTATATATATACACGCACATATATAAATATAATATAAAAAAAGTATGATTTGATAATAAACAATAATTTTACTTATTTTAAATTATCTCTATAAGTAAATTCAAATATACGCATATTTCCAACACATACTTATTTATTTTTATTTTTCTTTCTCTATTTTCATAAAATATAATAAAACACTCGAAAAATGAATCAAAACGCTATGGTAGTTTTGAACCACAAATCGAAGTTTTTTTATTTTTGAATTTTTTTAATGCAATGGATCGAGCATAGGATTAGGCCTAACTGGTTCTCCAAAGCAGAGTTTAGTATTTGAAATTTTGAAGGGAGCAAAGTGTAATTTTTCAAATTTAAGAGTAAAAAGTGCAAATAAACTGATCTAAACTCGCTCGAGCTGTTTGTGTTGCAGAGATTGAAGTTTGGAGTGTTAATTAACAGTTTCGGACATTTCCATCCTTCCCATTGATTCTTCAGTAGCTTCAAACTACTCCCGAGTTATGCATTCTTCAATCACCTCAATAACCCGCCATTTCCGCTTATACCACTCTGTTGTTCTCTCACACCTTCACACACTCCTCTTTTACCACACCTCTCCTCGCAGAAACCGTCTGTTTGCTCCCAAGCCCACGTCGGAATCAGTTCAAAACCGGCCCAAGTCCGATCTTTTCACGAGTCCGACTGTGACCCGCTTCAGTTTTTCGGACTTTGAACTCGATACAGTTCTTGAAACCCTCAATTGTTATGCGAATGACTGGAAGATTGCATTAGAGTTCTTCAACTGGGTTGAAATCCATTGCGGGTTTCAACACACCACTCAGACATTTAACCGGATTGTTGACATTCTTGGTAAGTTTTTCGAGTTTGATACTGCCTGGAATCTGATAGAAAGAATGAGAAAGAGTCCATCTTCTGTACCTGATCATACAACGTTTCGGGTGTTATTTAAGCGTTATGTCTCTGCTCACCTCGTTGAGGAAGCAATTGATGCGTTCTGTAGATTGGATGAGTATAATTTGAGGGATGAAACTTCCTTCTCGAATTTGATTGATGCTTTGTGCGAGTACAAGCATGTGATAGAAGCTGAAGAATTGTGCTTTAAGAAAAATAGGGATAATGAGTATGATGGCAAGCTGTTTGGGTTTAATATGGTAAGTACAAAAAATTATAATATGATTCTACGTGGTTGGTTTAAAATGAAGTGGTGGAGGAAGTGTAGGGAGTTTTGGGAGGAGATGGATAAGAGGGGTGTGAAAAAAGACTTGTATTCATACTCGATATATATGGACATTCAGGTCAAGTGTGGGAAACCATGGAAGGCGGTAAAGTTGTACAAGGAAATGAGGAAGAAGGGTATTCAGTTGGACGTGGTGGCATACAATACTGTAATTCGTGCTATTGGGATTTCTGAGGGGGTTGATATGGCTGTGAGGCTTTACAAAGAGATGATTGAATTGGGGTGCCAACCAAATGTTGTAACTTTTAACACAATTCTAAAGCTGTTGTGTGAGAATGGGAGGTATAGAGAGGCACATAAAGTTCTCAATCTGATGACTAAGAAGGGTTGTCAGCCCGATATAGTTACATATCATTGCTTCTTCGTGTGCCTTGAAAAGCCCTGTGAGATTCTTAAGTTGTTTGATAGGATGATTGGAAGTGGTGTCCGACCGAGGATGGACACATATGTTATGCTCATGAGGAAGTTTGGAAGATGGGGTTTCCTCCGGCCAGTGTTTCTTGTCTGGAAGAAGATGGCGGAGCATGGACTGAGCCCAGATGAGTTTGCATATAATGCTTTAATTGATGCTCTGCTGCAGAAAGGTTTGGTTGATATGGCACGTAAGTATGATGAAGAGATGTTGATGAAAGGGCTTTCAGCTAAACCAAAAGCTGAATTGCAGACCATAATGGATAGTGAAGTTTCCAGCAATAGGTGACTTTCTTACGTCAGTTCATATGACTAACAATTGTGAGAGTCTCGATCTCATGCCCAAGTTGAAATAGCAAAGTGAACTTATGGCCATAATAGGAAAAGAAGTAAACTATGAGGCTTGCAGTGTGGTATTGGTGGCTAGCATGGGCAGAGATATGCTTGTATTGATTTTCATGGGAGATCATTTACTGAAAGCCAACTCTAGGACTTAATAGGAGATTGGGGCTTGTGGTCATATCTACCAACTATTTCTTGTCTGAAGCGCAAGTTCATGTTTTGGAAATGCTGCATGCTTCTGAGAGTTACTGACATGTAAAATTTAGCTTACCGCTGACAAGAGCCTTCTGAAGTCAAACACAGGTTTGCAATAGCCTCACAATGTTCTGTATACGTCTTATATTTTTCAGTTCAATATTCTAATGTAATATTATGTTTTCACCTTTTGCATTAGTACTTTGTTAAATTGATAACTTTCTTGCTTGAACCTCATTTAAAATGGTACATGTAAGTTGCACACTTGGTGGTAAAAGGCTAAATTGCTCTTTGGTCCCACAAACAAGAGGGGTTTGCTTTTTTTGGTCCCATGATTCATGTTTTTTTTATTTTTTTGTCTCAAAACTGTTATGAAGTTTGCAACGTTTGTCCCGAAAGTCTGTTTCCGTCAGTTTTTAACGGCAAGTGGCAAAATTCTGTTAACTCCCAACTAAACCCTTTGTCCTATGCTTTTTTGGTCCCATGATTTACGTCAGTTTTAACCACAAGTCTTTCATATGGTTTATTAAGTGAGATGAAATACTGTGGACAAGAAAATAATCCGTAAATCATGGGACCAAAAAAGCAAATCCCGCCTTCTTTGTGGGACCAAAAAGCAATTTAGCTGTTATTAAAAATTGAACTAGTTGAAAAATTACATTTTATGAGATAAGTTGAGTTGATATGGTTTATCGAGCGAGATGAAATACTGTGGATCAAAATGCTTATATCAAAATTTTAGGGCAATATAGTTTCTGGACCTGTTCATTAAACTTCATAGATCATGACTTCATGGTGTTGAAGTGAAAAATAGGACTTATTTATTTACTTGATGAATTTGAACTATAAATAAGGACTTTTTTTATTTCTTTTCTATGATTAAACTACCTTTATGACTTTATCCCATCAGAATATACTAGAATCTTAGAACAAAGTAGTGTTAGGAAGCTGGTGTCTGCAGCTCATTTTTAGTCAGAACATAACAGCAGTCACACAGAATCCTGTTTAGATGAGAAAGGAGCTGCTAGTGGTGAAATCCAGTAAAATCTCATAACTAGTGTAAACAACAATGGTAAAATGCTGATGTTCCTAGCTGAAAAAATCTCTCTTTGCTTCTTGGCATTTTTCTTTTTGTGCTCCTAATCCCACCCTTCCTTCATGTGTAAACATCTGTTGCAAGTATACAGAAAAATCAGAAGCTTCCCCTGGATCTTCTCCTCATTATATCCACAGCCAAGTGTTGCCCACCTCCAAAGTAGCAACTATATTCATTAACTGGAAAGGCCATTTGCTGTGTGCCTCTATCCTCTGGTTCTAAGTCAAATCTCGAGAGTTGAGATTTGTGGCATTATGCTGATCCATACTAGTTAAAGTTGAATGGCTTATTCTTGAAGAGAACTCGACGCATGCCAGCTTCAGTAAGAATTGAGTCTCCCGTTCCTTTTCCTTTATATGATCTTCCCTTTGTTACAGTTTAAACATGAAAAAAAAGAGAAAAAGATGCAAAATTCATATTGCTGCTCTAACTATGAGAATTTTGAGTATACATATATACTAAATTAGTTATTCACTCTTTTGTCCGCTATAGTTAGCCCATACGAATGAACGAATGGGAGAAATCCATGATTGATCAAAATAAAACACATTTTTCTGTTCAAACTTTTGACATTTCTAAATTTATATGTCCACTGCATTATATTTTTATATTAGTAATGTGGCATAAGCAGCAAATGTGTATGTATTAAGGTTAACTTTTTCTTTTAAAATCGTATTGAGGTATCCTTGTACCAAAGCTAACTAGTACTGGTCCACCACAACCTCTGTCTACCACAGATTCCAAATTTTC
The DNA here is from genome assembly GCF_000512975.1 of Sesamum indicum. Lineage (NCBI taxonomy): Eukaryota > Viridiplantae > Streptophyta > Magnoliopsida > Lamiales > Pedaliaceae > Sesamum > Sesamum indicum. The sequence continues at coordinate 14,022,968 of NC_026147.1, forward strand.
ATCTTATCTCTCCACATTCCACCCCAGGCATCATGCAGGACTATAATCAAACCCCTTATTCAAGAATAGAGTTGTGAATTAACTATGCCTAGAAAAACAAATCAAGTGCCTTTATGAATTCATAAGTATGAAATTTGACAAAGTATAAATACACAAAATGGCATACTCCAAGTAACACACCAGTCCTATAAATACTCCTCAAAGGGTACTTCCTTGACTGATTCAGACTTGTAGATATTTACAATTGGCAGTTACATGATTTTGCTTCAATCAAACACAGTGGTTGATGGCCCAAAAAGCTTTACCCATAATGCTTTAGCTAATGCCACATTGATCAGTTACATTATAGTGTCTTTTTAAAAGTAACAGCTACTGAACCACATGCATAATGCTTTTGAAAAATGTAACATGCTACAATATAAAGTGTGATGGGTCAATTTATGCTTCTATGTCTCCAACCTTTTCAGTTTTGTTCATTCATATCCACAATCCTATAAGTCAATTGATGTTAAGTATTATTTTCAACTTTATTCTTTTTACGGTATGCTGGTTTTAGAATTACCATCTATCTCTATCACAGGTGAGTGCAGGCAATGAGACAGACCACTATTGGCTGCGTACCTGCCACGAACATTCACTGATTTTCACTCCAAAATCCCAGATAAATCATGGTGGAGAGAAGTAAGCTTCTATTTGTGTCGTAAACCAGTTTTTGGAGCCGTCATATAACTGCAGCATAGACTGTGGTAGTAAAATTATCCTCCACAGACCATGTGTCGAATTGCCTAGATTGGTTGAGGATCCTCGCTTCCCTGGTCACCTACTCACTCCGACTGTATATGAGCATGAGGATGGCAAATTTAACATCCGTGTCTGCCATAATTATGGAAAAGATTTTAAGGGATTTGCCTATCATGGCTATTTGAGGAAGGATTCGAGTTCAACATTTGCACCGTGTGACTTTTTCAATTACTTATTAGAGAACAGAGGCTGATATGATATCCAAGTCGCTAGACGTTCATTATCGTTTGGGATTTGGCGTATGTATTCAACCTCAACGTTCTAGTTACCAAAGAGCTACTTGTTTCTGCACACACCATCTCTCCCTCAATTGCTATCAATTACCATCAGAGTTGGAGCACCTTCACATCTAAGGTCACCACGCTCTATTGCTCAGTGCAAAAGGTGTCTGCTCCTGGACTCTGCCAATTGTATACACAACAGTAATGAGTTGTTTTTATGAACGTGAAGAATGTGAATTTGTGATAGACATCAAATGTGCATCCGACCCCACACTATAGAACATGTAGCTTGCCAGTGACACAAACTGCTCGCTCGATTAAAGGATAAAGAAAATGTCATACTATGTGATGCTTGTTGATACAACAATCCTTATCTCAGCAGGTACGCCTATATCTGAATTTTGCCTTCGATTAGGACTATGAATGTGCTGCCCTGCGAAGATCGTTGATGCACAGATGGGACAAGCACCCGCTCAAGTTGATCTACGGGCATTCGTTTAAAATTTTTGTGGTCCAATTGATGTGAACCGTATTAAGTATATTTTGTCTAACTCTTTAATTTATGGTTTCTTTCTTTTATTTAGTAGTATATGAATTTTACTCATGAAAAAGCAGAAGATTTGTCAAACAACTCCGAGTTTGTGTAGGGACAGTATTTTGCTGTGAGAAACAAACATGTCCAAACTACATTTCATGGTTTCACATCAGCAAAAGAAACAATGTGGAAGTAGTGGTCAATGCCTATAAGTACTATGTCCTACATATTGTATTAATCATGGTGTTTCCCAGAAGAATGTTCATAATTCATTTATTATATCACATGCATGGATTACTCTTAAATTACAATTAATAATCACAGTCAATAACATATAGATATAATAAGAATTAAATTAGAAAGTAAGTGTGATCACAGAATCATTGTGGTATCATAAATACATCTACATAAAATAGGTTGAATTGTATTTTTTGTCCTCTAATACATGTTTGGTATTTTAGTCTTTTTATAATTTTTGGGATTGCAAAGTAGTTCTACATATTTTCAATTTTTACTAGTTTAGAGTTAATTTTTTGAAATATGTAAATTGGCCGGAAAGTCTCATGTGCCTTGCACGTGTCAGTGGAAAACCGACAATCAATTTTAGATTTTTTTAGCCAAAAATGTCATAAATTTACGAATATTAAAAATATGCAGGATTATTTTACAACCCTAACAATATAAAGAATAAAAAATACCAAGGAATAATAATTGAAGAACAAAAAATGCACTTAAACCCATAAAATATATACTATTTCATCATATTGTACACATCATATACTAATATAAATACATATCATGTATCTCTAACTACATAATACAAAATAAAATCTAACAATATCCAACACCACAAAAAAATCTCGTATTAATTAATGTGAACCTAAATAAAGTATGACGGACCAACGAAAGCAAAAGCCAACATACTTTATTACACATCACTTGTTATATTCCTCAATATCACATATGTGAAACACGTGTTCTTTATTTCAGTTCTATTTTGGCCTATATGGATTTTTTAAAAAAATTCAAATTAATGTTTATAGGATTAAATTAAATTTATAATAAGTGTACTATATTATTATATAATCGATCATTTTTTTTAAATTATAAATTGAAAAAAATAATAAATATATTATTTTTGTCGTGTAATTAATTTAAATATGAATAAATTTGAACTAGATTAGAATTTTTTTTCTTTATATATATTATTATTGCACGAATATCACAAATTGAACTAATGGACAAGCTTGTCAAGGTCCAACAAGCAACAATGAAATGTGCCATAGTGGAGATTCAAACATGAATCAATTGAATGATAAGATTTAAGTGAATCACAGTGAACAACTCGTCCATTCAATCTAAGTCTATGCAATTGAATATATTTTTTTATTCAAATCTTATTCGATTCAACTAAATTAATTACAAAATAAGTATAATATATTTTTTATTGATTGATCATTTTTTTTGAATTACACTGTAAGAATATTATATTTGTCATATAATTGATTCATATCCAACCAAACCTATTTAGATTAGAATTTTTCAGTAATTTACTTTCTTATATATATTTCCATTCAATTTGATGCACACACCAATCACCATAACTGTATATTTTCTGCAATTTTCAGACATTCAAGAAACCAAACATGTCTTTCTTCCAACACAACATGCTCACAAGCTTAACCTCAAACTTCGACGAACGACAATGGGTTAAACAGATTCGTCAAACCCTAGATGAAGAGCTGGACGAAGAGACTGAAACCCCAGTGACAATCTTCGCTGTTCCCAAAACCCTATTCATCAGTTGTCCTGATTATTACATCCCACAGCAAGTTGCCATTGGCCCGTATCACCATTTGCGGGCCGAGCTCTACGACATGGAGAGGTACAAAGTTGCTGCTGCTAAAAGAAATCAGAGAGAGCTCAACAACCTCAAGCTCCAAGGTATCGTTGATCATCTCATCAAATTCGAGTTCAGGATTCGGGCCTGCTATCACAGGCCCGTAAGTCTTGGCGGGGAAGCTCTGGCCTGGCTGTTGGCCGTCGATGTCTCGTTCTTGCTCGAGTTTTTTGAGGTTTGTGGTGTCAAGAAAGGTAGGATGCTGACTAAACTCCCGTCAAGATTAGCACATTTGGTGGATTTATCGGGCAACAAGGTCGCCCACGATGCGATTCTTAAAGATATTGTGATGCTCGAGAATCAGGTCCCGTTGTTTGTGTTGAGAATGGTGTTGGAATGTCAGTTTTCGTCCCTGGATTTGGCGGATGAAGTCCTGCTTGACATGCTGATGGAGCTCAGTGGAGAGGTGTCCCCATTCGAGATGGCCAAGGCCGGCTGTAGGAAGATTGAAGTGAAAGAGTGCGCTCATTTGCTAGACTTCTTGTACCGTTTCATCGTGCCGGCGGAACCAGATGTTGCGTCTGAAACAATTGAAATTCATGACGAAGAAGATGGAGAAACGGAAGGTCTCGAGAACAAGAACTCGTTAGCGGAGCCTAGTCACCTGAGGCTGTTTCTTGCCGAGGTATGGGGAATCCTTTCCAAACTAAAAGCAGGGCCTGTGGGATGGATCAAGACCTTGGTTTGCTCTAAACCTATCAGAGTGTTTGTGAAATTGCCTTGGACGATTCTTTCGAAAATCCCAGTGATCAAATTGCTGAAAGAACCTGTTGAACACATTTTCAACGCCTACCAGAAGGAAAACAAGGAGAAGACAGACGATCAAGAATCAAGCTCGAGTATTAGCAAGAAGAACAGGCTCCCGTTGCTGGATGAGATCAAAATCCCGTCAGTCACTCAGCTCTCTGAAGTTGGAGTGCAATTTGTGCCCATTCATGAAGGGATCACAAGCATCAAATTCGACGCCAAAACACTTACATTTTACATCCCTGTCATAAACTTGGATGTGTATTCAGAGGTGGTCTTGAGAAACTTGGTGGCATACGAGGCCTGCAGCGCTTCCGGCCCGTTGTTTCTTACCCGATACGTAGAGTTGATGAACGGAATTGTCGACACGGATTTGGACGCAAAGTTTCTTTGTGGAAGAGGGATCATAATCAACCATTTGAAGAGTGAAGGGGAGGTGGCTGAGTTGTGGAATGGCATGAGTCAGTCCATTAGATTGACGAAGGTGCCCTCCTTGGATCAACTGATTGGAGATGTCAACAAGTTTTATGACGGGAGATGGAAGGTTAAATATGTGAAATTCATGAAGCAATATGTGTACGGATCTTGGAGGATTCTCACGTTTCTTGCTGCTATTATGCTCTTGCTGCTCACGATTTTACAGGCATTTTGCCAGGTTTACACATGTAGTCGCATTTTCCCCATCAAAGGCCTTGAACCCGTCTTGAATCGCCGGTAGAGTCTCCCGGCCGACCCCCCCGAATGGTATTGTTGAGGTTGTGAGCGTATATGTCTACTTCCAGTGTTTGAATGTATGAGTTGGTTTGAATTATTAATATATTAAATCAATTTTTAAATTTAAATATATTTAATGATATAATGAATTACATATTTAAAAAAAATCAAAAGAGAGAAATAATGTAAAGTAATGGTTGATGTGATTATTTATATATCCGCGTGTTTGAGTTTGTCCCATAAATTAAACTTGTGTGACACCATCATAAATTAACTAATAATATCTACAGAAAAATGTCAAATTTGCCGTTATTGACAGTGAAGTTGAACAACATACCATATTTAATTAGCATTTGTTTCGAACCCATATTTCTGCCACGGACTCTGACGCTGATATTACATCTACATTGTGTAATGTCTGTAGTTTTATTTTGAAATTATAATTTAATTTAATAATTCTTTTATTCAAAGAAACAACATATCTCAATATTCATATATTCATACTGTATTAATATTGAGACAGCAAAGTGTAATGAAAGATTCAAAAATCGATTCTTTAATAATTTCTCTCATCAGGATGGCTTCATGGACATAGTTTCCGATTTTATTCGGATTAAATGTATGTGACTTATTTGATGCATGTGCATAAATTATTAAAAAAATAAATAATTAAATATTATTTATTAATTTTTTTTTTTTTGTTGTACGTAGTTATTTGATTGATTTTTTGATGAAGCGAAAGGAATTGAAATAAAATTAAACCCTTTTGCAAGAAAATATCGAAGTAGGAGAAAGAGAAATATTAATTAAAAATAAATAACTAATTAAAAATATAGTTTTCACAATTGTAGATAGTGGAAGAAATGTGAAAAGTAGTGGTTTTTAAAAAAAAAAAAGGCAGATCAAGACACCAGAATGGTACGGTGTTGGTCAATAATATATACTAGTAATTTGTGTACATCTTATGTGTGTGCAAATTTTATACTATTTATTTAAAATAAAATATTTGTTATTTAATAACATATATACAAAATATTAAAAATATTAAATTTATAAGAAAATAGTGACAAGAAAGATGCATGAAAATTAAATAAAATAATCAAAAGATAATGTAGGAGTGAGAAGTTAGATGAATAAATAAAGAAATTAAATTAAATTAAATATTTAAAAAAACAACCAAATAACTATCAACGCATGTTGTGCACCCATGGCCATGAGGGGGTTGTCGTTTTGCTTATATATTTTTTTATAAAGGATGTTTTTGCAAACTATGTTGCAAATTATGATACCAATATTATAAGAGATCTTAAATTGTGGTATTAATATTGTAATAAATCTTAAATTATAGTACCAAAATTATAATTTTTTTTTAAAACCCCACGCATGTGTAGGCCGTCTTGCGTTAGATGTATAAGGCAAGTAGCAAAATAAATATAAATATTTTATTATTTTAGTATCATTTTAGATTATTTTTTAAATGATAGTATCAAGATTGCAAGGGGTAGCCTGCACAAAAGCATAGCAAAGCCAAATACTTTACTGTCCATTCCTAATTATTATATTCCTTTAAGACATGCACATATGTGAAACACATGCTACCTATCTCTTTCTCTCATCTATTAACTGCAAGAGACGAAGCATATGGGCAAAATACTTTTGAGTCCTATTAAAATAAGGGTGAATTTTTTTGAGTATCATAATTATGGTAGGTGACGTTTTTAGTCCTATGAAATTCTAAATCACGTCTTTTTAGTCTCAAAAAATGTGATTTTGCGTGTTTTTAGTTTCAAAATTAGAATGCACTTTTAGTCCCAAACAACGTCTTTTTAATCCCAAAACCACAATGCACGTGACTTTTTGAGACTAAAAATATGTGATTATGAGTTTTATGGGATTAAAAACAACACCTACCATAATTGTGATACCAAAATAAATTTTGTTCTTATTTTATTGGATTAGAAAGTATATATATGTGTGTGTGTGTTTGTGTGTGTGGACATGGCCACCATTGGAATCCAATTCTCTCAATTGATTAAACGATAAGACTTAAAAATGGGTCATAGTGAATAAGTACTTGTCCATTCTAAAGTAAGGCTCTGTTTGGTTAAGGATAGGTGAGATTGTTTCATTTGGATCGCAAATTAAGGTATATTTTCTTTGGTAGTAAAAAAGAGTGTATAAGAAAAAAGTTCTACGTTTGGTGAGGGACAAAATATCGAGGGTAGTTTTAATCATAAAATATTTATTTGGTTTATAATAAGTCAATTAAAAAAAAATATTAAATTTTATTAAAAAAATTATTAATATCAATAAATTCGATAAAGTTTGATTAGTAGAGGAACCTATTTTATTAGACTAAAACAAACACAAGATATACTAAATATAATTTTTCAAATTACAAGAGGTCCACACCAAAGC
>NC_026147.1:14030313-14030950 GCF_000512975.1 Sesamum indicum
ATTTACTTTACTCATATCAAATGTGAAGGTATTTAAAGTTTGGGTAGAATTATATTTTTAGTCATCTAACTATGGGGATATATATGACACATTTGGTCCTACATTTTTAGTCCTATAATTTATACCCCTCCCACATATTTGATCCAGAACATCACATATATTTGGTCTTACCTTGTCAAATGTGATCCTTTATAAATTTTTTTTATCAACATGTATTTTTAGGAAAAGACATATCATTGCCACGTGTGTTGGCACATCATTGTCATGCGCCACTGTTGCCGACATGTTATTGCCACGTCTTTTTTCGACAACACATTTTGATCAAAACAATTCAGGTAGGATCAACTTTGACAATTTCAAAATTAAATATGTGATGCTCAAAACCAAACGTGTGCGGCTCTAGATAATTAAGACTAAACTTGTGAGAAGTATAAATTATTAAACTAAGTTTATAGTTAGTAAAAATACGAAATTAAATGTGTCATATCTATTATCTATGTAAGTTACGGAACAAAAAATATATTTTTCGCTAAAATTACTTCACCCTTTATTCAACCAAAAAAAAAAAAAAAGTTTTATTCTCTGCCGTCACAATTCACGTTTCACTTCCTCACTTTTTTCGCTTGCATATAGAGTT